>NC_047088.1:153472713-153775744 GCF_902459505.1 Geotrypetes seraphini | reverse complement strand
ACTTTCGATTTTGACTTCTCAGTAGATAAAGCATGCCTTCTTTGCTGCTGGTGATGAGCATTGTATCAACTGCATAGCACAGGCTGTTTACATTTCAGCCACCAACTTTGAAACCAAACACTCTCTTCTACCAAATTTGCTTTTCTGAAGATGGATTTGCTGTAAAGGTAACAAAATGCATCCTTGCCTGACGCCACATTTCATTGGAACCAATCAGTGTTGCCATATTCGGTTCTCACTGCTGCATCTTGATTTTCATAGAGGCTCTTTCATCAGCTGAGTTATGTGTTTGGGTATTCTCATTTGTGCTAACGTTCTCCATTGTTTATCATGATCCACACAGTCAAAAGCTTTGCTGCATGATGAAGCAAAAATATTGGAGCTTTTGGTATTCTTTGCTCTTCACGAATATCCATAAAACATTGGCAATAATATTTCTCATTCCTCGACCTTTTCTGAAATCAGCCTGAACTTTGGGTACTTCTTGCTCAACGTACGATTGTAGCCTTCATTTTATTATTTTCAGCAATATTTTTCTGGCATGAGCAATTAATGCAATCATTCTGTAGTTGTTAAAGTCCTTGGTGTCACCTAGATGTATGAACAATGATCTTCACCAATCAGCTGACCATGTTTTTTTCCTTCCAAATCTGTTGACACAGTTGAGTGAGGGCCATGATAGCACCTTCTGAGCCTTTGATTAATTCAATTGGAATACCGTCGATACTAAAACCTCCTTTTACAAAACTGTGATAGCAGTTTCTAGCGCGGGGAGCCACGCTGAATGGCCCGCGCTGCTCCTGACACTCATTGAGTTCCTATGAGCGTCGGGAGCAGCGCAGGCCATTCAACATGGCTCCCCGCACTAGAAACTGCTATCGCAGTATCGTAAAAGAGGGGGGTAAGTGACTTGTATTTCGATCAAGCTTTAATTGCTGTTATGACTTTTTTAAATATTCGGTTCTTCTTCAGCGTCAGTTTCCAGTTCAATTTCTCCAATGTTATCCTCAATGCCTTTTTTGTATAATTTTTCCATATTTTCTTTTCATTTCTTTTTAATGCTTTCTGGTTCATTTAACATCAATCCATTGAGATCTTTAAGCATCCCCAATAGAGACTGGAATTTCTGCCGCAATCTCTTAACATCCTGATATGCTAATCTGGTTTTTCCGTTTACAAGTTCTGATTCAATTTTCTGACAAATATCCTTTAGATATCGTTCTTTGTCTTGCCAACGTTGGACTAGCATTAAAAATTAACAAAAGATGTGTCCTCTATTAACTTTCAAGACTATACAAATTTGTTTCTTTTTTTAATATGACTAAAATATGCAGAAGCTACGTAAATGTGGAGGTACACTAGCTTCATCTGAAAAGCACCCAACAGACAAGCAGTGGGGTAAAATAGAAGGAATTAACCATAAATGAGTTTATCAGCAGAGTAAAGAAAACAAGCAGGATTACATGGAAAATGAGTGACGTGCAAATATATGAATGCAACAACAAAAAAACACCCAGGGATTTGGCAACAAAGCACTGAAATAACAGAAATTAGAAGTGGCTACCATGTCGATATGAATAACAAAAGTAAAGCAGCCAAAACAGAAGAAAAAAAAAACCCTAAAATAATCTATTCTAAAGACAGTGGTAGAAATCAAAATTTCAAAAACTGGACCTGAACAGGTTTTACAAATAAACCAGCTCAGCAACAGGAAAAAATGCTAGAAAAAATAAGGAATAAAACTCAGATAGGGGCATATTTATTCTCAAAGTCGAACATATCAGTTGCTGATTACCTTAGTTAAAGATGCCATAGCCAATAAGAAGTACTGAGTGATGGGATGATCTCTTAGCTCTGCTTTTGCATGCAAAGGCTCAATGCAGCAAACTTCACCCTTGGAACCACTGAAAAGGCACCGAGAGTCACATGTTCTCACTCCCATGACTCTCCTGGAAAAAAAAAAGTATATGCTGTAACTGCTGGCCAATGGCATTAGATATCAGCTACAACCCAAAGTCAGAGCCTGCTCTGGATTATCAAAGATCATTTCCATTACTCTCACTCCAAACTAGCAATAAATGAATCCCTATGTATTTTAGTTTTATGTGAGCTAAGGACTTTCCATCTAAAAAAAAGTACCAAGAATTGATGAGTAAAGATGTTTTTTAAAATGAAAAAAATGGTCTATTTTGTCTTTTTCTTATAATTTTTCAAACAATAGACCACATGAAACATAGACAGACAAGAAACCTAGAAACAACCAGAAAAGATGCTAAGGTATGAGTTGGCATTTATTCTGATTTTGCAGCATTAATACATCAAATCTTAAAACTTGTCAACAGGCTTTATTAAAACTGGATAAATATATAGAGCTGGGCAAAAACGGTACCATCCAACTGTGTAAAATTCATAGACACCTACACTAAATGACTCAAAGCTTACTGCAAGTGGGCTTCCATCAATTCAAGGGTTGTGAAGACTTATGCAATCAACACTTATTCATGTATATAATTATTCATTCTTACTGAAAATGTAAAGTATGATGTGCAGATTTGTGAAAAACTACTACATCAATACATTTTGTATATTTTTTAGATGGCAAACCATCAAAAATATACCAGGGCGTGAAGATTTTTAGAAAGAACTGTACTTCTGTGAATATATTCAGAGGTTTGGAGAAAGACAGTCAATTTCTTCTCATACTATAAAAAATAATAAAGTACCAGTCTAAAAGAAAAAGTTATTGTACTGGAAACTGTTTCCAGAAGTAGTTCATATATTAATATAAGTCGCTGAAGGAGGCCTTAGACAAGTACTGCTGACTGTTGGCAAGAGTATATATGAAAGTGGGGTGAAACCAAAGCACTGTTTGTGATCTGGAACAGGTGCTCTCCACAGACAACAGAAGTGGTTATGGAACAGCCACTAGATCTTCACAGAAACTGAGGCAGGGGATTTGCCTCTGTGTTAGTACTGTTGGATTTCTCAGCAGCTTCTGAAACAGCAGCATTTAAATTTATTCCATATATACAGCATTGAATATCCTTGGAGAGGGGTGACCACCTGGGGCTCCATGGACAGCAGGGATAATCAGCTGCTATCCATATAGCTATTTTACAATCAGGACAGCCTTTTGGTTGGCCTCAGTTAAAACCACACAGGTACTGTATATAGACAGTAGGTGAATATCACTGATTAACCATAGAGCCAAGCAGAGATCCAAATACCCATCTTTAACAACTCCCAAATCAACCTTTAGCCCTTTCTTCTCTTGCTGCTAGAAAAAATGAAGTACAGAACATTTGCCTCTTACGTTTATCCGCCATATTCTACAATAGTTTGAAAAATTATCTTGTTATTAAAGCTTTTCAAAATCATTTTCTCATCCATCTGGACTTTTGCATAAATATTTCTGTAAATTACCTAACAGCATTTTACACAAAGAACCATACAAGTATTACGTACACTGAGAGGCAATTATTGATAAATGTCATGGTGACTTTTATGAGATGCAGCTATGTGTCCATTAGTAAAATGAATTCCAACATTTGGTAATAACTTATTTTCTACAAGTATGAGAATCATAAAAAATAGTTCTTCTGCACAGTGTAAAACTGATCTAGTCTACCCATGTCTACCAAAAAGTTACTATACCATAATTGTTCCTACTACTGATATCATTGCCCTATACCAGGGGTAGGCAATTCTGGTCCTCGAGAGCCGGAGCCAGGTCATATTTTCAGGATATCCACAATAAATATGCATGAGATAGATTTGCATCTCAAGGAGGCAGTACATTCAAATCCATCTCATACATATTCATTGTGGATATCCTGAAAACCTGACCTAGCTCCAGCTCTCGAGGACCGGAATTGCCTACCCCTGCCCTCTACATTAAGCCCCAGTCCGTATCTTCACATTCCTTTCTCATCAGCTGATGGATCCAGTTCCCACCAGTTTCAAATCTATGGAGCCACTCAGACCCTCTATCTCAGCGGCATTAATTCATCAAGTCTTCGGACATATCTCCTTTATAGTTCATGCTTTCCATTCTCACTATGCTTATGTACTGTGAAAGAATAATTTGTCCTTACTTAAATGTCAACTCGAACACAGAGCCTCCACTGTCATTGCAAATGGCAAGAGTTGGGTCATCTGTAAACTGCACAGAGACAAAGATAAGATTATAAATCTTTGCCGTCTTTACTTTTAAAACTATTGCTTCATGAAATTGAATGTCAGTACAGATTAAGCATAAAGGAAAAACATCTACAATAGGGGAACATATTAGTGAACTATGATCTCTACATTCAGTACTTTAAAGACAAAAATGTCAGCAATTCACTTGATTTTACAAAAGGCAGGTGAATTACAGCTTAGTTTAACAATTTAACTTATCGGCTAACTTCCTTATAGATTAAAATACAACAAATTGACAATAAAATGGAGAAAATTCAAATATTTATTGCAAGCTTCTTGTGAGGGGTGATGAAGGGGGTGAACATAAACAACTACATGTGTGTGTCAATATCTGGTTTTGTAGAACTGCTCTGCTTGGCTAACATTTGCTGCATTGCTGATCCAGACTGTGAATTAGTATTTCTCAATCTATAGAAATATATTTTACAAACGTCTATCATGCTTTTCTGGCACTTCTAGTTATTGTTAACAGCTAAATTTGGAATGCAGATAGATAATCAAACATTGTGGTCTTGAAAAAGCAAATCTCAGAATAGGCCCGGGAGCCTTAGGTCCCACCTGGGGGCGGGGCCTGAGGCACATGGGCCCAACCCGACCATGTGTCCAAGGCCCCGCCCCCAGGAGGGACCTAAGGCTCCCGGGCCTATTCTGATTGGCCCAGGCGCCTTAGGCCCCACCAGTAGGCGGAGCTTTGGGACGGATGGGCCAATCCGGCCTCATTTCGTCGTTGGCTGCCTGCCGGACATGCGGGTTTGGCTCCCGTCTGTCCGGCCAACTACACAAAGGTACGGGGAAGGGGGGAGGGGGGTGTCGTGGGGGTCGGCCAGGAGGGTCGTGGGTCGGCTGGGGGGGCGGTCGGAGATTCTTGGGGGGGCGGTCGTTGGGGGGAGGGGGGTTTGCGTCGAGGGCAGGAGGGCCTAGGATACCTCCTGCCCATAATGTAGTGCGGGGTGAGGGTAGGGGGTCGCCGTGGCCAGGAGGGTTTGGGCTCCCTCCTGGCCCGAACAACTAGGGGGGGGGTCACCAGGGCCAGGAGGACTTGGGCTCCCTCCTGGCCCGAACAACTAGCGGGGGGGGGGGGGGTCGCCAGGGCCAGGAGGACTTGGGCTCTCTCCTGGCCTGATATTGTCGGGGAGTTGGGGAGTCGGCGGGGCAAGAGGGCTTGGGCTCCCTTTTGCCCCGATCGTGTTGGGGAGTCGGGGGGGCAAGAGGGCTTGAGCTCCCTCTTGCCCCGATCGTGTCGGGGGTGCCGCGGTTGGCTGGGGCAAGAAGGCTTGAGCTCCCTCTTGCCCCGATCGTGTCGGGGAGTCGGGACCGCCAAGAGGAAGCAGCAGGACACCGGTAGGAGCTTCTACATGATGGGGGGGGGGTCGGAAGGCTGTGGGGGTGTGAGCGGTCCTTCAGGGTTGGGGTGCGGGTGGGAGTGCGTGCGAGTGGTCCTTCGGGGTGGGGGTGCGGGTGCATGCGAGCGGTCCTTCGGGGTGGGGGTGCGAGCGGTCCTGCGGGGGGGGGTGAATCGGACGTCGGGGGGGGCATCAGGCTTTCAGGGTGGGGACAGGACTTCAAGGGGGAGAGGAGAGTCGGGCGGCGACGGAAGAGTCGGGCAGCATGCGCGGTATAAGGGTGTGCGCGGTATATAAAAATTTCTGTACATAAATTTGTGTTTTTCGCGCGCTATACCCATGTGCGCGTTTTACACGGGTGCGCGTTATCTACGTAAAAATACGGTACACAGTTTCTTAGACTGTGCATATTTTTACATGTACTACTACTACTACAGTGTTGTATATTAAATATGTAAGAGACAATCTCTGCTCAAAATAAAATTGAGACAAATGGGGTTAGGGAATTTCTCAGAGTGAATGATAAAACAGCTATTGGTAAGAGTTAGGAGTTAAAAGCAGCTTTGAAAAAGTGGACTTTTAGCCTAGATGTGTAACCCTGGGGTAATTTTTTTTAAAGATCTTTTACACAAACACAAAAACAAAAGACAAAGAGAAAGACTTTGTAGGGCCACATTGTTGAAGTTCACAGCTGTCAACCCTGCTCTGGAATAGGAAATGATGTCAGAGAGTCAGGGCCAGCAGCCGCAAACTTGAACAGCGCGACCCTGCAAAGTCTTTTCTTTGTTTTTGCCACTGCAGATCACAACAGCGTGTTGGGAGTGGAGAGATACTGGCAGTCATCTCTCCCTCCAGGGACAGTGTGTACAGTTAGCAGCGCATCAGGCCCAAGGCACATGCCTACTGGGCCTAGCCTTTAATCCAGCCCTGCATGTAAATTACAAAAAAGTACACAAACAGTTGTACCTGCCTCAGAGTTTTTGTAAATACACTACCGGAGATAACCGACAGCCTATTTTATAAAAGGCACATGCATACATATGTTGCCCTTTTAAGTTGCATGCATTATGGGAAATTGTTATAGATTCCCTGTTATATAAATTATACCACAAAAGTAAAAATTTAAGATATCAAATATTTTGAGATGCTTCATGACATACACTTGGCTGAAAACTGCTTTACATTTAGTCGTTTCAGTACCTTGATGTGCAAAATTGCTGTTCCTGGAGGGTGGGCATCTGTTATGGACCTTAAGAGTTTCCCACTGGCCAAGTCCCACATGGTAATCTGTAAAAAGAAAAAGGTTTAATGCAAGTTAAGGAAAAATACTATTCAGTGTTAGCAAATCATGGGAAAGTTACTGTATAATATAAGAAGCATGGCCATAAAATTCCTGGATGAGTAAAAAATGTATATGAGAGCATGTTTATTCCAGAAAATTCAGAGGGTGGACAAATTCATCTCTGGTCAGTTATTAGAGATATAAAAGTTCTACTTTTGAATTCAGAAGCTAAACATCAAAAGGATAATTTTTAGCAAGCGAGCAGTGCTTGTGGGCCTATAGTTACTTTGTCCCTAAAGCTATTTTCAAAGGGAAATAGCTGCAGAGACCAAGTCCACAGATTATAAAGGATACTTGGATTTCAAAATGAAATCCCTATATGTACCTGAGCTAGTCCTCTCTCTTCCCCTCCCAATCATGAAAAATAGTGTGCATACTTTGCCCCATCAAGGATGATGGCAATACTCAAAGACGTTCCATTGAAAACTGCCTCCCAAAATCTTACTAAAGCAGAATTTTTTATATTACTGTTCTTGAAATATTAACTTGAAAGTGTGGAGGGGGCATAATCAAAAGAAACGTCTAAGGCCCCTTTTGGCCTAAGTCTCTAGATGAGTTGTTTTTTTTTTTAGAATGGCCTACCTATACGTTCAGCAGTTTAATTGCCGAGACCACCACTACGTCTATCTTTAAAACAAATTCCCGACCAAAAAATTGCCCAAGTCCCAAACGCCCAATACAAGACCTTTTAGGCGAATTCTAGTCCCTCAATGACAACAAACAAGCCTTGCCCACAATGAATTTTCACCAGATATATGTGTTAGTTTGGTTACTTTTGACAACCAGACCTGTCTGTGGCACTGATAAATCTGGACTTAAGGTTTGATTCTGGAATGTGAAAAAAACTGTAGACACAAACTTCTGTAATCATGCTAATGAACTCCCATTTCTGGTAGACTATGACGCTCATTTTCAAAGCACTTAGACATACAAAGTATCATAGGTTTCTATGGTACTTTGTGTGTCTAAGTACTTTGGAAATGAGCTCCTATGCCTCACCTGTCCTTTTGCGAAGCCGCAAAGTAATCGGGAACAATCGCTGTTGATACTAAGAGCAGAAATGGCACCATACTGAGCCCCAACTGCAGTGCTGCCCAGGCATAGCCGCAAGGCCTGGTTTGGATCTAGGTACAAAAGGGAGAAAAAAAGATGAGTAAAGGAAAACGCAATGATTTAAGAAAAAACTAACACAATCAAAATACTAATTATTATTATTATATATTTTATTTCTTACATACTACAAGCAAGCCCCAAAATTACTGAAGTACATTCAGGTACAGTGGGTATTTTTCTGTCCCTGGAAGGATCACAATCTTAGTTTGTACCTGAGACAATAAAGGGTTACGGACTTGCCCAAGATTAAAAGAAGCTGCATTGGAATTTGAACTGACTCCCCTGGTTTCAGCCCACTGCTCTAACCATTAGACTACTCCTGTGCTGATACTTCATCCCAAGTTCTTGGGATAGGACTTGATATCTAGAGACTCAAATCCAGCCAAGAGCATCTGACAAATTGTGTGAAACTACATAAATATCATGGAATGTCAAGGCCTGAAGGCTGAAATTGAGCAACTGGTGAAAACATGCAGTTGTGGTCCCTGTAGTAATTGGTACCCTTGGAACAATATTAAAAGACTTGGATCATCTGAATACACTGGGCATTGACAAAATCACCACTTGTCAACAACAGAAGACTGTGCAGCTCAAACTACCTACATCCTGCATCAATACCTCCAAGTACTATATGTTTCTGGGAAGAACTCAATATTCAGAGTACCAAACCAACCAAGAGTATCTGGCAGGATGATAATAATAATGGTACTCCTTCAAAACAATTTTTGGGATCTGTGCTGGAACATATTTATAAATACCCTGGGAACAGGAACAAGAAGTGAGGTGATCAAATTTGCTGAAGACAAAGTTATTTAAAGTTGTTAAATCAGAAGAGGACTGTGAAATATTGCAAGATTACCTGACTGGGCATCCAGATGGAAGATGAAATTTAATGTGAGCATTTGCAGTGGGACCATTTTACTAAGCTGTGGTAAGCACTAAATTTCATATGTACAGGCTACCCTCACACTAAATATATTTTTTGGGGGGTCAAGAGGGCACGTCTGAGCCAGGTGGAAAGTGGACATTTCTGAGCTAATCAGCACATCAGCACTGCCATGAATTAACTGATTAGTGAGGAATTAGCATGCGAGCCCTTACCACCTACAAAATAGGTGGTAGTAAGAGCCCACACACTCATTTTTGTTAATGGTCACATGCTAATGGAACATTGTTCATTTTCCAGCTGTGGTAGAAATGGCCTCAGCGTGCAGGAAAGACCCAC
The DNA here is from genome assembly GCF_902459505.1 of Geotrypetes seraphini. Taxonomy (NCBI): domain Eukaryota; kingdom Metazoa; phylum Chordata; class Amphibia; order Gymnophiona; family Dermophiidae; genus Geotrypetes; species Geotrypetes seraphini. The sequence goes on along the minus strand of NC_047088.1, from coordinate 153,766,521 downwards.
ATAAAGGCACACTAAGGCCACTTTCTGCAGCTTTGTAAAAGGACCCCACAGTGATGCATGTAAGGAAGAGCAAACCAAACTATAGCTATACTGTATAGTTTATAGTTTGTTGGCTTATATCTCGCTTTATACAAAGCAGGTTCCAAAAAGTACTTATATAAAATTAATACATCCCATACAATATAAACAAATCAAACAAACATTTAAGCGACCAGCGCTTACAATTATATTAAAGCTTCAGTTCCTATATTTCATCTTACAGAACAAATAATTTTTCAGTGATTTCTTAAAATTGTGCAAATTTCCCTGCTCCCGGATGTATAGAGGGATCTCATTCCATGCCTGCGAGCCTCTGCAAGTAAACATACTTGCCCTCAACACCTGCAAATGCAAGTGTTTAACAGGTGGGACAAACAAATTACCATGTTCCATAGGACAGAGTTTTGGAGAGGGAACATATAGCAGAATACTATCAACCAGATATCATGGTGCTAGCCCATGTACACATAAGTATACCATAACCAGCAGCTTACAATGTATCCAGTAGTCTAATTTCAACCAGTATAATTTAATGTAGTATTCTGACACATGTTCCCGCTTACTCAATCTAAAGATTGTCTGCACAACCAAGTTTTGTGCAACCCGCAATGCAGATAACGTCGACGCTGTTGTTCTCAAAAACACAAGGTTGCAATAATCAAAGCAAGACAAAACTACAGTTTACAGTATGGTCTTAAACAAACTACCTGAGAGGTATGGCTGAAGAGCATTCATCAATCTCAGTTTAAAGAATATTTTCCTAATCATTCATAGCACATGGCTCTGAAATGTCAAACAGGAGTCAACAATAACCCCCAGATACTTCACCTCTCCTGAAATCTGTAAGGGCATATCAAACAGTTTAACCATCTCAAGGATGGCCAAACCATGTATTCATCTAAAACATATGAAGCTGAGTTCCACAGTAGGAGCTACCACACAGGAAAAGGTTCTAGATGTTATCATTAATGGTACATTGAAATCCTCTCAGTGTTAGGGCTAAGAAAGCAAATACAATGTTATTAGTTAAGGGATAGAGAATAAAACAGAGAATATCATAATGCTTCTGTTTTGTGCAGGTTAGGTTTTCAGAATTTCTCTCTATAATAGGGTGCTCTAAAGACTTAGGACAATTTTTACTTCCAATCCATAACAGCATTTTTTCCAATGTCTAGCTTTAACAAATGCACCTTCATTTGGGCATTAATTTTAGTCTTATACAGATTAGCACAGTTACTTACCGTAACAGGTGTTATCCAGGGACAGCAGGTAGATATTCTTTACGCATGGGTGACGTCACCGACGGAGCCCTCGGTACGGACCTTTTTACTAGAAAGTTCTAGTTGGCCGCACCGCGCGTGCGCGAGTGCCTTCCCGCCCGACGGAGGAGTGCGTGGTCCCCAGTTAAGATAAGCCAGCTAAGAAGCCAACCCGGGGAGGAGGGTGGGACGTAAGAATATCTGCCTGCTGTCCCTGGATAACACCTGTTACGGTAAGTAACTGTGCTTTATCCCAGGACAAGCAGGCAGCATATTCTTTACGCATGGGTGACCTCCAAGCTAACAAAGAGGGAGGAGGGATGGTTGGCCATTAGGAAAATAAATTCTGAAGTACAGATTGGCCGAAGTGCCCATCCCGTCTGGAGAAAGTATCCAGACAGTAGTGAGTAGTGAAAGTGTGAACTGAGGACCAGGTGGCAGCTTTGCAGATTTCCTCAATGGGTGTGGAACGGAGGAAAGCAACAGAAGCGGCCATAGCTCTCACCCTGTGGGCAGTGACAGCACCGTCCAGTGACAGACTGGCCCGAGCATAACAGAACGCGATGCAAGCTGCAAGCCAGTTGGATAGCGTCTGTTTAGAGACCGGGTGACCCAGGCGATTAGGATCGAAGGTCAGGAAGAGCTGAGGGGACAAGCGGTGAGCCCTTGTACGATCAAGATAGTAGGCCAGGGCACGCTTGCAATCAAGACTGTGTAATGCCTGTTCCCCAGGATGTGAATGAGGTTTCGGGAAAAAGACAGGCAACACAATGGACTGGTTGAGGTGAAAAGCCGAGACTACCTTGGGAAGGAATTTTGGATGGGTACGCAGAACCACCTTGTCATGGTGAAAAACAGTGAACGTTACTAGTGCATGCATCTCACTAACCCTCCTGGCAGAGGTGATGGCAATGAGGAAAAGCACCTTCCATGTTAGAAGTTTGAGCGAAGTTGTGGCAAGAGGCTCAAAAGGAGGTTTCATGAGGGCTGATAAAACCACATTCAGGTCCCAGACGACCGGAGGAGGCTTTAGAGGTGGTTTGACATTGAAGAGGCCCCTCATGAATCGGGAAACCAGAGGATGAGCCGTGAGAGGTTTTCCGAGGATAGGCTCATGAAACGCAGTGATGGCACTGAGGTGGACTCTGATTGAGGTAGACTTGAGGCCCGCATTGGACAGGGAGAGCAAATAGTCCAGTACAGTTTCCACCGCTAAAGAGGTGGGATTGAGATGATGACGGAGGCACCAAGAGGAGAACCTGGTCCACTTCTGATGGTAACATTGGAGGGTGGCCGGTTTCCTGGAGGCGTCCAAAATGAGACGGACAGGCTGAGATAGATTTCCTGGAGAGGTCAGCCCGAGAGAAACCAAGCTGTCAGGTGGAGCGAAGACAGATTGGGATGCAGCAGAGACTGACGCTGTTGCGTAAGTAGAGTAGGAAACACAGGAAGAGGAATGGGCTCCCTGACGCTGAGCTGAAGCAGGAGAGGAAACCAGTGTTGGCGAGGCCACCGAGGAGCGATGAGAATCATGGTGGCCCTGTCCCTGCGGAGTTTGGATAAAGTCCGCAGCATCAGAGGTAGTGGAGGAAAGGCATAGAGGAACCGATCCGTCCAGTTGAGCAGGAATGCATCCGGGGCCAGACGGTGAGGAGAGAAGAGTCTGGAGCAGAACTGGGGCAGCTGATGGTTGTGAGAAGCTGCAAAGAGGTCCACCTGCGGAGTGCCCCAGCGAGCAAAGATGGAGTGGAGCGTGGGAGGATCCAAAGTCCACTCGTGAGGTTGAAGGATGCGGCTGAGATTGTCGGCCAGGGAGTTCTGTTCGCCCTGGATATAGACAGCCTTGAGGAAGAGACTGCGGGCCGTGGCCCAGGTCCAAATGTGGAGAGCCTCCTGACAAAGGAGGCGAGACCCGGTGTCGCCTTGCTTGTTTATGTAGTACATGGCGACTTGGTTGTCTGTGCATAGGAGAAGAACCTGAGGGCAGAGAAGGTGCTGGAAGGCCTTGAGAGCGTAGAACATGGCTCTCAGTTCTAGGAAATTGATGTGATGTAGACGCTCCTGCGGGGTCCAAAGACCCTGGGTGCGTAGATCTCCCAGGTGAGCTCCCCATGCATAAGGGGAGGCATCCGTGGTGATGATCATGGAATGAGGGGGCAGATGAAAAAGAAGGCCCCTGGAAAGATTTGAGGAGTTCAACCACCATTGTAGAGATCGCTGAAGAGACGATGTCACAGAGATGGGATGAGAAAGAAGATTCGAGGTCTGTGACCACTGGTTGGCCAGAGTCCATTGAGGTGTTCTGAGGTGGAGTCGCGCTAGGGGAAGCACATGCACCGTCGAGGCCATGTGGCCCAGGAGGACCATCATCTGTCTGGCAGGAATGGAGTGATGGAGGAGCACCTGACGACAAAGGTGGAGCAGAGTCCGTTGACGGTCGGAGGGGAGAAACGCCCTCATTAGTGTGGTGTCGAGAACTGCTCCAATGAACTGAAGGCGCTGTGTGGGAAGCAGATGCGACTTGGGGTAGTTGATCTCGAACCCCAAGAGATGGAGGAGAGAGATGGTATGATGAGTGGCTTGTAGCACAAGTGGAGACGTAGGTGCTTTCACTAACCAATCGTCCAAGTAGGGAAACACCTGGAGGTTGTGAGACCTGAGGAAGGCCGCCACCACAATGAGGCATTTGGTGAACACCCTGGGTGATGAAGCGAGGCCAAAAGGCAGCACTTTGTACTGATAATGGCGGTGGTGCACCTGGAATCGCAGATAGCGACGTGAGGTCGGATTGATGGGGATGTGAGTGTAGGCCTCTTTGAGGTCCAGGGAACATAGCCAGTCGTGCTGAGAGAGAAGAGGATAAAGCGTGGCAAGGGAGAGCATTCTGAATTTCTCCCTGACTAGACACTTGTTGAGATCCCTGAGATCGAGAATGGGACGGAGATCTCCTGTCTTCTTGGGAACCAGGAAGTAGCGGGAGTAGAATCCCCGACCTCTTTGTTCCGGAGGCACTTCTTCGATGGCATTGAGAAGAAGGAGGGATTGTACCTCCCTCAGGAGGAGGGGGGTTTGGTTTGAATGAGAAGCAGACTCTATGGGAGGATTGTCTGGTGGAAGAGTCTGGAAGTTGAGAGAGTAGCCGTGGCGGATGATGTTGAGGACCCACTGGTCCGATGTGATGACCTCCCAACGGCTGAGGAAGATGTGGAGCCTGCCTCCGATTGGTTGAGGAAGAGGCAATGAAGGCGGGAGACTGGCTATGCCCTGGAGAGAAGAGTCAAAAGGGCTGAGATGGCTTGGCAGGAGGAAGAGGCTTGGCAGGTTGATTGGACTGGGCACGAGCCTGGGTGTGCTGGTGCGGACGGGGCCGTCTAGGTTGTTGTGAAGGTGGATTGAGCGGCCTAGCGGAGAACCTGCGCTGATATGAGGACTGTGGTCTGTAAGGACGAGCAGGTGGAGCCTTTTTCTTAGGTTTTATGAGAGTGTCCCATCTGGTCTCATGGGCTGAGAGTTTCTGTGTGGTTGTATCCAGGGACTCCCCAAATAATTCATCCCCAAGACAGGGAGCGTTGGCTAGTCGGTCTTGATGGTTGATGTCCAAATCTGAGACCCTTAGCCAAGCCAGGCGGCGCATAGCCACAGCAATGGCAGATGCACGGGAGGTAAGCTCAAAAGAGTCATATATAGAGCGCACCATAAATTTTCTCAGTTGGAGCAGGCTGGAGATATGTTGCTGGAACAGTGGGACCTTGTGTTCTGGAAGGTACTTCTGCATGGCGGAGAGTTGGAGGACCAGATGTTTCAAGTAGAATGAAAAATGGAATGAATAGTTGTTCGCCCTGTTGGCAAGCATTGCATTCTGGTAGAGTCGCTTGCCAAACTTATCCATTGTTTTGCCCTCTCTGCCAGGAGGAGTGGAGGCATAAACACTAGAGCCGTGAGTCTTTTTTAAGGTGGACTCCACCAGGAGAGACTCATGGGGCAGCTGGGGTTTATCAAATCCAGGGATTGGTATGACCCTGTAAAGGCTATCCAGTTTACGGGGGGCCCCAGGGACAGTAAGCGGGTTCTCCCAATTTTTATAAAAAGTTTCCCGTAGGATGTCATGTACGGGCAACTTTAGGAACTCTTTGGGAGGTTGATCAAAATCCAATGCCTCCAAAAAAGCCTGTGATTTCTTAGAGTCAGACTCTAGAGGAAGAGACAGAGCCCCCGACAACTCTCTGAGGAATTTAGAAAAAGAAGATTGCTCAGGTTTAGATGTGGTATCGGGGGCCGAAGGCTCCTCGTCCGACGACGATGCGTCCTCCTCGGTACCGGGAGGGGATTCTTCCCATAGGTCCGGGTCTCTGACATCAGTGTGCGCATGCCGAGATACCGGAGTGGAAGGCTCGGTATGGTGAGTCTTAGACAGAGACTTGCCCGAGCGTACCGAGACGGTACCGGGTGATGAAGACCTGTGTCTGTCTCGGTCCCGGGAAGAACGGTGCCGGTCAGGGTCACGGGAAGACCGGTGCCCTGTCCGGTCCCGAGGAGGATCGCCCGTCGCCAAGGTGTGACTCTCGGCATGGGTATGGAGATGGGACGCTGAAAGAATAGGCATGGACAAGTCCAACGGTATCGATGGAGTGGATACCGGTTGGACGGTGCGGGGCTCGGGCCGGTCTGGTACCGAAAGCAGCGGTGCCAAGATGGAGGGCAAGAGCTGCTGAAGTTGCTGTTGTAGTTGTTCATGCAACTTGTCTTGGAGGATGGCCGCGATGCGGTCATCCAGGGGTGGCACCGGAACCACTTTTTTCTGTTTTGGTTCCATGGGTGCCGCTCTACGGCCCGGCGATGAGGAGGCCGATGACGAGGCACTCACCGATATCGGGGCGGAGCGTTTTTTTGGGTCGGCGTGGAGCCGAAAGGACCGGTGTCGCCACCGAGGTGGGAGGGCGCTCAAGGGTGGAAGGCTTCTTAGCCGGCTTACCTGGCGCCGGTGGCGCCGATGATGGATCAGGCGGTGTCGAAGTGGCCGGTGCCACTTTTGACGGTGCCGCAGATGAAGAAGTCGAGTCCATAGCAGGGCTGGTGGCGAACAGAATATTCTGCTGGATTAGACGGTTCTTCAAAGTGCATTTTTTAAGAGTGGCACAGCGGGTGCAGGAGTCCGCCCGATGCTCAAGTCCCAAACACTGCAAGCACCAATTGTGTGGGTCAGTGAGGGAGATCGGGCGTGCACACCGCTGGCACTTCTTAAAACCCGGCTGCGGGGGCATGAAGGGGAACACGGCCTCCGCAAAATTGAACCCGGAGGCCTGGATAGTGACAACAGGCCCCGCCGGGGCAGGAACGAAAAATAAAGTTGTTTTTTTTTTTTATAACTGAAAAGAAAAAAGCACCCGAAGGTGAATAAAACGAAAAAATAACGCGAGCGGGAAGGCAAAAAGAGAATTTCAACGTCGTTGAAAAACACACGTCTTCTTCGCTCCGCGGAAATGAAGAAACTGGGGACCACGCACTCCTCCGTCGGGCGGGAAGGCACTCGCGCATGCGCGGTGCAGCCAACTAGAACTTTCTAGTAAAAAGGTCCGTACCGAGGGCTCCATCGGTGACGTCACCCATGCGTAAAGAATATGCTGCCTGCTTGTCCTGGGATAAAACTTTATTCATTTGTTTGGAGGTCACAAATTGGCAAAGTGTGAATATACCTTTAAAAGTTTTAAGGAAGTGATGTCAGTACACTCCCGGGTATATGAAAGAGAGGCTGCCGCCATTTTGAGTTCTATCTGAAAACAGTTGATGGAATAACACAGTGCAGTAAGTAACTATGGATTTGTGATTGCTGTTTGGTCTTGTTAGACAAGAAGAATAATTTAAAACTTTTTTCTATAGGAAATCCTTTTTGGAATGCCTTGAATCCGGCCCTGACGCAGCGGTTTTTGACAGCTCCGCGAAATGCTGGACGTGTTGGCATCTATATGTGGCATCCTACTACTGTGTTAAGCTAAGTCACAAAAGAATCACTTTTTTCAGTGAATATAGAGTTGTGCATGTAGCAAGTGATATACTATACAAGAGTGATAAAAAAGAAAATGTAAAAAGAAAATGTAGAAATATGGTTGAGGAAGTTTTACATAAGTTAATTTTCAAGTAATATATAACTGATAACTCATTATAACAGAAGAAGATTGAAACATTTGAATACCTAAACTTAATTTAAATATACGGGTTTTTGTTGGCCAATGACTGGAGCAAGGAACGGGACAACTACGCTGATTAATTCGATCAATTCAGTCTATGACTCTGTGTAGGCTCCATTTCTGAGGCCTTTTCCCTTTAAGTATCAAAGTAAAAAAGTAAAAAAGTTATATAAGAAAAGTTATACAGTGAATGCACTTCTCTACACAAGTGGTAGTAGAATTTTTTCTATTATATTGCTGCATTAATTTTAGTCACCATGCAAATTATCATCATGATAGAATGCTAAACTGACTTGCACTTGAGATATCAGAAGGTAAGAATTGACTTGCACTTGAAATATCAGAAGGTAAGAATTGACTTGCACTTGAGATATCAGAAGGTAAGAATTTGTACATATTCAGAACAAATGTAGTAGAATAATCACCTTACTCAAAGTGCTGAGATAAGCATTTAAAAGAACAGGAAACAAAGAGGAATAACAAGCCACTGCTTGCCCTGGATCGGTAGCTTGGAATGTTGCTACTCTTTGGGTTTTGACCTTGATTGGCCATCTTGAGAACGGGCTACTGGGCTTGATGTACCTTTAGTCTGACCTAGTAAGGCTATTCTTATATTCAAAGTCAATGTATCAGACTTCTCAGCACCAAAAATATGTATTTGCCTACTCTCTCAACTATGAAAACTTCTCTTGAATATCTGTGAACATAATTTACAACAAGCCGATCATGATTGGGCCTCAGGTATTGCAGGATACCTGTAATGAATGTGGAGGGGCATTTTCGATAAGTGTGTCTAAGTCCAACTTAGGACATTTCCTACTACACATCCAAAATTGGATGTCCATTTTTGAAAATTCTGGATGTGCAAAATTTTTTTTTAAAATCATCTAATTGGACGTCTTGTCCACTGGGACATCTAACTTTATACCCCAGAGATAATGGTTACTGCGGATGGGCAGACTAGATGTGCCATTTGGCCTTTATCGCTGTCATGTTTCTATTTTCAACCAGATAATCATCTAAGTTGAAAACATCCAAAAAACATCTAGTACTTAGAAGGCTGGAGATGCTTTCCTGTGCGGGCTCCATCAGTGATATCACCCATACTGTAAGGGCTTGCCTGTTCTACTTGTTCTCAGAAAACATATGTCTACAATTTATACAATATAAACAGTGCAGATGTCCTGAAAACCCAACCGGCTATGGGGTCACCAGAACAGCCCTGTGATAGTCTTGCTACAAAATCTTCCTTTCCAAAATATTTTATACTAAATAACAGATTAATAAGGGATTATGAATGCTACATAGATCATACAGAAAACTAAACATTTCCTATATATCAGCGAATACATTACCCAGAGATTGGTTGACAGATTTTTTTAAAATGGAGGGATAGATCTGTTTCAGACTAGCCCACTTTGTTGTATGTTTTTTGTATATACGTATGTAGAGTATGGTTCTAGACAAAATAAAAAAAGAGAATGGATTGAGACATCTGGGCTTTACTTCAATTGCTTTCAATGGAAGCAAAACCCAGATGTCTCAATCCATTCTCTTTTTTTTTCTGGCGCCATATGGTAACTCTACATATATGGCTGAAAGGATGCTACGTTTTCATGGTAAGCTAAGCAAATCAGAAGCAGATGTCATATTGCAGATATATAGAAAACCTATTGGGTCACAAATTAGCATATTAAATAAAATAGATATCATTTTCTCCATACTGTACATTCTCTAATATTTTAAAACACAGCTCTGGAAATAGAAATCAGGCACATGCAGAGTGCATAATACTGTACCTTTTCCTTTATAATCCAAGTTGAAAGGGAAAAGAAACAAAAGAAAGAAAGAAATATGAAGAAAGCAAGAAAAAATAAACAGTAACAATAGTCCACGGCCAAAAGGCAGGAAAATCTGTACAATGAAAGAGATATACAACAACTAAAATGACAATGTCCTGCTGTCAAGGGACTTATTACTAGTACACGCAACATTATAAAAACAAAAGCACACAGTACGGGTCTCTGTGACTTGGAACACAAAGAGAAATTTACCTTCCAATTACTTGTCTACCCAGAACTGTGCCTTGCTTCAATATAAGAAGTCAACTGTACCAAGAAAAAGCTATCATCTATGATTTGCTTTTTGTTATGCTTCTTTCTCACTGTTTGCTACTGATCTTTTAAAAAGCCATTTCAACTTAACTGAGCATTCTTTGAACTGACCCCATGTGGATGTACAGCAATAAAACATATTATACACCCCCCAAAGAGGAGAAAATAACTTTTTCAATGTAGAGTTATTTTCTCTGTAATCTGAGGCTTTCTTCTGGTGTGCACAATATCTAGTTGATCTTTAAACCCATCACTACCCCTGAGCAGACTCACGCAGCCCTTAGATGGGCTCAGCAGGGGTTGTAGAATGCCAAAGCAAAAGGAACCAAGAGTTTTTCTGGACTTACACCAAGTCTAAATCAAAGACAAAATACAAGCAATTTTCCAAAGATATTTTTAATCCCTTTAGGAGAACGAAACCCTATATTTGATCCTGGGGAAATATTTCAATTTTGACATCCTGAATGAGTTAGGTGCATGTTTAAGACATCTTTCTATCAAAGAACACTACAATGTTAGCTATCTTACATACTATCTATACAATTCTATACATTTTTAAAATTAAAATTAAAGCAATTTTGAGCATTTGTACATATCTGAGTCATCTGTTCATTTAAAGCCGTTTATGCAACAATCAAAAGTAGCACAGCATCCCTTATGATCATTTCAGATCAATTATGCAATATCATCACACTGCAAAAAATTTAAGTGTGCATTTATCATGTGTGCATCCACTGGAATTCATCGGCTCTGATCTCTCCACAAAGCCAAAATCCTCTGCTTCTATATTAGTTTCTCAGAATGTCGCAGCCTGACAGACTTTAGATATAGATATGCAAATACAAAATACATAGTCTAAATGTTAAATTCAGGAAGCCCCGCCAGTGTATACAGTTAAGCACTGGAACTGGTATTTTAATTTTATTTTGCTATGCAGAGGTGCTATCTATTTGGTCTATCCATTTACATTTGGGGGTCTGGCTGGCCTAATTTTTAAATGGTACAATTAGGTTCTTACCTCAATAATCTTCTTTCCAATAGAAAGAGATGTGAGTCTTGGTTTCTTCCCTTCACCTGCAAGGATTACAGAAGGCATCATCTACATTTTTCAACTCCTTGTGCGACTGGGCAGTGTCTCAGGTTCATACCAAAACAATGGATAACCCCTAAATAGGAGAAATAACAAGGAGGGCATGGGAAGCTCCCCAACAAGTCATCTTTTCTTCTCTGCACAATAACATTTAATTAAGCCAATAGACATATAGCTTAAACAAGGTGGAACCAAACAAGTCACCTACATGAGTGCAACCAGCACCAACATTTATGCAGCTCCTATAGTTAGTCTCCCTAAAGGTTTATCTATAGAGATAATTTCTATTTCTTTGTACTTGTTGAACTAAAGAACAGTAAGCATCTTCATATTCTCTTGGAGTGGCCTAGAGGTTAGAGCTGCTGCCTCAGCACCCTGAAGTCGTGGGTTCAAGCCCAGTGCCATTCCTTGTGATCTTGGTCAAGTCATTCAACCCTCCTTTGCCCCAGATACTATAGTTAGACTGTGAGCTCGCCGGGACAAATATGGAAAACAGAGTACCTGCTAATAGTCATTGTACTGTAAACTGCTTTGATATCTACAGAGGAAAGGCGGTATTTCTAATAAAGATACACATAACTCATACCAGCATCTGGAGACATATTTATATGTCTGAGACAGAAAGCAGGCTAAGTAACAATCTGACAGGGTGGGCCGACAAGACTCATATCTCTTTCTACTGGAAAGATGATTATTGAGGTAAGAACCTAATAGAAACATAGAAAGATGACGGCAGAAAAGGGCCATAGCCCATCAAGTCTGCCCACTCCATTAACCCTCCCCAAACAACCTCTTAAGGGGTCGCTCACAGGTGGCATCACCTCTACACTCCCCTCGTAAAGATCAGACGTGGGCATCCCATTTATTCTTAAAATCTTGTATGCTGCTGGCCGCGATCACTTGTTCTGGGAGTTTGTTCCAATGGTCTACCACTCTTTCTGTGAAGAAGTACTTCCTGGTATCCCCATGAAATTTCCCGCCCCTGATTCTTAGCGGATGTCCTCTTGTGGCCGACGGACCCTTGAAAGAGAAAATGTTGTCTTCCACCTCTATGCGGCCAGTGATGTACTTAAATGTCTCAATTATGTCTCCCCTCTCCCTAAGCTCTTCGAGAGATTATAGCCGCAATCTGTGCAGCCTGTCCTCGTATGAGAAATCCTTAAACCCAAAGATCATCCTAGTATCCATGCGCTGAACCGACTCAACTCTCAGTACGTCCTTACGGTAGTGTGGCCTCCAGAATTGCACACAGTACTCCAGATGAGCTCTCACAATGGTTCTGTACAATGGCATTATGACCTCCGGCTTCCGGCTAACAAAGCTTCTAAGGATACAACCCAGCATTTGTCTAGCCTTGGATGTAGCCTTTTCCACTTGGATGGCTGTTTTCATGTCTTTACTAATGATCACCCCTAAGTCCCACTCTGCTGCCGTCTTAGCCAAGGTCTCGCCGTTCAGTGTGTATGTTCTGCACGGATTATTGTTGCCAAGGTGCATGATCTTGCATTTTTTTGCACTGAAGCCCAGCTGCCAGGTCGTGGACCAATGCTCCAGTAAAAGCAGGTCTTGCTTCATGCTGTCGGACAAATCATTTTTACTTACAGTGTTACATAGTTTGGCGTCGTCGGCAAACAATGCTATCTTACCCTGAAGCCCCTGGGTCAGGTCTCCTATGAATATATTGAAAAGGATCGGTCCCAGGACCGAACCCTGCAGCACTCCACTGGTCACCCTCGACGTTTTGGAGAGGGCACCATTAACCAACACTCTCTGAAGTCTACCACTTAGCCAGTCATTGACCCATTGAGTTAGTGTTGCACCTAACTCATTTTGTTCAATAATCTACGGTGGGGGACGCTGTTGAAAGCTTTACTGAAGTCCAAATACACGACGTCCAGGGACTCTCCCTGGTCCAGCTTTCTAGTTACCCAGTCAAAGAAGCTGATAAGATTGGATTGGCATGACCTACCCTTGGTGAAACCGTGTTGGTGGGGGTTGCATAGATTCTCCTCGTTCAGGATAGTGTCTAATTTACGTTTGATTAGCGTTTCCATGAGCTTACTCACAATCGAAGTGAGACTCACCGGTCTGTAATTCGCAGCCTCTGCCCTGCAACCTTTTTTGTGCAGAGGAACGATGTTAGCTGTTTTCCAGTCCAAAGGGACTTTTCCTGTACTCAGGGAGAGGTTGAAGAGTACGGTTAATGGTTCCGCTAGGATGTCACACAGCTCTCTGAGCACCCTGGGGTGCAGATTGTCCGGTCCCATAGCTTTGCTCACCTTGAGTTTTGATAGCTCGCTGTAGAAGTCACTGGGTGTAAACTTGTGGTTCAGGAACGGGTCTCCCGAGTTGTGCTTCTCCTGCAACTGTGGGCCGGACCCTGGCCTCTCGCAGGTGAAGACTGAGCAGAAGTACTCATTTAGTAGTTCGGCTTTATCTGTGTCTGATTCTGTATAACTCCCATCAGGTTATACAGAATCAGACACAGATAAAGCCGAACTACTAAATGAGTACTTCTGCTCAGTCTTCACCTGCGAGGGGCCAGGGTCCGGCCCACAGTTGCAGGAGAAGTCACGTGGGTCTTGATAAGTGGGATATACCAAAGCAGTCTGCTACTAGAACCAAGGACCCAAATGCAGTGACAATATGTGCTGACATATCCACTCTATAAAACTTTATGAAAGTATGGGAAATGGGCCATGTAGCTGCCCTACAAATCTCCTTGGGTGGGGCAGCCCAGGATTCTGCCCATGATAATGCCATGCTTCAGATGGAATCAGGGCCGCCATCAGAAATTTCTGGGCCCCTTACTGAGCAATCCTATTGGGCCCCCCACGCACCCCTCCCCCCCCCCCGCCGACGCCCCCCCCTTCTTCCATAGGCCAAATACACACATACTTTTCTGCTAATGCTCCACCTAAGCCAGTCCCGTAAAATCTTCTCACGTCCATTGGGTGATTTGGCATAGAGGAGATATTCATAAAAAGAATGTCCGTCAAGATCTTTACTCATAGACTGTGCCATTTGCTTTAAATTATCTTCCATCGTTAATCCAAATTGCACAATTCTTTCTCTGTCTTTGTCTTTGTCTTTTTAAACAAATGTAGTTTATCCTTGTACTCTTTATGTAATTTTAATCATCTATGGATATGTTTGTATGTTTATTGTTCAAATGGTTTTATTTATTTCCCCAAATTTATTTTTGTTATAAGCATTGAAAATATTTGATATTGCGTTTAAATCAAAATCTCAATAAACTTGAAACTTGAAACGAGTGCCCGTGAGATTGTGGGAGGGTTAAATACTCAAAACTTAGAAGAATAACAATTTACTTAAAGTTTTTGCTACGCCAGCTTTCTGGTATCTTTACATATAGTGGCGTACGTAGCATATGTAACACCCGGGACCCATCATTTTTTGGCACACCCCCCCCCCCCATCTGTAAGTAAAACATGATTTTTAGTAACAAACGACATGTCACACATGAGTACCTAGGAAAAGGCAGCATCTTACATATTGCAGTGAGAAGTACATCAATACACCCATTGTAAAACTAAACAAGCCAGACCAATCAATCCTACACCGTCAATCCTAACAGAAAACCATTTCTTTCGAACACACAGAACACAGAAAACACCTTCGCCTAGTATGGAATATGTCATCACAAACTAACCCCTCACTCTTTTACAAAACTGTAGTGTGGATTTTAGCCACAGTGGTAACAGCCCTGACGCTCATAGAATTCTGAGCATCAGAGCTGCTACCACCACGGCTGGCGCTAAAAAACGCTCCACAGTTTTGTAAAAGGGGGGATAAAATAGAAACACACAGTTTCAACGCTCTAGCTCAGAGGTGCCCAAACCTTTTGAGCTTGTGAGCTACTTTAAAATGACCAAGTCAAAATGATCTACCAACAATAAAATTAAAAAACACAAAGCACACTGTACGCTGAGAAAATGTTAATTATCATTCCTATTCTGGGTTTTTTTCAAAGAGGTCAAGGCAGATGACTCTATGCATTGTCACCTCAGTAACAACCATACAAAAATAGACAAATATACCCTCCATCCTTTTTATTAAACCACAATAGCAGTTTTTAGCGCAGGGAGCTGCGCTGAATGCCCAGCGCTGCTCTTGACGCTCATAGGCTCCCTGCGCTAAAAACCACTATTGCGGTTTAGTAAAAAGGGACCATATTGTAAAATATAGACAGCAGATATAAATTCAGAACTGTGCATAGTAAGTGAAGGGAAGTTTTCATCTCTGGGAATTTACCCAGTTAACTATTAAGTTATTTTGGCAAATTCCTTTGAAAACTGTGGTAATACTGCCTCCACTTTGCTAAATTTAAAATAAAATCATTTTTCTTACCTTGTCTGGTGATTTCATGAGTCTCTGGTTGCACTTTCTTCTTCTGACTGTGCATCCAATCTTTCTTCCCTTCTATCAGCCTGTATGCTTTCTCTCCTCCACACCTCATTCCCTCCCCCAACTTTTTCTTCCTCTCTCCCTGACCTTTCTTTCTTTTTTTCTGTTTCTCTTCTTTCCTTCTGTCTCCCTGCCTGCCCCCTTCTTTCTTTCTCCCTGCCGTTCCCCAAGCCACTGCCGCTGCCATCGGGGAACAGGACCCACCAATGGATAACAGGCCCCAAAGCCGACACCGACGCCTGCTCTCCCTGCTTCGGGCCGATCAGTCTTCCTCTCCCCGACGTCAATTCTGCCGTCGGAGAGGAAGTTCCGCCCAGCCAGGCAGCGATTGGCTGGCCCGAACTTCCTCTCCAACGGCAGAATTGACGTCGGGGAGAGGAAGACTGATCGGTCCGATAGATTAGATCGCCAAGACAAAGTGAGTCCTGGGTGATCGACTCATTTTGCCTTGGCGAGCTACTGGCGCCCCTGCCTTAGAACACTGCCTAGGACCCTGGGGGAGCCCGGGCCCCCTGTCAGCTCCGGTCCCCTGAATGCAGGACTGGTAGTACTGCCCTGATGGCGGCCCTGGATGGAATGGGCCTTCAGAGAGATTGGCAGCTGTTTACCACAACCATCAAAACATCTTGTAGGTGGGAATCTGTCCAGTAAAAAAAACTCAGCCTCTAGCTTCAATGGAGCACTCTTGGTGCCTCCTGGTTGATATATGCCATTGCTCTGACATTGTCCGAGAAGACCCTGACCGCATTGCCTTCCAAGGTCTTTTCGAATGAGTTTAGCGCTAGGTGATTAGTTCTCAATTCCAACTTGTCGATGGACCATTTTCTCTGAGAAGATAACCATTGGCCCTGGACTGGACAACTCTTGCAATGACCTCTCAAGTCATAAAGACTGGCATCTGTCAGCAATATCACCCAAAAAGAAATGTGAAGAGGCAAGCCTGTGGACAGTGTCTTTGCCCATAACCACCAATGCAATCTTTAATGCGCTCCTGCGGTCCAAGTCAATGGCATCTGGAGCGAGTCTATGTACAGAGAACAGAAGGATACCAGCACTTTCTGAAGAGGGCGTAAATGAGTTTTCATCCAAGGTACCACTTCTATGGTCACTTCCATCAACCTCATTACCTATAGGTATTGCCAAGCCGTAGGCGTTGGCCTTATCAGGAACTCTTAAAATCTGGGCTTTTAACTTCAGCTTGCACAACTCCAGAAGACAAACATGGCCTTCTGTCAAGTTGCAGAGGATCCCCAAGTACTCCATGGATTGGGATGGTTTCAGGAGACTCTTTTGGTAATTGATATATCTATCCAAGGTCTTGCAGGAGTTGGACAACTTGTGTTGCTGCCTTGAACCTGTTCAGGCATAGTGTGACTGATAAATTCAGGTTTAGATTAGATCTACGGTCATAGAAACATAGAAACATAGAAATAGACGGCAGATAAGGGCCCACGGCCCATCTAGTCTGCCCATCTTAATGTCCCTCCCCTACCTTTGCCCTGTGAATAGATCCCATGTGCCGATCCCATTTGGCCTTAAAATCAGGCACGCTGCTGGCCTCAATCACCAGTAGTGGAAGACTATTCCAGCGATCAACCACTCTTTCAGTGAAAAAGAATTTCCTGGTGTCACCTCGTAGTTTCCCGCCCCTGATTTTCAACGGATGCTCTCTTGTTGTCATGGGACCCTTGAAAAAGAAGATATCTTCCTCCGCCTCGATGCGGCCCGTAAGATACTTGAACGTCTCGATCATGTCTCCCGTCTCTCTGCGCTCCTCGAGCGAGTATAGCTGTAATTTGTCAAGCCGTTTTTCGTATGGTAGATCCTTGAGTCCCGAGACCATCCGGGTGGCCATTCTTTGCACCGACTCCAGTCTCAGCACATCCTTGCGATAATGCGGCCTCCAGAATTGCACACAGTATTCCAGGTGGGGCCTCACCATGGATCTATACAATGGCATAATGACTTCCGCCTTACGACTGATGAAACCCCTTCGTATGCAGCCCATGATTTGTCTTGCCTTGGACGAAGCCTGCTCCACTTGATTGGCAGACTTCATGTCCTCACTGACGATTACCCCCAAGTCTCGTTCTGCTACCGTTTTTGCTAGGATCTCGCCATTAAGGGTATAAGACTTGCATGGATTCTGGCTGCCCAGGTGCATAACTTTGCATTTTTTGGCATTGAAGTTGAGTTGCCATGTCCTAGACCATCGCTCCAGTAGGAGTAGGTCGTGCATCATGTTGTCGGGCATTGACTCTTCATCTGTTGTGCATTTGCCCACTACATTACTCAGTTTGGCGTCATCGGCGAATAATGTTATTTTACCTCGAAGCCCTTCTGCCAAGTCTCCTATAAAGATGTTGAATAGGATTGGGCCCAAGACTGAGCCCTGTGGTACTCCACTAATCACCTCCGTCATTTCGGAGGGGGTGCCGTTCACCACCACCCTTTGGAGCCTACCTCCAAGCCAGCTCCCAACCCATTTCGTCAATGTGTTACCTAATCCTATAGAACTCATCTTGCTCAGTAACCTGCAGTGTGGTACGCTATCGAATGCTTTGCTAAAGTCCAGGTACACGATGTCCAGGGACTCCCCAATATCCAGCTTCCCTGTCACCCAGTCAAAGAAGCAGATCAGGTTGGATTGGCAGGATCTCCCCTTAGTAAATCCATGTTGTCGGGGATCCCGTAGATTCTCCTCATCCAGGATCTTATCTAATTGGTGTTTGATTAGAGTTTCCATTAGTTTGCTCACTATCGATGTTAGACTCACTGGTCTGTAGTTTGCTGTCTCCATCTTTGAGCCTTTCTTGTGGAGTGGAATGACGTTAGCCGTCCTCCAGTCCAACGAGACGCTGCCTGTACTAAGGGAGAGGTTGAAGAGCGCTGACAGTGGCTTGAATTGAGCCTTGATTAACCAAACATCCAAGTATGGGTGAATTCCTGCCTTGTTCAGGTGTGCTGCTGCCACCACCATTACCTTGGGAAAGATGTGATATGCTGTTTCCAAACCAAATGGTAGTGCCAAGAATTCAAAATGCTTTTCCAGCACATGAAACCTGTGAACTTTCTGCATTGTGGGACTATGGAGATATATAAGAAAGCCTCCTTCAAATCCAGTAAGGCTACGAATTCTCCTTGTGCCACCAAGGCAATGACCAAGTGCACAGTTTCCATCCAGAACATGGGCACATTTAATGCCATATTGACAGACTTCAGCTCAAGGATTAGTCTCCAATCATCCGAGTCTTTCTTGAGCATGATAAGTATATGGAGTATCTGTCCGAGCTCAATTCTGCATCTAGCCCAGACTCTATGGAATGAATGTTCAGAGGACGTATTACTATTGCTAAGACTTTGGCCACTTTCTCTGGTCTTCTGGCTAGAGACCCCACAAAGAAATCCTGAAGAGGACAAAAAACTACAAGCTTGTAGTCCTCTCAAATAATGTCCAATGTCCAGACATAAGTGAACTCGGAGAGTCTCCCTCCTATTAGGGGAAGCTTGGGCTTTGACCTGGTATCACTGGGGCTCCTTAGAAGTGGCTGCTGAGCAGAGACCTGGCATTTGAGCTCTTCTGGAGCCCCTGAACCTCTGTCTAGATCCGTGAAATGATCTCTGAGCAGAGGTGCCTGTAGATTAGCAAGCCAGTCTGTAACCTCAAAGGGAAATACAACTTGACCACCTGGGACACGTGGTCTACTGTCTGGTAATGTATTAGGACAACAATCTGCCACACTGGCTTTAAGGTCATCCAACCTTTTGCCAATGAGTATTTGCCTTTTGAAGGTAAGCCTGCTCAAAGTAGTTTAGAAGCAGAATCTCCCATCCATTGTCTAATCCAGAGCAGTCTACAAGTAGGGATAGAATAAGAAGACACCTTGCACATGACCCTATAAATGTCATATAAGGTGTCAGCCCTCAAAAGAACCACCTGGGAGCATGCATTGTCCTCTGAAGCCAGAGCTTGATGCAGCATCTCATGGCAGGTGCACATCACTAAGAAAGCTGTCGCTTTCAGACCCAAAACTAGAGACTCAAACTGTTGTTTGGGATCTAAGTTCACTCTGTAATCCTGTGCATCCTTTAGAATTATTCCATCTTCACTAGGAAGTGACATGTGCTTCATAATATGCTACCAGCAAATACACCTTAGGTGATACAAATAACAACTGGAACTCAGGAGCCGTTGGGAACAATTCCATCATGGGTCTGGCAACCCTTAAAGGGTCCTCTGGTATCTCCCAATGCTCCGTTAGCATCATGGTGATCTCTGAATGTAAAGGAAAATATAGACTGGATCTTAGAGCTGCTCAAAAGCGAAATGTGAACTGTGGAAATCTGCGATTCCCAATTTAATTCTCTCAGAGATACTATAATGATTTCCATTAAATCCACTGGTTTAAACAGTCTGCACACCTTTGTGTCCTCTCTGTGGTCCGGGCTGCAACAGACTCTTGGCTGGTAGTGCCCACTTGTGACCTGGAATTCTCTAAACCTAAGGACTCACTTTGTGGGAGCCAAGGAAATGATCCTGACCCCAATCATCCTAGTCCTTTTCTGACTAGACTTCTTGTTCCTTCCGCAATGGACCAGCGCTCTGTGATGGAAAAACTCGCCTGAACAGCCACCAGAACACTACCAGGCTGTGTAGACATAGAAACATAGAAACATGATGGTAGATAACGGCCAAATGCCCATCCAGTCTGCCCATCTGCAGTAACCATTATCTCTTCCTCTCTCTAAGAGATCCCACGTGCCTATCCCAGGCTTTCTTGAATTCAGACACAGTTTCTGTCTCCACCAGTCTCTGTCTTTCGGGAGACTGTTCCACACATCTGCCACCCTTTCTGTAAAAAAAATATTTCCTTAGATTACTCCTGAACCTGTCACCTCTTAACTTCATCCTATGCCCTCTCATTCCAGAGCGTCCTTTCAAATGAAAGAGGCTCGACTCATGCGCATTTACATTTCACATATAAGTTATAAACATCAAGCTCACAAAATCAGAGTCAAATCCCTGAACATAATCTCCTAAGGACCTCTTTAAAATTGTGAAATTGAAACTGGACCGCAATATCATCTATGCCTACCGGCAAAGCCCCAGGTCCTGACGGGTTTACCAATGAATTTTTTAAGCAGTTTCGTAATCTTCTGGCTCCTCATCTTCTTTCTTACTATGAATTCCTCCACTCTGATCCAGACAAACAATTCAACTTCACTGAGGCCACTATAGTAGTCATTCCCAAACCTGACAGAGACCCTACCTTGGTCAAAAACTTTCGCCCCATTTCTCTTCTTAATTTAGATTACAAGATCATGGCAAAACTTCTTGCACTGAGACTCAACAAAGTGATCCCCTCTCTTATTCACAAAGATCAAACGGGGTTTATTAAACAAAGGTTTATAGGAGACAACATACGCCTCTTTCATCATATTAATGCCCATGCTAAAACACTCTCAGATCCCGTAATCGGCTTGGCCATAGATGCCGAAAAGGCCTTTGACCGAGTTGAATGGCCTTTTCTATTCCAAATTTTAAAGTGGTACAACTTTGGCCCGTTCTATACAGATTGGATTAAAACTTTATATCATCAACCCACAGCTCGCATTTTAATTAATAATTCTCTCTCCAACAAATTCTCCCTACATAGAGGCACTCGCCAGGGCTGCCCTCTGTCGCCGCTGCTGTTTAACTTAGCGTTGGAACCTCTCCTCTCTGCCATCCGACAATGCCCAACAATAACAGGAATTGAAACCACTTATTGTCATATCAAATTAGCAGCATACGCTGATGATGTCCTTCTCTTTATCCGAGATCCTGTTGCTTCCCTTCCCTCACTCGTTAATATTGTCTCTCATTACTCCAAGCTTTCTGGATACTCAGTTAACTGGGAAAAATCAGAAATTTTCCCTCTTAATGATCTCATTTACCCCTCAGATCTCGCCCAATTTCCCTTCACGTGGTCACACGGAGCTGTAAAATACTTGGGAGTGTTAATACATAAAGATCCGATTCAAACTCAAGATCTAAACATATCTAAAATTAAAAGTTTAGTTCTTAACACCCTGTCTCGTTGGTCTCCACTCTTCCTTTCATGGTGGGGCAGAATAGCTTCCATCAAAATGACCCTTACTCCTCAGATAAACTATACCCTCTCAATGCTTCCCTCCTTATGCAAGAAGAAATTTTTTCATTGGTTGAATAAGAAAATATCTGACTTTGTGAGGAATAACAAAAAACCTCGTATTGCTCTCGACAAGCTGAAAGCCTCTAAAATTAATGGGGGCTTGAATGTACCAGATTTTCATTTTTATTATATCGCATCATTGGCCAAATATGGAGCCTATTGGATAATTAACCCTAGTACCCAAGACTCACCAACCTGGTTTGACCTGGAACGGTTTTTATGAGCACCATTACATGTTTCATGCTTGTTGACGGTGCCAGTGCCCAAACTTTTGAGAAAATATTCCTTATTGAGTGCAACGCAGCATGCCCTTCATATACTAGACGCAATCGCAGAGATTTCAATTAAAGACAGTCCACTCTTGTCTATTTGGAATAACCCCAAAATCCAAATCAATAGTAAATCTCTTTCATGGAAAAGGTGGCAGCGGGCTGGTTTGTGGTCTCTCCATCAGATAACCACTCTCACTTCGTTTGTTCCCTTTGTCACAATTTGCTCTACTTACTCATTGTCTCCTTCTGCTTACTCACAGTGGCTTTCTCTTACTAAGATGTTATCTTCTATGTCTATACGCTTTGATTATATGACATCCATTCACACTTTGTATCACTGGTCCACATTGGCTATATCAAAAGGTAAAGCGATATCTCTCTTTTATAGTATTCTAAGAGATCACTCTTTCACATTTTCCTCTCATTCCATGAAACATTGGGAATCTATGCTGACAACCTCACTTACTGATGTTGACTGGGAACTCTTCTGGTCCTCGACAAACCGACCTCTTTTATCATCCAGAGTCTCACAATCAATGTTCTTCATTATGTGGAATGCGGTATGGACACCCTTTCGGATGTGGAAAGCTAACCTAAAACAAGACTCTATATGTTGGAATTGTATGAAAGAAGCTGGGACTCTTGATCACATGCTTTTCCACTGTGCTAAAGTTCGTTCCTTTTGGACGTGCATTTGGGACACCATAAAGTCTATTACCAATTGTTCAGAAGAAATTTCCTTCGACATTATAATTCTCTGATCTCAACACCCTTGTTTTACACAGTCTAACTGTCCTCCTAAACTCATTGATGCAATGTTTGTGACTGCCCTTATGCACATCTTGAAAAATTGGAAGTCCCCTTCATTACTAAACTATACCTTTTGGTGGAATTCTTTGAGCATGTATCATAAATTTGAATCATATGCTTATGAAAAGAAAAATATAATTCGACTTTCCAAAAGTTTGATACAATGTAAATCACCCTGGAAATTCCTAGACTCATATGTTCAATCTATTTCATAGACACTCCTCTCTTCTTCTTCTTCCTCTTTTTTTTTTTTTTTTTTTTTTTCTTTACCTTCATCTTTTTCCTCATTTTATTCTTTTTCTTTCTTCCTTCAATTTCTCTTTCCTCTTATCTTTTCTTTTATTATTTTTTCATGAACAGTCCTAGTACTTTAGATCTTTTAAAACGATTCAATTCTACATTGCACAAAGTAACTAAATATTTGTTATACTAAATGTTTTGTTTTATTTTTTGATACCCTGTACTTGAACTGTTTCTTATATTTTTTCAAAAAACTCAATAAAAAATATTGAACTAAAAAAAAAAAAAAAAAAAGGACCTCTTTAAGGGACACTTTTATAAAGGCTTAGCCCTCTCAGGGTCTTGAAGTTACAGGATGCTCAAATCTTGGGTCAAAAATCTCTAGAGCCCTGAAATAGCAGCCCATAATTCTGAAGGAGATGAAACTAAATATACCTTACTCTTAAGAAAAATATACCTTACTCTTTAGAAAAAAAAATAGCTTCTAATAATAGCATTTTCATATTCTTACCATAAATAGCAACATTTCTTATAAAACAGAACCTGAAAGATTGCCTTCAAAATCCCTTTAGGGTCCTTTGCTGCATTTGTATACTATAATTAGAACTCCTGTATCTTTTCTATTCTTCCCAACCCAACAAAAGGATCAAAAATGTCTGTCTGATTGCCTGGAGTCAAAATAACTCTCCAAAAATTTAACAGAATGGGATAAAACTTGGCATAAGGCATGTTTTTCAACGCAAGACCCGGGAGCCAACAGTGACCCCTGGAGACTTCTGTGGCTGCCCTTATTGTCTTTCTGTTTTTTATTCTGCTACTCTGCCTCTCTATCCAGGCTCAGGACAGAAAGGAAAAAGTGGATGAGGGAAAGAGCACATGTTTGAAGGATAGGGCATTTCTCAATGGATAAAAGAGAATGCATTTGGAAATCCTCATACCTCCCAATGAAGTTTGAAGGTGGGCTGGTGGTCAAAAGTGTCATGATCCCAAATGGAAACATAATTGGTGGCTCTCCTTCAGTTCATTAGAATCCAAAGTGGTCCCAGCCAGTGGCGTACCTAGCATATGTGACACCCGGGGCCCATTATTTTATGGCAGGGGAATGTATACCGAGCTATCCTAAGAATTAGTGCAGGCTTGCTAGGTAGGTGCCCTGCAAAAGGGTTGCCCCCCCCCCCCCAACTACAGCCCTCTGATCTCCGACTGTATCTTTTCCCAGGCAGAGCTGTCCCACTGGACATCAGGAAGTCTCAAAAATTAGATAAAAGCCCCAAAAATAATATGCAGAGCAGATGAAAAGACACCTCTAAATTTGCTTGCACCAGGAAAAACTGAGTAGCTGAGACACTGCCCAGTGACACAAAGAGGCAGAGTTAAAAAATGTAGATGATGCCTGCTGCAATCCTCACAGGTGAAGGGAAGAAACCCACCTGTTAAGACTCGTGTCTCTTTTGCACTGGAAACATAGCTTACCTATTGCTGCTAAGAGCTAGTTCTACCTTTGCCCATTCCTAATGCTGACTCCTTCTTCTAAAGATAAAATCTGACTGCCTAGTGATAAAAAAATTGGGCAGTCGGATTTTATCTATATAAAATCTTGAAAATAAATACATAAGCAACTTATGAGTTTGCTACTTTTTGCAAATGTGCGACTTGCTTTGACTATGAGACCTGATCATTTAGATTAAGTGTCTTCATTAGGTAACACAAAAAAAGGAATCAAACTGTGATTATAATTCTATAACCCTGAAGAGGATAAAACTTGGCATAAGGCAGGTTTTTCAACGCAAGACCCGGGAGCCAACAGTGACCCCTGGAGACTTCTGTGGCTGCCCTTATTGTCTTTCTGTTTTTTATTCTGCTACTCTGCCTCTCTATCCAGGCTCAGGACAGAAAGGAAAAAGTGGATGAGGGAAAGAGCACATGTTTGAAGGATAGGGCATTTCTCAATGGATAAAAGAGAATGCATTTGGAAATCCTCATACCTCCCAATGAAGTTTGAAGGTGGGCTGGTGGTCAAAAGTGTCATGATCCCAAATGGAAACATAATTGGTGGCTCTCCTTCAGTTCATTAGAATCCAAAGTGGTCCCAGCCAGTGGCGTACCTAGCATATGTGACACCCGGGGCCCATTATTTTATGGCAGGGGAATGTATACCGAGCTATCCTAAGAATTAGTGCAGGCTTGCTAGGTAGGTGCCCTGCAAAAGGGTTGCCCCCCCCCCCCCCCAACTACAGCCCTCTGATCTCCGACTGTATCTTTTCCCAGGCAGAGCTGTCCCACTGGACATCAGGAAGTCTCAAAAATTAGATAAAAGCCCCAAAAATAATATGCAGAGCAGATGAAAAGACACCTCTAAATTTGCTTGCACCAGGAAAAACTGAGTAGCTGAGACACTGCCCAGTGACACAAAGAGGCAGAGTTAAAAAATGTAGATGATGCCTGCTGCAATCCTCACAGGTGAAGGGAAGAAACCCACCTGTTAAGACTCGTGTCTCTTTTGCACTGGAAACATAGCTTACCTATTGCTGCTAAGAGCTAGTTCTACCTTTGCCCATTCCTAATGCTGACTCCTTCTTCTAAAGATAAAATCTGACTGCCTAGTGATAAAAAAATTGGGCAGTCGGATTTTATCTATATAAAATCTTGAAAATAAATACATAAGCAACTTATGAGTTTGCTACTTTTTGCAAATGTGCGACTTGCTTTGACTATGAGACCTGATCATTTAGATTAAGTGTCTTCATTAGGTAACACAAAAAAAGGAATCAAACTGTGATTATAATTCTATAACCCTGAAGAGGATAAAACTTGGCATAAGGCAGGTTTTTCAACGCAAGACCCGGGAGCCAACAGTGACCCCTGGAGACTTCTGTGGCTGCCCTTATTGTCTTTCTGTTTTTTATTCTGCTACTCTGCCTCTCTATCCAGGCTCAGGACAGAAAGGAAAAAGTGGATGAGGGAAAGAGCACACGTTTGAAGGATAGGGCATTTCTCAATGGACAAAAGAGAATGCATTTGGAAATCCTCATACCTCCCAATGAAGTTTGAAGGTGGGCTGGTGGTCAAAAGTGTCATGACCCCAAATGGAAACATAATTGGTGGCTCTCCTTCAGTTCATTAGAATCCAAAGTGGTCCCAGCCAGTGGCGTACCTAGCATATGTGACACCCGGGGCCCATCATTTTTTAGCACACACCCCCCATCTGTACGATAAATATGTACCACGTTCCACGGCATGTGAGAGAGGGCGGGAGTACTAGGGGGATTTTTAGTAACAAGCCACACGTCACACATGAGTACCTAGGAAAAGGCAGCATCTTACATATTACATCAATACACCCATTGTAAAACTAAACAAGCCAGACCAGTACAGATCAATCCTACACTGTCAATTCCAACAGAAAACCATGTCTTTCGAACACACAGAAAACACCTTCGCCTAGTATGGAATATGTCATCACAAACTAACCCCTCCCCCTTTTACAAAACTGTAGTGTGGATTTTAGCCACGGTGGTAACAGCTCTGACACTCACAGAATTCTGAGCATCAGAACTGCTACCACCACGGCTGGCGCTAAAAAACGCTCCACAGTTTTGTAAAAGGGGGGATAAAATAGAAATACAGTGGTACCTTGGATTACGAGCATAATCTGTAATCCAAAATGCTCGTTTATCAAAGCGAGTTTCCCCATAGGAAATAATAGAAACTCGCTTTGATAGGTCTGATATCTCTGTCTCCTTCCCCGTTCTCTGGCATCTCTCTCCTTTCTCTCTTCCCTTTCCTACTCTGGTCTTCCTTCTTTATTTTCTGCCTCCATTTAAATTAAATTCTTTCTTACTATACAGTCCTCAATTTCCCTCTTTTCACTATGTCTACCCACAGCATGCCACCCTTTTCCATCACCCCTCCACTATCTCACTAACTCTATCTTCTTCCCCCATCCAGCATATGTTCTTTTTCTTTATCCCTCCTTCCATCCAGTTTGTGTTCTCTTTCTCCACTTCCATTCAGCATTTGCTCTCCCTTCTCCCCACTTCCATCATCTGACCTCTTCTCTCTCCCCTTTCTACCCACGTCCATCATCTGTCCCATTCTCTCAATCTCTCCATCCACCACAGGCCCATCTTTCTCCCTTCCTCACCTTTCCAATTTTGGCAACAAGATCTGCAATGCCCCCCCTCTCCCCCGGACAACTGGCCCAGTCCGACAAACCTCTCTGCCCTGTGGCCGGCAATGTCTAAACTGCCTTCTTACAGCAGCCGGAGCGTTGTAGTTGCATATGGCTGCTGTAAAGGTCGTCTCTGATGCAACTTCCGGTTGTGTCAGAGATGACCTTTACGGCAGCCACACGCAGCTTCAATGCTCTAGCTCAGGGGTGCCCACACTTTTTGGGCTTGCGAGCTACTTTTAAAATGACCACGTCAAAATGATCTACCAACAATAAAATTTAAAAAAAACACAAAGCACACTGTACGCTGAGAAAATGTTAATTATCATTCCTATTCTGGGTTTTTTTCAAAGAGGTCAAGGCAGATGACTCTATGCACTGTCACCTCAGTAACAACCATACAAAAATAGACAAATATACCCCCTTCCCTTTTTACTAAACCAGCAGTTTTTAGCGCAGGGAGCTGCACTGAATGCCCAGGGCTGCTCTCGTCGCTCATAGGCTCTCTGCGCTAAAAACCGCTATTGCAGTTTAGTAAAAGGGGGCCATAGTGCAAAATATAGACAGCAGATATAAATTCAGACATATTTGATCACTAATTTGAAAATAAAATCATTTTTCCTACCTTGTCTGGTGATTTCATGAGTCTCTGGCTGCACTTTCTTCTTCTGACTGTGCATCCAATCTTTCTTCCCTTCTTTCAGCCTATATGCTTCCTCTCCTCCAGACCTCATTCCCTCCCCCAACTTTTTCTTCCTCTCTCCCTGCCCTTTCTTTCTCCCTGCCTCCCTTTCTTTTTTCTCTCCTCATACCCCCTTTCTTTTTTTCTGTTTCCCTTCTTTCTCCCTGCCCTCCACCAAGCCACTGTTGCCACCATCGGGGAACAGGCCCCAAAGCCACCGCCGCGGCTGCCCCAAGCTCTCTCTGCTTCCCTGCGTCGGGCCGACCAGCATTCCTCTTCCCGACGTCAATTCTGCCTTCGGAGAGGAAGTTCCGCCCAGCCAGGCAGCGATTGGCTGGCCTGAACTTCCTCTCCGACGGCAGACTTAGGGGGGATGCACAGCCGGCCAGGTCCAGAAAATGGTCGATTGCCAAGGCAAAGTGAGTCTATTATGGAGCCCGGGATGGGCTCCGTGATCGACTCACTTTGCCTTGGCGATCGACCATTTTCTGGACCTGGCCGGCTGTGCACCCCCTAAGGCTGCACCCGGGGCGGACCCCCCTCCCTTGGCACGCCACTGGTCCCAGCTTAAAAATGAATGAAGACCAGTGCAATAAACGAACTGAGAAATTGTTGGCATGCTGAGCTTGTTGCGATGACGAGGCCTTTATTAGCCAGTTGTCTAGGTAAGGAAATACATGAAACCTGCATAAGCGGAGGATTGCAGCGAATACCACCAAGCATATCGTGAACATTCTCAGTGCTAATGCCAATCCAAAAGGTAGTCCCTTGTATTGGAAACGACATGACCCCATTCAGAAACAAAGATATTTCCTGTGGGCAAGTAATACTGGAATGTGAGTGACAGAGCCAGTTGTCCATCTCCAGAGAGAGCATGCAAAATTTCTCCTTCACTAAGTATTTGTTGAGAGCACAGAAGTGTAGAATTCAGCAGAGACCCCCCAGTTTTCTTTGGTACCAGGAAATATCTGGAGTAGAACCTTAGGCCCCTTTCCAGCAGAGAAACTTTCTATTGCATTGAGCTGGAGGAGAGCCGAGAGCTCTTGGTGAAAGAGTCTTATGGAGGAAGTTGAAAAGAGACTCTCTTGGGGATGAATCAGAGGCTTACGTAGTTAAGCGAAGGGCATAACCCTAAGCTACCACTTGGAGAACTCATTGATCCAAAGGAATGAGGGTCCAATGATGGTAAAAATGGTGGAGTCTGCCTCCTATTGGAAGATCCAGAGGGAGAGCAAAATGCTGGCAATGCTCTCTAGAAGGGAGTCAAAAGGACTGTTGTTGCTTGAATTGTGGCTGAGACCTAGTCTTTTGCTGTCTCTGCTGCCTAGGATGTCTCTGAATTGTTGGTCAAGATTACATAAATGGTTGGTTATATCTACACTTGGAGTAGTAAGAAGAGCTTCGGAAGTATTGGAGTATTTTTGAGATGACTGTTGAGATGACTTGGTGCTTGATAAGGTTGTCTTTTAGTCATTATAGGTCTTGATCATTGGTTACCATCTTTAATGTGATCTCCAAATAGATTATCTCTTAAGCATGAGATGTTGGAGAGGCAATATTGGACATTGGCGTCTAAAAAATCTGAAATGGATAGCCAAGCCTGTCTACGCATTGCAATGCAGACTGAGAAGTGTGTGAAGTGATATCAATGGCATCAAATGTAGGGGGGCGTGGCTTAACGCGAGCACGAATGGAGGTGTGATCGCGACGCTCCTCATCACTAGGCAACTATTAATGAAAAATTAACCCCATATTACAAAATTTATCCAAAAAAAATAAATTCCTACGATCCTGAAGTTATGATGGACTAAGGTTGACTTCCTTCGCTGAGACGGAAGAGACGCCTGGGAGGTGAAAAACCAAGAAGTAAAGGTGCCGTTTTTTGTGTCTTGAGCAGTGCTGTGTGGAAGGCTGGAGACCGACGGGGATTGAAACTGGCGGTGAACTGCCTAGCGACAAGGAGAGAATTTTCCTCTTTATAAATAATTTATATGGTGGGCTGGTGCCTGTCAGTCAGCGGTTTTGAAGTGGCCCTCCTCTGCCGGTGATGAGGCGAGGTCTGGTATGTGTGTGAAATAAACTTGACAACGGTTTTTGAAACTTTTCCCTTGCTGCTAATCTCTAAAAAACAAGAAATGTGAATGATTAGTATTAATATTGATCTCCTCTGCTGAAATTGAGACGGATTCTGATATAGGAGAATCAAGGGTGGGATTGCCGGTTTTTTGTTCAGCGCTAGAGCAGCGCGGCTTCGGGGCAACTGACAAAAAAGACCTGAAGGGAAAAGAAAGAAAAACTGCTGGTTTTCATTGTTTTTATTATTGGCTTCACTTTTCTGTTGATGTGGCACGGTAATAAGAAGAGCTGTTGAAGTTTTAAACTGTCTAAAAGATTGAAAAATAGAGGAAAACATCGATCTCATTATGAGGCAATTGTCAGTTTGACTTCTAAATGCTATGACAGTTTGAAGTAGCTCTCTCCTGACGGTACTGAGTTGGAGTCCTGAGAGAGATCAATTAATCCTCAGATTGAAGCAGTTTCTTGAGACATAAAATCAAGACACTTTAAAGGGAAGAACATTGAATACTACATTTAATTAATAAATAGAAAAGTTTTCACTTCAGACTGATTGGGATAGAGGGCTGCCTGTCAAAGATAAAAATATGACAGTTTGATATAGCCCTCTCCTGCTTGATGTCAAAGCAAAGCCTGAGGAAAAAAAATTATTTCTTCTGTGCTGAATAACATAGTGTTGAATTTCTGCTGTTTGAAGTCAGAATGAAATTCTGAGAGAGAAAAACTTAAGAAAAAGGGGAAAAGGATCTCTTTTGTTGATTATTATAATTGGATAAGTTCTTGGTAGAGTGACTGATTTGCAATCTTCTCAGTACTAGAACAACGCAACACTGTGTAATAAGATAATAAAGACAGATTACAAAAAATTGAGACTGAAAGAGATTTTAAGATTCCTAACAAACCGGAAGAAATAAAATCCACGAAAAAAGAAACAACAGCATGGCAAGTACCAGACAAAACAAAAATGAGGCTGGCACGTCAGCAAAAAGACAAAAACAAGATCAAATAACACCAAGCAAGATCCCACTTCCAGTTGAAGAACCTGACATATTGAGTAAAGCAGAAGTGATGGAAGAACTAAGACAAATTAAACAAATGCTCAAGGAAACTGTAACCAATATGTCTGAAATGAAAGAAGAAATATTAAACATCCACAGACAAATGGAAGTTAATAACAAAAGAACATCTGAATTAGAATCTAAAATGGAGACCATAGAAAGCGAAACAAACAGATGCAAAAATGATAGTATGGAATTAAATAAATTGAAAGATCAACTGGAAGACTATGAGAATAGAGGAAGAAGAAAAAACATTAAACTTTTTGGAATACAAGAAAATTTAGAGGGAAAAAATACTATTCTTTTTCTAGAAAATTTAATTCCAAAAATATTACAAATGGACTTGAAACAACCAATAGAAATAGAAAGAGCGCATAGGATTCCAGTTAAAAATACAGAAAATAAAAGCAGGCCAAGACCAATAATTTTCAAAATGCTTAGATACCAACAAGCATTAGAAATATTAAATGCTGCAAAGAAAGACAAAAATCTAAATTATAAAGGATCTAGAATATGGTTCTTGCCGGACTTTGCCAAAAACACAGCAAATAAAAGAAAGAGACTATTAGACATGAGACCTCAACTAAAAGAAAAAGGTTTTAAATATGGTCTATATTATCCGGCGAAAATGAGAGTATCATCTGGAGATAAATCCTTGTATTTCGATGATCCAGAAAAACTAAAAGCTTTTCTTTCCAAACCAGAACCTATGATATTTTAACATAAAATTTTAAGATGGGTTTTGATGACTTTTATGAAATAATTATAAAAGTATGAAATATTGAAATATCTGAAAAAAAGAAAAAATGATATAAAGAAAAGACAATAAAAATTTATAAGAAAAAAAGAGCAAGATATAGGAAAAACATTAATAACATACTAAATATATGTTTAAGATAAAATTTTATGATGTAAATAATAATACTAAGGAAATATAAATTAAAAACTGTTAAATGGATAAAGATACATTAATGAAATGTTATGAAAATATGACTAAAGATATTAAAGGTTAATGGGGAATTTGATTGAATATTGAATGCCTAGAGGGAAGGAGAATGTTTTGGTTACAGTTCCAATGTGTATCCTTAAGCAGCCATTGTATTAGGTGGGAAAGGGAGGGAAAAGGAGAGTATTTACTAGAATGATTAAGGAAAAAATAAACAAGGGATTAGATACTTTAGGGGTAAATATGTGTGTCGTGAAAAACATTTTTTGGATTCTAAGTATGAAAGAAGAGGAGAAAAAAAAGATTATAATGAGAAGTATTAAAATGTATAATGTCTTTTAAGATATATTCTATTAATGTCAATGGCCTGAATCACGTAGTCAAAAGGAAAAAAATATTGACATTTTAAAAAAAGCAAAATGCAGATATTTACTGTCTGCAGGAGACCCATCTTAGTATAAAGGAATCACAGAAACTATCGGGTGGGTGGGTAAAGGAATGTTTTTTTGCTCCAGCAGAGGGTAAAAAAGCAGGGGTAGCAATCCTTATAAATAAAAAATGTATGGCCAAGATTAAGGTAAAAAATTCAGATCCACATGGAAGATGGATACATATTGATATAGGTATGGGAAATGATACCCTGACGTTGTTTAATATATATGCCCCTAATTCGAATCAATCAGAATTTTTTAAAAAATTACAGAATATGTTGTTACCACTGGCTGCTTCTAATTTAGTGGTGGCTGGAGATTTTAATGCTGTAATGGATCCATTATTGGATAAAAAACCAGGTAAAAGTATAAAATCTTTAGGCTTAGATAATTTGGTTCAATCATGTGATTTGAAAGATATATGGCGTATTCTTCATTTTAATGATCAGGAATTTTCATTTTGTTCACAGGTTCATAAATCATTTTCAAGAATAGATTATATTTTTGTTTCAACAAATAAAGTGCAACAGGTGATTAAAGCTTCCATAGATCCTATTATTATTTCAGATCATGCGGGAGTATGGATAGAATTACAATTAGATCAATTAGAGAATGGTAGACCTCTTTGGAGATTTGATAATGCATTGCTTGTGGATGACAAATTTTTGGAAAATTTTAAAATACAAATTAACGATTTTTTTCAACTAAATTTAGTGGAGGATACATCTATAGAGAATGTATGGGATGCATTTAAAGCAACTATGAGGGGAAATATTATATCATACTCAGCTTTTATTAGGAAACAGATTAAAATACAATATATAGAATTAGAAAAAGAAATAAAAATATTAGAAGCCAAATTGGTAAGTAAATGGGAAAATGAAGTTTTGCAAGCTCTTTTGAAAGCAAAAGGTAAATATAATGAATTAACTTCAAAAATGATAAGAAAAGATTTGTTTTCCAAGCAAACAATGTATTATGGAAATTCTAATAAAGCAGGGAGATTATTGGCAAACTATCTTAAAGCAAAAAAAAGAAGAACTAATATTAATGGAATAAAAGATGATAATGGTATAATAACAAATCAAACAAATATAATATTAAAACAATTTTTAAAATTTTATAAGGACCTGTATTCTTCCGAGCCTTATTTGGAGAGACAAAAAGATGGAAAAAATTTTTTAGATTTAATTAATGGACCTAAGGTTCCTGATCATATAAAACGGAGTTTAGATGAACCTATATCATTAAAAGAATTAGAAACAGCATTGAGATCTCTTAGAGTTGGATCCGCTCCAGGTGGTGATGGTTATACAGTAGAATTTTATAAAACATTTCAAAATATCCTTTCCCCACATTTACTAAATTTATATCAGACACAACTTATAAAAGGTAATATTACAGGTACTATGGCTGAATCAATAATAATTGTTTTGCCTAAGCCAAATAAAGATCCTACTTTGGTTTCAAACTACAGGCCTATATCTTTGATAAATGTTGATAATAAACTTTTGGCGAAAATTTTGGCTTTGAGATTAGCCAAAGCTCTCCCACATATTATAGATATGCATCAAACGGGTTTCGTTGCTAAAAGACATTCCTCTAATAACTCTAGATTATTGTTTCACATGTTAAACTTGTCAAAAAAAATGGATGAACCGGCTTTTACAGTTTCATTAGATGCTGAAAAAGCATTTGATAGGGTAGAATGGAATTTTATGTATCAGGCTTTAGAATGGTTTGGTATAGGTTCTGGATTTATACAAATGGTAAAAACATTGTATAGCTTCCCGATTGCAAGACTAAATATTAATAATAAGATATCTGATGGTTTTCAATTGCAGAGGGGAGTTAGACAATGTTGTCCTTTATCTCCTTTGTTATTTGATGTTGTATTAGAACCCTTATTGTTAGCAATACAGCAAACGAGGGAGATACAAGGTATTCCATATTCAGATATGGAATATAAAATTTCGGCTTATGCTGACGATATTTTACTTTATTTGAGAAATCCAGAGTCAACCTTATCTTCTTTATTGGAATTAATTGATAAGTTTGGTAAATTTTCAGGTTATAAAATTAATTGGAATAAATCTGAAATTATACCCTTGAATGTTCATTGTGTAAAAGGATTATTTGATACTTTTCCATTCATATGGAAAGAAGAAGGATTTAAATATCTTGGCATTCAAGTTAAAAATACAATTGAAGATACTGTAAAAGAGAATGAAAAATACGTATTAAAAAAAGTTACGGAGTTATGTGAGCAATGGAACCCATTACATATTTCTTGGTGGGGAAGAGTTCAAACTATTAAAATGATGATGTTACCTGTAGTTTGCTACCAAATGAGTATGATACCTATTTATTTTCAAGGGTCCTTTTATAAAAAACTCAATAGCATTTTAACAAAATTTCTTTGGCTTGGTAAAACACCTAGAATAGCTTTAGTAACCTTGCAAAAATCAATTAAGGAGGGAGGGGTAAATTTTCCAAATTTCTATAGGTACCATCAAGCCTATATTCTACGTCAGGGTATGTATTGGATCCTCCCAGAACTTATGGATAATGCACCAGATTGGTTATATTTAGAATGGCGCCTTATGTTTCCCCTAAATTTAGTTCATTTACCAAGTATCAACATACCTAGAAGATACAGAGAAAATAAAATATTAATGGATACTTGGAAAACGTTGAGATTTATTGATAAACTAACACCTATCCCAATAAACAAATCAACTAATCAATCTATATGGATAAACTCCAAGATCAAAATTGGCGGAGCTCAAATCCTTTGGAAGAACTGGATTATTGCAGGCATTAGATCTCTAGACCAGTGTTTTTCAACCTTTTTTGGGCAAAGGCACACTTGTTTCATGAAAAAAATCACGAGGCACACCACCATTAGAAAATGTTAAAAAATTTAACTCTGTGCCTATATTGACTATATATAAAGTAATTCTCTTGAATAGGAATCAAATAAACACAAAGAAAGTATTTTATAATGCTGCCACCGCCAACAACACCGTTGGCGGCGGTGGCACTCAAGTGGCTAAAGAGCAGCAGTTTGCCGGCCTAGGGACAACACTGGAGGGTGGCCAGCTGTGCACCCCCTTGGGACGTAAACCCGGGGTGGGGCAGACCGCCCCCCCCCCACCCTGGTATGCCACTATCTGTACCTCACTCCCTCCCTATGACCAAAAATTCTCCTTTCCTCTATTCCCCGTGTACACAACCATCTCTTTCCCTCCCTTCCTCTCTCCAAAGTCCATGCCTTCTGTGTCCAAACACTCATTCCCTCCCCCACCTCAGCATCTCTTTCCCTCCCTTCCTCTCTCCCAAGTCCATTTCTTCTGTGTCCAAAAACGCATTCCCTCCCCCACCTCAGCATCTCTTTCCCTCCCTTCCTCTCTCCCAAGTCCATTTCTTCTGTGTCCAAAAACGCATTCCCTCCCCCACCTCAGCATCTCTTTCCCTCCCTTCCTCTCTCCCAAGTCCATGCCTTGTGTCCAAAAACCCATTCCCTCCCCCACCTCAGCATCTCTTTCCCTCCCTTCCTCTCTCCCAAGTTCATGCCTTGTGTCCAAAAACCCATTCTCTTCCCCACCTCAGCATCTATTTCCCTCCCTTCCTCTCTTCCAAGTCCATGCCTTCTGTGTCCAAAAACCCATTCCCTCCCCCACCTCAGCATCTCTTTCCCTCCCTTCCTCTCTCCCAAGTTCATGCCTTGTGTCCAAAACGCACTCCCTCCCCCCTTTTGTGTTCCGTGTTTGCCTACCAGCCCATCTTTGCAACTTTCTCAGCAAAACGAAGCTCAAGCCGCGAGGCTTGTCTTCTGCTTCCTGTCTGCCCTGCAGCGCACAAATAGCCGAACGGAAGTATTCTCCGACGTCAGCGCTGACGTCGGAGGGCAGGCTTTGCTTAAGCCCTCCCTCCGACGTCAGCGCTGACATCGGGGAACGCTTGCGATCGGCTATATGTTAGCTGCAGGGCAGGCAGGAACAGAAGACGAGCCTCGCGGCTCGAGATGTATTGAACTCCGCGGGTCCCCCGTCCAGCTCTCTCCTGTCCACGTGGGGCGGACCGCCCCTCTCCCTAGACTGGTGGTACTGCCCTGATGGCGGCCCTGACCGTACGGCACACCAGGCAACATCTCGCGGCACACTAGTGTGCCGCGGAACAGCGGTTGAAAAACACTGCTCTAGACGATGTTATTTCAGAAGGAAAACTGCTGGATTTTTCACAATTGCAACATAGATTTGATCTTAATAAAACACAAAGTTTTAAATGGTTGCAATTGAAGCAGGCCATTCAGGTTGGGTTCCCTGAATGGAAAACATTAAATAATCAATATAGTTTAAAGTTCTTATGTTTTCAAGCAGACTTCCTAGGACATCAAGCCGCATTGTGGTATAAATTAATATCTGGATATTTGAATAAAAAACCAAAAAATGGTCTA
This sequence comes from Geotrypetes seraphini, assembly GCF_902459505.1. Lineage (NCBI taxonomy): Eukaryota > Metazoa > Chordata > Amphibia > Gymnophiona > Dermophiidae > Geotrypetes > Geotrypetes seraphini. The sequence continues at coordinate 153,730,067 of NC_047088.1, read as the reverse complement.
AGAGACATTTGGAGCATTGAGATTGGACATCAGATTAATGCATCTCAATGGCCACTAATTTGGTCTTGGAGAATGGGATGTACAGTGTCAGCATCTATGAGACAAACTTGGTTCTTTTTATTACATAGAGCTTTTTGGACCCCTACACGTTTGCAAAAATTAAACAGTTCTAAGTCCAATAAATGCTGGCACTGTAATCTAGAACCAGGGACATTAGATCATTTACTGTATCATTGTCCCTATATTAAAACTTTTTGGAATTCAATTTGGCCACAAATTAATAAATTGATGGAAAATCATATTGCAATATCATATGATACAATATTATTTGGAATGATGATGAGAAAAAAAAGTCAAATTTCACCAGAAAATAACAAGCTTTTATTAATTATGACAGGGGTTGCCATTCAGCATATAACTAATAACTGGAAGAATTATAACAACCTAAATTATACATTTTGGTGGAATACAATATGTCATATATTTAAAATGGAAAGAACAATAGCAATACAAAGAGGGACATATATTAAATTTATAAAAATATGGGGGCCATTGACAAAATACTGTTATGAATAAATAGTAGGATTTTTCTTCTTCTTTTCTTTTTTTAAGGATCTTTTTTATGACATACATAGAGGGGGGATAAGGAAAATAATTTCTACATAATATGTTATAATATATTATACAATATGTAATGTATGAATGAAAAGTAATAGAAGGGTGGGGGGAGGGAGAGGGGATAAAATTTATTTAGAACATAATGTATTAGATATAAAAATGTTATTGAATATTCATCAATTGTATTTTAACATGTTGTACACTTTCTGTAAAATTTGAAAATTAAAAATATTAATATTAAAGTAATAAAAGGGTGGGGGGAGGGGGAGGGGGAAAATCAAATTTAGATATATAATGTATTAGATATAAAAGTGATAATATATACTTATCAATTGTACTTTAATATTTTGTACACTTTATGTAAAATTTGAAAATAAAAAATAATGGGAAAAAAAAAAAAATGGCATCAAATGTAGATCTGACCATAAATTTTCTGGTTTCTAATAAATCATTGCTCAAATGTTAGAACGACTTGAACTAATCTGATGGAAGGTACTATCCATAGGTCGGCAGATACTTACTTAGAGATTTTTAAGGCTATACATTGATTAAAATTATTGCACAATTAATTGCAATTAAAAAGCACTCCTTGTACAGTGCAATATAGAGATAGCAAGATGTAAATTCTCAAAATTGACACATTTCAGTTACTAAACTAAAAATAAAATCATTATTTTACCTTTATCTGGTGATTTTCTTTCTAATCTTCTCATTCTCTGACTCTGGTGCTGTTTTCCTGTGCTCGTAGCACCCATCCAGCATCTCTCCTTTCTTCTTCCTCCTCCTCTCTCCACCACCCCCATCTCTCCCTTTCTCTCTCTTCCTGCACCACCCCTGGGTCCACCTTCTCTCCCATGCTCTTCCCAACTGCTCTCCTATTCAACATCTCACCCTTCCCACCACTGTTAGGACCACCATCTCTCCCATTCTCTTCCCAACTGTCATCCCATCTAGCATCCCTCCCTCCCACCAATCCCCAGCTTCACCATCTCTTCCTTTCTATCTCCTCTCCACTACCCATAGGTCCACAATCCCTCCCTTTCTCTTACTAACTATCCTCCCATTCAGCATCTTTCCTCCCCATCTCACATTTCAGTTTAATGTGAGCAGGGCAGTTCCAGGGGCCCCCCACAGGCAAGAAGTCCTTCCCTTCTTTCCCCTCTCCAGTTCAAAGCCCCCTCCCCCCAACCAAATTTAAGGGCATACCAGCGTGACAGTGGTTCTTAAGCACTGCCCAGGCCTTAGTATTTTTACTCCCTCGCGACTCACTGAAATGGAAACAGGAAGTTGCATCACTGAGGAGGCAAGCCATGACAGAGAAAGGACGCTGAGGAGGCCTGGGCAGCACTTGAGAACCACTGCCATGCTGGGGATGCCCTTAAATTTTAAAAAGGTGAGGCGGAGGGAACTTTGGACCGAGTGGGAAGAAGGGAAGGACTTCCTGCCCACTCGGGCCCCCTGGAGCTGCCTTGCTCAACCTTTCCCTGCAAGGCCCATATTAATATTTTTTAACGCAAGTTAAACAATTAAACTAAGAAATGCAGGTCCCACAAGTCAATGTCAGCCAGGAAAGCACCAGCTCATGCATGTTAATGAGTGGTCCTAAAATTTTAAAGTAACAGTATGCTTTTTGACTGTCCGTTCCAGGTTCTGTGGATGACGTCACTCAGATGTGAAAATATGGTGCTTGTCCTCGGAGAATACAGCTATTTGTATTCTTGGATAGATTTATAAATGTGATCAAGTCACTCCTTTATATTTGCAGTTCCACTGGTTTCTGGTTAGATAAAGGGCCCTTTTTAAGTTAATGATTTTAACATGTAGGGCCTATGTTGAAAAGGTTCCTGCCTCATTGGAAGCTCTGGTTGTTCCTTATGCCTTTGCACTATCAGGCTCAGTTCTTTGGCTGAGAATACTAGGAAGATTGATTTTTTAATGTGAGCCCTTTTTGTAAAATAAGTTACTTCTTTCTTTGAGAGCTGAAAGATTACATAAACGTTTTAAGTGGCTGTTAAAGGCTCATTATTTTAGGATGGCTTTTGGCTCTTCCCTTCCTGATGATGACGCTGTTGTTTAGTGGGATGTCTTAGTTTGAGTGCCTGGTTTTCTCTTACTATTGAGATATAGATTTTATTTTTTATTTTTTTTATTAATTTTCAAACTTAAACATCAAGTATTACACTAGTACAGAAAGCAATTATAGTGTACAAATTAAATTCCATTAAAATATGAATCTTTGACATTCATTAAGTAAAGAAAATAATTAACTATTTGTGTTCAAGTCCTCAAAATAAGTCCAAGATTACATAAGCGAGAAAAAGAAAAAGAAAAATATATTAAAGAATACTATTGACTATAGAGCTGAGAGCAAGGTTCCATATTTAAAAATAAATCTATAGGACTCAAGATTTTGTGCATCCAGACGAGATAACGCCAGGAAAGTTGTCAACTGATTTGGTTCAAAAAAAATATATTTAACAGTACGGTAACCCACAATACACTAACAGAGTTGTCTCAAATAAAAAGTAACTCCCAAAGAGATAACCCCAGGTTTCAAAAGAAGAAATTCATGGCAACGCTTTTGCATCTCTCGTGAAAGGTCAGGAAACACATGCATTTTATGACCTAAAAATTCTGTCTATTTTTAAAAGAAAGTTTTTAACAACCATGATTTATCTATCAAAAGAGCTACTGTTATAATTAATGTAGCAGGCACTACTGCCTCTTTATCTGACTTCTCTAATAGTTCAGAAACATTCATTGGTTCTTGAGCTGGAAACTTTTTTTGTTGTTGACTTAAATTTCTATCAGGCAAATAATATAGCTGTGAAAATGGAGGTAATGTTTCTTCCGAGACCTCTAAAATTTCTAATAAGTATCTCTTAAGAATTTCCCTAGGGGTTACCATCGCAAGCCTAGGGAAATTAATCAACCTTAAATTATTACTTCAAGGGTTGTTCTCAAGCATCTAAAATTTTCTTCTCAAATTAATGTTATCCATTATTAATGTCTCTTCCAGTTGTTTAGATATTGTCGTTTCCTTTTCAAGTTTCTAGATAGAAGATTTAGAGACAGTCATCTCACTTTTTAAATCTTTTAGCTCTTTAGTATGTTCTATTAATTTGTTTTCAATATATTGAAAATTAGGATTTATGGTTTTTGAGAAACTGGCCATAAGATCCCACAAGGAATCTAGGATTACCTCTGCGGGTTTGTCCAAAGAAATTAACGATTGTCTTGTGAAAAGTGCTCACCGTTCTGCAAAGTTTCATGGTGTCTCTCTCTCTCTCTGGTTTAGTCCATCCACTGAAGCTGGAATTTCCCCCGAATCTTCCACTAGAACTCCTCGAACAGAAGCCCCAGCCTCCAATCCTTCCATTGAAAAAGCACTTACCTCCGGGGAAGGAACACCACTAGCTCCGGGGTTACCCTACCCCTTGGAGAGCTGATGGTCTGAGGCTGCAGGGGTGGTGCCCTTACATCGGGGCTGAGAGTTGTATCCAGTCCTAGAGGAACCGCTACGGGCTCACCCATTCCCTGCATCCTCAGCGGACCACTCCCCGATACCATCGAAACCTGCCACATTCACTACAAGAGTTCTTCAATGTTGCTGAAGCCGGGCCCTCTGGTGCGCTGTGAGGCAGCAGCAGTGCTCTGGCCTCTCCTCTTCGGCATCATAGGTAAATGATTTTACCATTAAAGAAACTTTTTATTATGGCAAAGCGCTGCTCTTGTGCGAACCGCTCAACGCGTCCAGCCTGCCGCCATCTTGGACTCAAAAATCTTGATATTTAGATTATATGATTTTGCTTTATTTGGTTGCGATTGTGTTTGATCTTGAATGAGTTAGCTTTTCTATGTACACTGGAGTTCTTTTCTGTTTTTAATTTCCATTTTCTTTTTTTTTTTTTATTACTGCAAACCGCTGTGTTATTGATAAAAGCCAAAGAGCATAGTAATTTTAATAAATGGAAATGTCCTTGTATGTCAACTTAATACTAACAAAACTAACAAAAGCTCTTCTTTCGATAGCACATATTTCTCCATTTAAAGTATATCATTCTAGCTAATCTGCAAGCTATTTGCCTGAATATGTCCTTATAAAAAATAAACACCAAAGGCCTCTAAGTAGTAAAGAAAAATGGAGAATAATTTACCAAATATTAAGGCCAGTCCATGTGAGGTTCCCACTGCTATCAAATTTGAAACAGCCTGCAAAGAGAAATAAGAAAGATTTGCATTTAAGAATGTTAAAGAGATGCATAACACAGAGAAGTTCATGCACAGACTAAAAAATCTAAGTTGTGGCATTCCTGTTGTTTCTGGCCACTTTACAAACAAAGGATATGTCTATTTGCTATTATACTGTTATAAAGCTGCATGCCATATTGTAGGAAGCCTTCTGGAGATAGAAATGTAAAGGAAAGAAAAATAAATTATGTACTGAAACAGAGGATAATAACCCACTACAAGCCTTTCTTAATTCCAATGCCACCTTTGCTCTCCCTAATTCTTAAGATCTTGCTGTACATATCAGCTACACCTTTTGCATTTATATATACCTCTTCGTTTTACTTTGGACCTTTAGCATCAGGTTACTAGTAGCAATAGAAGCAACAGTTGATTCAGTGTACGCAGTAGTCCCTCTGCAAAAGGTGTCCATATCATTGAAATAAAGGAATGATCTCCAAGAGGAATGAAAGCAGAGGACACCAAAGAATGACAGAGTCTAAACAGTTAATGAACATGAGTCTCAACCACTGTTACAATTCCAATGATGAAACAGAAGCCTCTCCAGGGAAGATAATGTCTATGCACTACAATGATGTTTTAAGGACCAAGACCAATGGCACCTATACCTTTTACAAGAAAAGTTATGAGCCCTGCAAAGTTGATGCCTATAAGGTTTATATTTTGAAATAAAAACTCATGGAGGGGCATTTTCAAAACATACATCTAAGTCTGATTTGGACGTATGACACTAGATGTCCAAAGACGGCAGTAAGAAAATGGCTATTTTTGAAAGGCAAACCAAAATACATCTAGAAATTTTTATTTTTTTTTAAATCCTCTATCTGGACATCCAGGCTATTGGGATGCCCAGACTGTCAGGACGTCTATCTTTATACCACATTTTCGACCAAAATTTCGTCCAAGTCCCAAACGCCCAGAACAAGACCATTTGGACATGGGAGGGGCCGGTCCTGTAAAGGACTAGCCACCCAGATATGGCAAGAGAGCAGTAGGGCACCTTAGACGGCAGTGCTTTGAATGTCAAATAAAGGTGCCAGATAAACATCTCACCAGAACTCCCTTATAGGTTATGGTGAGCCCCCCAAACCCACCTGTCTATAACCCCAACAGCCCTAATAGCTGCAGGTGACACTTATATGGCAGTAGAGTAGGGTTTTGGGGGTTTATGGTGGACTCACATTTTCCACCATAAATGTAGTGGTTAGAGTGGCTTATGGGACTTGCTACTCCTCTGTGGTTTACTAGCCTACCCATCAGCTCTACTAGGCTTTCCTACACCAGGTGCTAATGCTCTGGAGACAGGTATATACATTTGTATTCTGATCTTTGTGGGTGTGAGGGAGTCAATGAGCACTGGGGAAGTGTGCGTGGGTCTTTACTTTATCTTTGCAGTGGTTATCTGGTGACTTTGGGTACCTTATATCTTATACCCTTTTAATTAAAACAGGTCTAACTGAAAACATATATGTTCCATCCAGGACGTCTGCCAAAAGTATTGATTATCCCTACAGAATGTCTAAATCTAAGCCCATCCAGAGTTCACCCAAATGCCTCCCAGAACACACCTCTCAACATGTCCCTTTAAGCTCTGGACGCACAGGAGCTTGGAAATTCTGCTGTACGTCCAGAAGGTTGGCTTCGATTATCAAAACTTGGACGTCGCAGCTATTAGGACATCCAAATGCCAATTTAGGCAGGTTTTGGGATGTTTTGATGAGTCTGTTAGTGTAGAAGTTGCTAATTAATATCAATATTTGTGAGAAACCACCTTAATCTGGCAATCAGAATAGTGATTTCAAAGGCCAGGCAACAATTACCACACTATTTATGTGTTGGGGCTGCAAGTTTTCAAAGGCTCAAAACTTATCAATGCTCTGATATGGTATTTGGATGCATCAGTGCCAATTCATCTTGGTTTGAGAAAAAAAGATGGCACTAGTTCATCATCTGTTTCTGCTTGGGATCACTAGCTAGGAATTTCAAACAAGACCTCCTTTGAATAAGTATGTCAAAAAGCAACACTTTCAGAATCCAGTAAAAAGATGGAAATTATCCTACTCAGGAAAGCTAACACAGAGTTCATTGTTCAATTTCTAGAAGATCTGACATGGACCTCTGCATATCAACAGGCCCTCTAATCATGTCATTACTAGAATCAGCCTCTTAATTTATATTGTGAATAACACTAACTCCTTACAAACAAAACGCTGTCACACAAGTCAATACTCACTACTTAAAGAGAAGAACAGGGGTCTCAAGTGCTCCCACTCAAAGGCCCGAGATATACTTCAAGGCCAATGAATGATATATTGAGCTATCATCAATCCCGTTTATTTTCTCTATACTTTGTAGTGGTTAATTTTCTTATTTTTAGTTAATATTCTTTGTGTTTAAATAATCTTTCAATAATTTATATTAATACTCATTTGCCATTAAATACTTTTTCAAACTACTTAGCTTATTGATTCTTTTCCTTCCTCTTATGATTTTCTATTGACTCTCTTGACTCTCTACGGAAGAACTCCGTTTCGCTCCCGTGTGTGTTACTCGGGGCTTCTTCAGGAAAGCACCAGAGGTCTCTGTAAAAGGCAAAAGAACTGTTATTTTAATATATATACTCTATTAAAACCCAATATTAACTACCCTTTACTCTATTATTTCTTGTGTTGACGAAGCTAACCGGCGTGCTTAAGGGACTCAATTATTCTCTATTCATTTTCTAAAATCCTTACATTTCTTTCCGATAATAATTCTACAGCATTTGGTTCATTAACATATCTTTTTCCTATCATATTGACAGGCCTTTTTCTTATCATATTAACCAAACGGTCCTCACTTAACCTTGCCCCGATGTAAATACAAGCTAACGCTGGCGGACAACCCGTCTTAGTTTATTTCCTTACTTTAAAACTACTAGCCTATTCTTACCTCATAAACTCTCCAGCGCAACTTTGTTGCTCATTCTATTTTGCAAAGCGGAAACTATTGCATTCTAATGTTTCCTCTTCAACTGGAAAAAAGGCAAACTTTCATCTTAGAAATCCTACTGTGTTTTATCTTGGAGAGCGTCTGTCGTCACTTCCGGTTTTTCAAAAAAACTTTTGACAGAAAATGAATAGAGAATAATTGAGTCCCTTAAGCACGCCGGTTAGCTTCGTCAACACAAGAAATAATAGAGTAAAGGGTAGTTAATATTGGGTTTTAATAGAGTATATATATTAAAATAACAGTTCTTTTGCCTTTTACAGAGACCTCTGGTGCTTTCCTGAAGAAGCCCCGAGTAACACACACGGGAGCGAAACGGAGTTCTTCCGTAGAGAGTCAAGAGAGTCAATAGAAAATCATAAGAGGAAGGAAAAGAATCAATAAGCTAAGTAGTTTGAAAAAGTATTTAATGGCAAATGAGTATTAATATAAATTATTGAAAGATTATTTAAACACAAAGAATATTAACTAAAAATAAGAAAATTAACCACTACAAAGTATAGAGAAAATAAACGGGATTGATGATAGCTCAATATATCATTCATTGGCCTTGAAGTATATCTCGGGCCTTTGAGTGGGAGCACTTGAGACCCCTGTTCTTCTCTTTAAGTAGTGAGTATTGACTTGTGTGACAGCGTTTTGTTTGTAAGGAGTTAGTATTACTAGAATCAGAACATGAGCCACACCATTTATTTGAAATAAACTGGGCTTTAACAAACAGATCCTACGTTACATTCAAGCCTATAACAATAAGGCTATAAAGGTGTACCAATAAATAGTTGAAGTTCAAATAGCAGACATAGATACAATAGAAAGATGCAACATACCTGCTGTAAAATGGACAGCTATTATCTGAAGACATATCCAGAAAGTTATGAAAGACCTTTTAATGCAAATTCAGGGAATCTAATCAAGGCTGGCTCAAACTATGGACCAGGTGAGGCCCTGGCCCAGGGACTGGCAATAAAGGGTACCAAAATCCCAGTTTGGTCTACCTTCAAACTCCTAGAGACACAAACAATGAACTGGAATTTTGCTGCATTTTATAACCAGTGCCTCAACTGGTCCAGTAAGAGAGAGAGGGTGAGATGTTTATTAAAAGTTTATATATTGCATAATAGGTATCCATCGTGAAAAAAGATCTATCCATCATGAAAATCCATCTATCCTTCCATCATGAAAAAAGATTAAACTTCAGAACAACAATAGATTTTTGTTCTAAATATGGTCACCTTGGGTGGACTTAATATGGAAATAGAATAGATGTCTCTGATCTGAGCTTCTGGTTGGCTGTCATCATAGTTAAGTTTCAGCTGATAAGGGTATTTAAATGATTAACTACATTCCGCGACCATCTTTTAACAAAGATTTAGTCAGGATGGTGCATGGTAATACTGAAGAGGTAAGGAAGTTAAGCCAAGTCAAGAAGGTTTCCTTTAATAAATATAACATAGATTTCTCATCTACCGGTTTGCTTGTTACTGCAGGGGTATGATCTTGATAAAGCTTGACAGCAAAAACATGTCGTCCAATCCCTTCCCGGTACAGATAAAGAAAGCATAATGGAAGTTCAAGCCAAAAATGAAGTGGCTTTAAAGCTAAGTTATTTAATGCTTTTCATTCACTAAACACATGAATATGAGAGTTTTGGAGCAAAGTATTTATTGAATTAGTAATCAAATTTGCAATTGAGCATTTTTTTTAGAAAATAATTTAAAAAATAACAAAATTAAATAAATAAAAAAGCAGATTGGATGATGACAATATATGCCGATACTGATTCACACAGCCGCTCCAAACAGTAGAGGGCTGGTAGAGGAATATCTGATAAATCTGCTAAAGATAGGATTGTTTAAATTGGTGTTTTTGAGTCTATGAATACTGCTGCTTTATTATACAACAGTACCTGGAAGACTGAGCTTCACTCAGGAAAGCGGGCTGTGTGATTATATTGGGGTTGTTGTTTAGATTATGAGACATCAACCTTTAGTTCCGGTTTTCCCTGTAACCTATTGGCTGATTAAGCTTCCTTAGGAATGTCTAACAAACGGGCTGCAGTTACCTTTTTATCACTATCTATGCCTTCCCACAGCTTGCATTCAGTTCAGCTCTGTCCTTCCTTTTACTTTTCATATCTCTTCCCTCAGCCTCTCTTCCCCTGTCAACCCCTTATCTACACTGCAGCTGTTCTAGCTTCTGTGCTGTTAATGTATTCTTCAGACATTCTTTAGGCAGCCAATAAGCTGTAGAGGAGACAGGACCAATAGGTTATGAGATATCAACCTGAAATCCTGCTTTTCCCTGCAGCCTATTGGTTGGCTAAGCTTCCTTAGGAATGTCTGGCCAATGGGCTGCAAACTATTTTTGTATCACTGTCCTTGCCTCTCCCAGCTTGCATTCACTTCAGCTATGTTCTCCCTTTTACATTCCATATCTCTTTCCTCAGGCTCTGTTTCCCTCAGAACTATTTAGCTACACTGCAGGTTTTCTGCTTTAGGCAGCCAATAAGATCCAGAGGAGACAGGACCAATAGGTTATGATACATTATCCTTCAGTTCTGTTTTTACCTGCAGCCTATTAACTGGCTAAGCTTCCTTGTCTGACCAATAGGCTACAGGAGGAGGCGGGAACAGTACCTACAAAGATAGTGCTTTAGCAAACTACTTAGTAGCCTTCAGTTCTCTTTTTTCCTTCAGTCTATTGGCTGGCTTAGTTTTCTTGTCTGACCAATGGGCTACTAGGGGAGGCAGGTACATCGGAAAAGTCCCCCGTTTGACCCCCCAAATGAATTTTGCTAAATCATTTTCTCACACTGAAAACTGTAGATTGACCCCATTTAATCAAAATCCTTAAGCTATTTTCATGAACATAGACAGAGCTTACTCACTTTATAGTATAGTATAGTATAGGATTGTAATTCACTACATTTAGATTGTAAGATAACCAGCTGTCCTTGTACAATGAGTGGAATAGTAAATTCTAAATAAACTCAGATCACTGTCCTGCTAAACATGACTCTTCTTATTCCAACACCTTTAACAGACTGGAACAGGTTTTTTTCCCCCCCAGAGTCTGCCTATACTGACTATTCATCCTACTCTCAAGCTTCACAAACCTCCATGTCCCTACAAAATAATACTGCCACCACTATACTTTATTGTAGGGATAGTGTTAGCAGGAGTATGTACTGTCATTGTTTATTTCATACATCAGACTACAAAGTGATCCCTACTGTGTTTTTGCAAACACTGTGTAGCACATCATATAGCTTTTCTTCAACAGTTAAGTTCAATCTTACCATCCTTCCATATAGGCCGAAAAATAGCTACTCTGTGGTATTATCCTCCAGGATTCAATACTTGCTCCTATCCTCAACTTATTTCTTGCTTCTCTGGCACTAGTGATTCAGCATTTAGGACTCAGTTTTCATGTATTCTAATGGCAATCAATAGTCGACAATTCTATACATATATATCCCTGAATTTTTTGCTGTTATTTCACTCATACTGGACAGGATTTTTGATTGCTTAGTTTAGTTAGACAAAGGAAAATCATAAGCTATTGCTTTTTCTCATAGAAGTATTCCATCTCCCCCAAATCACTCCTTATGTTACAGTGTGAATATTCAGTAGAAGGAGTCGGTAACTATTCTTCGAGTTATTTTAGATAAATACCTCCATTTTAACCCACATCTCTTATCTGTAGTGAAGTAGTCATTTTGGGCCAGATTCTGTAATTGGCACCTAAAAAGATAGGTACCTACAGCTAGGTGCCTCTCTCTTGTCAATCACTCTTCAACGCCCATTACAAAATCACGCTTAGCTGAGCCTAAACTTAAAACTTAGGTGCCTGTAATGTAGAATATGGTTTTAAAATCCTACATTATAAGCGCTTAAATCCTTTAGAGCAGTGTTCTTCAACCTTTTTACACCCGTGGATCGGCAGAAAAAAAAGAATTATTTTGTGGACCGGCAAACTACTAGGACTAAAATTTAAAAACCCCGTTTCCGCCCCATCTCCGCGAGCTCGGTCCCCACAAATCATTTGATCCCATCCACACAAGCCTCAGTTATGATTTTATATTGAATGTATTTTATTAAAGTATAAAAAGAAACAATATTCTGTACAATTGTTATTTTATAAATACAAATAATTCAGAGCAAGGATCAACAAAACCCCTGTCTCCCCTCCCCTTCACATATATCCCCTCTACTATCAAGAAAACTGAACAAGCCAAATTATTACAGAATGCTACACAGAAATATCATGCTAACAGAATACTGAAGTAACACATGACAGGAATAGTTTTAGGGGAGTGCAACTAGGGCAACTGCCCCCTGGTCAGAGAGCGCCCTAAGCCAGCTGGAAGCTAAAGAAGCACTGCCTGGGTTTTGCAGTCCCCAGTTATGTCTAACACCAACTCTAGCAGGATATATATTTCAAATCTGATATATTCTAATCACAAAATAGAAATAAAATTATTTTTTTCTACCTTTTGTCGTCTCTGGTTTCTGCTTTCAATCTTTTTTTCATTCTCTTCCTTCCAGCGTATGCCCTCTCTGTCTCTTCAATCCAGCATTTGCCCCTTCCATCCACTGTCTGTCCTCTCCCCCTTCCATATGGTATCTGTCTTCTTTCTATGCCCCTCTCCCCTTTCCATCCAGCTTGTGCCCCCTCTCTCCTTTTTACATGATTCATTCCAGCTTCACTGCTCTCTTCATTTTTATCTCTCCTACACCAGATCTATCATCGTTGTCCCTCTGCTTATTTTTCTGCTGACCCCTTCCTATCATCAATCTCTCTACTTTCTCATGCCTGTGTCTCCCCTTCCCCTCCGATAATCTCTCTGCCAGCTGTTTCCTTCCTTTTTTCATTCTCCCTTCCCTCCTCCTCCTGTCCAGCAGTAACTCTCTTCCCTTCCTCCCCTCCCAGCAGCATCTCTCCTTCTCCCTCTCCAGTAGCAGCTGTCCCTTTTTTTCCTTGCCCAGCAGCTTCCCAGATTCCTTTCCCTCCTCCCCTCCCAGAAGCATCTCTCCTTCTCCTTCTCCCTCTCCCTCTCCAGTAGCAGCTGTCCCTTTTTTTCCTGGCCCAGCAGCTTCCCAGATTCCTTTCCCTCCTCCTCTCCCAGAAGCATCTCTCCTTCTCCTTCTCCAGTAGCAGCTGTCCCTTTTTTTCCTGGCCCAGCAGCTTCCCAGATTCCTTTCCCTCCTCCCCTCCCAGAAGCATCTCTCCTTCTCCTTCTCCAGTAGCAGCTGTCCCTTTTTTTCCTTGCCCAGCAGCTTCCCAGATTCCTTTCCCTCCTCCCCTCCCAGAAGCATCTCTCCTTCTCCCTTTCCAGTAGCAGCTGTCCCTTTTTTCCCCTGCCCAGCAGCTTCCCAGACTCTGATAGTGGTTTTCTCCCCTGCCAGCAGCTCTTCTTACTTCCCAGCGCAGCGATTCACGAAGGCAGCCTCGGGTCCTTTGTTGGGTCGCGCCGCCTCTGAGGAAAGAGGAAGTTGCATCATCAGAGGCAGCCGCGACTCAGCAAAAACCCCGAGGCTGCCTTCGTAAATCGCTGCGCTGGGAAGTAAAGGAGAGCTGCAGAGAGGGGAGAAAGCCACTGTCAGAGGCTCCCCAAGATCTCTCCGGCCCAGCGCACGCTTCCGATGCTGATCTTGCCGGCCCTGCGCAGAATGGCAAAAATTTACTGCGGACCGGCACCGGTCCGCGGACTGACAGTTGAAGAACTGTGCTTTAGAGAATTGCACCCAGGGGCACCTAAGTCCTTCTCCACCCCCTAAACAGGCCTACTTTGGAGATAGGTGCCTACCTTTTGAAGAATTGAACCTAAGATAAGCACTTATCACCCAATTAATTTAATTTAATTTAATTTTTTTTTATTATGAGCTTGTTAAAGCTCATAATTGTAGCCAATTTACTAATTAACCCCCCCTTTACTAAGCCACAGTAGAAACCTCTACCATGACTTAGGGCTCCTTTTATCAAGGTGCGGTAGGGGTTTAATGCGCGGAATACCGCACGTTAAACTGCCTGCCGTGCTAGCTGCTAACGTCTCCACTGATGAGGCGTTTTTTTGGCTTGCCGCAGGGGTTAGCGCGTGATGAAATTTCCGACACACTAACCCCCGTAGTGCGCCTTGATAAAAGGAGCCCTTAGTAAAAGAGGGAGTAAGTTAGGCGCCTATCTTTAGGTGCTTCTTACAGAATTTTCCCCTTAATGCCTTGAAACAGATTCGCTTTGCCAAATCATTGGCATTAATGATAAGTAACTATGAACTCCCTCTCCTATAGAAATGCATCAGGCAATTATATTTGGGGCTTAATTTTTCTAAAAAAAAAAAAAAAAAACAACAAACCAAAAAACCCTCTCCAATCTGTCTCATTTACAAACTCAATATGTCTTTAGACCTGTTTTAACTCAAGCCATATTTGGCCTTATTTTGTAATTTTTGGAGAGATATTTTATACCCAGACAATATTCTTGACCCCTTATATAGGAGTTCTTTTCTTTTTTTTTTATAATTCTTTATTCATTTTAAAACTTTCATCAAGTGTACAAAAATTGCAACACAATAACATAGATTTAACCACTTGTACATCTTATCATTATAACTTATAGTTGTAAATATAACCCTCCCTCTCCCATCCTGAAATCCCTTTAGTAATTTTTTATTTTTCATATAATAGAAACCCTCCCCCCACCCCACCCTTATCTTACATATTAAATATAGAAATATTAGGAAATATTAGGAAAATGGCATCAATCATGACAAAAGGACGTTAATGGTTCCCAAATTTTAATGAAGTTTTTATAATTTCCATTCTGTACCGTTATTGATCTTTCCATTCTATATATGTGACATACTGAATTCCACCAAAATTTAAAATTGAGCCTATAGGAGTTCTTTTCAACAATTCGATAGGTTGAAAAGATTAAAACTTAAAGGTCCTAAACAGATTGTACAGAAGTCTTAGCATGCATTATGTTTGGGCATTTGCCACGCTGGCACCAATAGCTATTTATATCATTTCAAAGTTTTGTGATGAGAAGGGAAGGGGAGGTAGAGGTAAACTAAGTGGGGAATTATGCACATTCATCTGTGCATGATGGCAGAGCACAAATAAAGATGACAAAAATTGTGCTGTAAAGGAGAAATATCTTGCAAATTGTCATGTTCTATGGTTAGTGGAGAAGATATACAGTTTAAAAGTAGGAATAACTGAGGCACACTGGATGAACTGAATTGTCTTTTTCTGCAATCTATAACAATAAAACCCTAGCCGCGCATGCGCACTTGAAACGCTGTGCCTCCATGCCTCTACATGCGCAGTAGAGGAACCGCCGAGCAGGGAAGTGTCAGTACCGCCAAGCATGGATGCATCGAAACCACCAAGCAGGGAAGCATTTCAGCGCAGTGGCAGCAGTCCTGACCCACCAATCCCCAATTCCTTACCCAAAGCAGCAGTGGCAGCGCTATAAACAGGCTGTTCATGGCAAGCCCTGGTAGGGTCTTTCCTCTGCCGCATCACTTCGGATGCGGTAGAGGAAAGGCCCTGTCGGGGCTGGCCATGAACAGCCTGTTTACATCGCTGCCAATGCTGCTTTGGGTAAGGAATGGGGGGTTGGCAGGTCAGGTCTGCTGCTGCTACTGCTTTGGGGCACAGAGAGAGGAAGGAGGGGTTGGTAGGTGAGGACCACTGCTGCCGCCTCAAGTAAGTAATGGGGGTCCAGGAGGCCAGACCCACACAGAGGGAGGGAAGGCAGATCTGTGGGGACGGTGGACCAGGTGTGTGTGTGTGGAGGGTCCATCAGGGTGAAGGGCTGGGGAGGGGCAGCCTGCCCAAAGATTCAGTGTAGTGGTCAGGAAGAAGGTTGGTGGGGGAGGGGGGTGGATTTTGAATTAGTGCAGGCTCTGGTGTTGGGTATGGTTGGATGAAGAGGGTTATAGTAATGGGGAGGGGGAGAATTGCAGTACCATGGGGAGGGGCAGGGGAGAGACAAGAGAGAAATTGGTCCTGGGGTGGGGTACAAGAGAAAGGGTAAAAAAGGAAGAGAAGGTGGGTTGGGGTGGAATATAGGGACAGGAAGAATAGCCTTGGAGGCAATGGAAGGAAGGACAGATAGGAATGGAGCTGGGACTGAAAGGGTGATATATGCAGTGGAGGATCGATGAGGGCCAAAATGGTACAGAGGACTAAGGAAATGGTGATGGATAGCGTTGGGAGCCAATAGAATAAAGAAAGAAAGACAAAGACAGACAGTGGGCAGGAAGAGAGACAGAAATAAAGAAAGATGGGGGAAGGAAGAGAGACAGAAAGAAAGACAAAGACAGACGGGGGCAGGGAGAGAGACAAAGAAAGAAAGAAGGGGGAGAAAGAGAAAGAAAAAGACGGGGCAAGGAGAGAGACAGAAAGAAAGAAAGAAAAAGAAAGATGGATGCAGGGAGAGAGACAGAAAGAAAGACGGGGCAGGGAGAGAGACAGAAAGAAAGAAAGACAGGGCAGGAAGAGAGACAGAAAGAAAGAAAGAAATTCTACACATCTATTCTAGCACCCGTTAATGTAACGGGCTTAAACACTAGTTGTCTAATATTTTTATCTCTTACTCTATAAAATCTACACTGAACACACTTAGAAAAATCCTGGAGTAAAAATGCAAACTATTGTCTATTTAACCTCAGATTATATATTCTAGATCAGTGTTTCTCAACTCAGTCCTGGAGTACCTCTTTGCCAGTCGGGTTTTCAGGTAATTCACAATAAATATGCATAAACTTGATTTGCATAAACTGCCTCCATTAGGAAAATTTCTTTCATGCATATTTATTGTGGCTATCCTGAAAACTTGACTGGCAAGGGGGTACTCCAGGACTGAATTGAAAAACACTGCTCTAGATCAGGGGTAGGTGACCTCGGTCCTTCAGGGCTGCAACCCAGTCGGATTTTCAGGATTTCCTCAATGAATATGCACAAGATCTATTTACACACTGTTAATGCAAACAGATCTCATACATATTCATCGTGGAAATTTTGGAAACCCTACTTGGTTGCAGACCTTAAGGACCAAGGTTGCCTACCTCTGGTCTAGATGTATGCACATAGCTTCACCCTGGGTGCATACCGGAATTCTTGACACATTCAGACTATTTCATCTTCCTTTCAGCATCCACAGCCTAAGTTGCATAATATACAAACACCAGGGGACCCTACACATGATATAAGAAGGAGAACAATGTAAAACCATGCCTCAAAATAGAGTAAAAGAGGCAAGATACAAGTTTCATGAAAAAAATAAAGATTTTAGTATAAGATTTTCCTCATACATATTTAAAAAAGGGGGACCAGTGTTTTTAGATAATTAAATGAAAGTCATCATAAACAGTAAAAATGAGGTAGTTGTAATAAAATAAGTTTTTGTATACTTACGATTGCAGTTGGTAAGCCAGCATCCACTTTGTCCTAAAAACAAAACTGCAATTATTCTTCCATATGAATTTTAAAAAGTGAAATGATAGATAGACAGACAGACACAATCACTGATTTGTGTGATTTTGGGTGACTTATTTTACCTCCATGAGCTAAAAAATAGGTTTCAGCTCATCTCGTTTACATCTTACAATGCTGTATAAATTATCCGAGATCAAGGTCATATATACATATCTATCAGAATGTGGGTATCCAGCAACTTCAGTTTCCACATTTTTTTGCTTTGGATATCCATAATGTACTGCATTATGCTAAATGGGAATCATTTCCATTCACAGACACATATTCCATTTTACTACACTTCACTGTAATCTAATCTATAATAATAAAACCCTAAGCACGCATGCGCACTCCTATGTGCGTGTTCCGTGATCCGTATGTCCGTGGCAGGTAGGAGTGCACATGCGCGCTTCAATTCCCCCCTCTCACTCACTGTAAGGCAGTTCGTCGTTGCCCCCCCCCCCCGGCGCACCCCTCCCTGCCACACCCAAACTCCCATTGACCCTCCCATCTGACCCTCTCACCGCGAAATGACCACAAATCTCCTGGCTCCAGCAGCATCCACAGCACTCTAAACACGCTGCTTCGTGGCCTTCTATTGCCCTGATTTCCTCTGCCGCATCTCTGATTATGTCATCAGGGATGCGGCAGAGGAATTCAGGGCAGTAGAAGACCGCGAAGCAGCGTGTTTAGAGTGCTGTGGATTCTGCTGGAGCTGGGAGGTTTGTAGGTCATCTCGCGGTGGGAGGGTCAGATGGGAGAGTCAGTGGGGTCGGCTGCACGGCCGCGGTAGTGGCGGGGGAAGATAGAAACATGCTGCTCAATGGTTCTACTGCATAGGGGGATGGGAGGGAGGGAGGCAGGCAGGCTGGCTTTGGGGGGTGGGGTGGGATGGTGGGGGTGGGACAAAGTCTAGAAGGCAGTGAGGAGGACATAGGAAGGAGGCACTGGGGGCACTAAGGACATAGGAGGCACTGAGGGCACTGAGGACACGGGAAGGAGGCACTGGGGGCACTAAGGACATGGGAAGGAGGCACTGGGGACACAGGACGGAGACACTGGGAGCACTAAAGACATAGGAAGGGGCACTGGGGGCACTAAGGACATAGGAAGGGGCACTAAGGACATAGGAAAGGACACTAAGGACATAGGAGGCACTGAAGGCACTAAGGACACAGGACGGAGGCACTGGGGGCACTAAGGGCATGGGAAGGACGCACTGGGGGCACTAAGGGCATAGGAAGGGGTACTAAGGACATGGGAAGGAGGCACTGGGGGCACTAAGGACATAGGAAAGGGCACTAAGGACATAGGAAGCAGGGACTGTGGCCACTAAGTACATAGGAAGGAGGGACTGAGGGCACTAAGGACATAGGATGGGACACTATGGACAAAGGAAGGGGGCCACGGAGAGACAGGCAGGCATGGCGCAACAGAGAATGGCAGATAGGGCCAGGGAGAGACACAGACAGAAAAAATGACAGACAGACAAGGAAAGAGAGACAAAGAAAAAAAAACCCCAGACAGACATCTACTCTAGCATCCATTAATGTAAAGGGCTTAAACACTAGGGCATTATATAATTATGTGATTCTTTATAACTAGATTTCAAAGATCAAAAGAAAAAACCACTATAGTTTGAGGACATCGGCTCTACAATACCAACAGAAAGTTAAGATGGTTTTCCTTTCACATATACTGCAAAATTCATGTTTAGGTTCTCAAATGCTGGTTTCTTTTTTTTTTTTTGCCACACACCACTCCAGGCTTATGGAGGATCACAGTTTTTCTTGATCATCACTGCTCCAATTTTTCACCTTGTTTTCCAAACTTTCAGATATGCAGTAAATCATAGCTAAACTAGGCATAACTAATGCATTCGTATAAATCCTATACTTGATTAGTTTACAGCACGTACATTTGTTTAAGACCATTTCTATCACCATTGATCATCATTTCTATAGAATTATCAGAGTTGAGCACTGCAGTATAGTACAGATACACATAATAATAATAATAATTTTATTTCTTATATACCGCCAAAGCCATAGTGTTCGAGGCGGTTTACAACGAAGAAGGGCTGGACAATCAGCGAAAATGGTACAATGTTACAATCAGAGAAAAAATGGTACAAACAGAAAGAAAACAGTGGTGCAATCGGCGAAGGATGGTACAATCAGCAAAGATGTGTACAATTATGGCAATGAAATGGTACAGGGAAGAAGGTCAAGACAATCTGCGTAAAGGACATAGAGAGATAGAAGGGGCCAGGGTGGGTATGAATCGGGTGAAAAGATTAGTTTTTAGTAGTTTCCTGAAGTTTAAGTAGGATGAAGTGCGTGAGATGATGTGGGGCCAGCCAGTTATTGTGATGACCTGCTTGGAAGGCAAGAGTTCTATTTAGATATCTTTTGTAATGGCAGGTCCTTAGGGTAGGGTAGCTAAACAGGTGGGTTCTACATGTGAGTTTGGGTGGGTGGTCTAGGATAAAATGGGGTACTAAGTAAAGTGGGGCCGAGCCAAGGATAGATTTGTAACAGAAACAGGCGAACTTGAATAGCACTCTTGCTTCTAGGGGTAGCCAGTGAAGTTTGTGGTAATAGGGAGTTATGTGTTCCCATTTTTTTAGTCCGAAGATCAGTCGGATTACCGTGTTTTGAATAATTCGCAATCTTTGTGTGGTTTTTTTGAAAGATCCCAGGTAGATGATGTTGCAGTAGTCGACTAGACTTAAGATGGAGGATTGTACAAGTAGGCGGAATGAGGGGGCGTCAAAGTATTTTCTGATGGATCTTAGCTTCCATAAGGTGGCGAAGCCTTTTTTGACCAGGTCGGTGTGAGCTTCGAAGGTAAGGTTGCGGTCGAGAGTCACTCCAAGTATTTTTAAGGAGTTTGTTAAGGGAAAGACTTGGCCATTCAGGGAGATTGTGGTATCTTTGATTTTGTCGTTTGGGCTTGCCAGGAAGAACTTGGTTTTATCTGAGTTGAACCTCAGTTTGAAGTCAGTCATCCATAGTTCGATTTGCGTTAGGATTGAAGCTAGGAGGTTGTTTATCTCGGGGGTTATGTTGGAGATGGGGAAGACTAAGGTGATGTCGTCAGCATAGATGTAGAATTTGATCTTCAAGTTTAGCAGTAGATTCCCTAGGGCGACCAAGTAGATATTGAACAGCGTGGGGGAAAGGGGGGGAGCCCTGTGGGACTCCTTAGGTGTTGGCCCAGCTGGCGGAATGGGAGTTGTCGCTGTAGACTTGGTAGGAGTGTTGACCTAGGAAACCATGGAACCATTTTAACACGTTGCCTGAGAGGTCGATAAGACTCCAAACAATCCAGAAGAATGGCATGATCAACCAAGTCAAAGGCGCTACTAAGATCTAATTGTAGGACTAGAGCACTTGAGCCTTGGCTGAACAGGTTGTGAAGGTATTCTACCAAAGAAGCGATGATGGTTTCAGTGCTGTGTCCAGGGCGGAAACCTGACTGGTTGTCGTTTAGGATGTTGAATTTGTCCAAGTAGGTTGTTAAATCTTGGTTGACCAGACCTTCCATCAACTTTGTAAAGAAGGGTATGTTCGCAATGGGTCTGTAATTGGATATGAGGGAAATTGGATATGAGGGAGATAGGATCTTTGGGATTTTTGACGATAGGCGTAATCAGAATCTGGCCTAGGTCCACAGGGAATGAGCCTAATTGTAGTTGGGAGGAGAGCCAAGTATATAATTTGATTTTGAAAGAGATCGGGGCAGCTTGCATTACATTTGGTGGACAGCTATCTAGTTTGCAGTGGGATTTGGCGTATTTTGAGTAGAAATTGCAGAATTGTTGCCAGGTGGGGGTGGTGAAGTTGTTCCAGTAAAAATCAGCCCTGATTTCATCGTCATGGGACTGAATGTCCAGATAGTTCAGATAGTTGTTGGAGGAAATAGGTAGGGTGGCTCTGAGATTGGAGATTTTGTTGTTGAAGAACGCGGCCAGGTCATTGGCCGGTAGGGGTGCGTCTGAGGAAGGTCGAGTAAGGGATTGAGTATCGTAGAGGTGGTTGACTATTTTGAATAGGTTTTTGATATCAGGGTTAGGGGATCCGATTTTTTAGGCGTAGAAGTTAGTGCGTTTGGTGGTTATCTGATGTTTGTAGTTTTTTAGTTTTGTTCTCCAGTTGGATCTATCTTTGTTGTCATTGGATTTAAGCCAAAGTCTTTCCAATTTTCGAAGTTCCCGTTTTACTGCTCCAAGTTCGGCATCAAACCAGCCTTCCAGAGTTTTGTTTCTCATTTTCTTTGTTTTCAAGGAGGCCATTGAATTTAGGATCTGTGTGCTATCGTTTGTCCAGTCGTCGACAGTAAAGGAGTCAGGGTCAGGGTTGGAAGTGGTGTCATAGAGGGACCAAAATTCCACTGGGTTGATAAAGCCTCTTGAGGATATCAGCTTTTTAGGCCTTTTTGCTGTCTTAGGATAGGGTTGTTGACGTCTTGTTTGCCTGTTGAGGTGGAAGTTGCATAGTCTGTGGTCTGACCATAGTGAATTTGTCCAGGTAGCTTGTTCCCAAAGAATCTTGGGATGATATTGTTCTTTGGAGGAAAAGGTTACTAGATCTAGAAGGTGACCTTTGTGGTGGGTTTTTACCGGAGTCGGAGTGAAAAAGTCTAGAGAGGAGATGAGGGATAGTAGGTCTTTTGTGTCATTCTGTTCAATCTGATCTAGGTGGATGTTGAGATCCTCAATCAGAAGATTGTAGGGACCTGTAATTGAGTTGGTGAGGAGGAATTCTGAGAAGTTGTCTTTAGCAGTTGGCCATTTCTTGAGGGGAATGTAGAATAGGGTGAGAATTAGGCTATCTTCTAGTTGATCAGATTGGAGTTTGCAAGAGAGAATTTCGAGTTCTGAGGAGGTTTTCGAGGCTAGGATGGTGGTCTTGAAAGGATCTCTTACTATAATAGCTAATCCTCCTCCTCTTCCCCAGGATCTGGGTAGTGATGTGATTTTAAATCCGGGTGGGAGATATTCACGAATTAAGATATCGGTGTCAGAGGTCAACCACGTTTCAGTTAGGAGGACAAAGTCGGGTTTAGTCTCTGATAGCCAATCTTTAACCAGCTCGGTTTTGTTCCTGATAGATCGGATGTTTAAGTAGAAACCTTGTACTTTTTTATGCGGAGTGGTGTTAATAGGGGAGGGGAGGGAGATTTTCTTTAACAATCGGTGTTTCATGCTGCGAGGTTTCTTTGTTTTGTTTGAGGGGGGATGACTGGGATTTGGAACGGGCCATGATCAGAGTAGTTAAGAAAGAATCGTTGGGTTGGCCTAAAGGGATCTAGGTTTAAGATGTGAGGTCTTGTGAGGATTGGAATCTGTGAGGCGTGAAGGGCCTCAGTTAACCAGTATTTGCTATAGGTCCAGTAGAACATGAGGAATGGGGTTAAGTGATTGTGAAGGGAAGCCATCCTGCAATGATGGAAATTTTCAGAGAGTAGGAAGATTAGACTTGGATACAGTAGGTAATAGAATGACCATGTAAAGAGTAACCATGCAATGAATTAACCATGCAATGAATAACCATCCGAGTACTAATCAGGTTGCCCGAAGGGTTTGTTCAGCTTGAATCGGCTGACACTACCTGCTTTATGAAACTTACAATCTAGTGAAGACTGAAGTGGCCCTTTGGCTCAAATGAGCCTGGGGGTAGCAGCCTATTAAAAATGGACAGGTATGTGGTGGAATGGGCAAACATGAAATTAAAAAAAAATAGCCACTAAACTTTCTTATCATGGTTCAGGATTTTACTAGTTAGGGAATGATTGAGAAGATAAGGACTTAATCCAAGAGCAGGTGAGCAAGTTTTATGAGTGGCTATATAAAATCACAATTGGATAAACCAGAATGTAAAACCAGATAGACAAAGATGGGATAAAATATTGATCTGAAAAAAAATATGCTTTGGGCTGTGGTCACTGGAAACAGGAGAAGAGCAGGCATTCTCTCAAGGAACTAGAATTGATTGATAAACTCTGTTGAAGGCCAACGACGATAAACCAGGTGCTGTAACTTAGTTTTATGGAGTTCCATTGCCCAGTCTGGTCTCGGGGTAATACTCCCAAGACCTGTGACAGATAAGGTTTGGCCTTTGACCTGGTTGCTGTAGAGATGGACTTTTTCTTCTTACTACAGTAATTACATTCCAGGGGTGGCTCCCTCTCCTTTTTTGCAGATGCATATATGATGAATTAAATTTTAGTAAGCTATTAAAGTAGGAACTTTCATTTAAAGGTCTTAGATTAGAATATAATTACCTCAAAAATGTACTGGAGAATTTATATAGGAAAAAGTAGATTTTTGGGGGAGTGGGTTGGCCACTCCCCTTCTCTTTCACTGAGACAAAGGATCTTCAGTGCACGCTGTTAAGTGACTCAGTAGTATAGGAGAAGCAGAAATGATTTAAAGCTGTGTGTATGGATAATTTTTCTTTGTAAGTATATTGCAATACTTTTTCTTTATTTCTCCTGTATTTTTATAAATGATGTAAGCTAGTATTAGAATGTAACTTTTGGAAATCCTTGTGCGAGGGGAAAGACACTCCCCCAATATGCATGCAAAATCCTTATATGGTATCAAATATTCTTGACCAATGATATGCAGGTAGAGGAGTCTCGTCCTATATTAGGTATATATATAAGTAAACATAGCAAATTAGAACTTTGAGACCATTTATTCAGAATAGCTGCATTTACACTTTCTGACTGAAATGTGTCTCCATTGAACAAATGACTTTTGAAGCAAGATTATTCTCTTAATTTTTAATAAACAATATTTGATTGGAAATATTTGTACAATTATCATTATTCCAGGGCATCTGTGAGCAGAGTAGAGCCATAACTCTGTTCAAGACATGCATATATGTGTGTGTGTGTGTGCGCATACCTGTGTGTGTACACAATATATATGCTTAGGATACTGGAGAGTTAGGATAAAATCGGCCTCATAAAAGGTGAATTACTAGGCAGAATTTGAGTATGGCCAGAGTGGAAACAAGATACACCAATTCAGGAGGGCAAATGGACCAGCAAGGCACAAAGCAGAGTCTAGTGTTGGCTACAGAGTCTAGTGTTGACTACAGGAACAAATAGGGAAAAAAAGTGCTTTTTTAAAATATATGATATGCCACATTACACTGTTGGTCTTTTTATGTTGCTTCTATGATATAAGTTAATGTAAGTCTCTTCTCTGGAAAAAAAAACTGGTAGTGCAGTATATACAAACAAAACGGAAAAAGAAATCTAAATCCAGTCTTATGAATCAGTCTTCATAAATAGAGACCTCTAGTGGCTTTACTAAATAAATAAGCTGATATTGTCTAAACTTAGGAATCTTCCAGATATGCAAGTTCCATAGTAATGAGGTTACGAACAGTAGGAATCCTTGCCCCAAAAGATAGGGGAATTATGAACTATAAATAATACAGTGAAGACAAAGATTTTGCCTTTCACTGGCTAAGCCACTCCACCCATAAAAAGTAGCTCTGTGGGTGTTGAGCACCTCCAAATATTGAGCAAGCTCCTTTACTGTGTCCAGGATGGGGTAATTTCAATTGTGTTTGGCACTCCCAATCATTTTGAAATGTTGGTACATATGACTGCACCGATCTTTGTTGCTCTTGACTGGCTAAGCTATGCAATATTGTGTCTGTGTGTGACAGGTTTGAGGCTGTAGAAAGGAAAAATAGTGAAAAGCAGTGTTCATCAGTTCTGCTGAAGAAACTGAGAAGCAATTGCCAGGATCGAAGACCAGAAAATCTACAATCTCAGAGTTCAAAGGATATCAACTCAGCCTCGAGACTTGTCTCAGTGAGAAGTAATTGGGATTTCTGAGTCTTTAAAAGAAAGAAGAGAACAGGAGTCGGGAAGGCTCTTAGAAAACCACTGAAAGTTCCCTGGGAGTTAGAAATGGAGTCAGAGCTTGAATTGGCGTGAGGGGGCAGAGAGGTGCTAGGCACCCACCAAGGGCAGTCCGCTCTCCCACCTTACTATGCCATGGCTCTTGCAACATTTTTTTCTGCTTTTTCTACTAAATCTTTCAGTAAATCTTATTATTGGTTTGAAAAAAAGCCTGTAGACTGAAAGGTTGGACTTGGAAATGGAGAGAGAAAGGAGTGCGTGATCCCTCAGCAAAAGGTCTTCCAGACACTTGTTTGTCCCATTCCAAAAACCCTATTACCAACAGCTGTGCACTTGAGACTGGAGTGAGCTGCAGCTTCTCTGTGTGCTCCTGATCTCCTCTCT
Organism: Geotrypetes seraphini; assembly: GCF_902459505.1. Classification (NCBI taxonomy): domain Eukaryota; kingdom Metazoa; phylum Chordata; class Amphibia; order Gymnophiona; family Dermophiidae; genus Geotrypetes; species Geotrypetes seraphini. The sequence continues at coordinate 153,704,451 of NC_047088.1, read as the reverse complement.
GGGAGAGAGGCTCTGATTGCAATTGCATTTTACAAACTGTTATATAAATTATTTTGCACATTTTTTAAAACAAAAATATTTATTACATTTTTAATGTTTCCTTTGTAAGGGAGTTGAGCTTTTGTGCTCTCTTTCCTAATCACATTGGGTCCAATGTTTAAATGGAACCACACATTCACTGCTATCCATGGATTTTCAGCCACTATACAGACAGCATCAAACAAAAAAATCTCACTAAACCAGTGTGATATTTATATAGTAAAGGGACAGAAGGGTGGAGCAAGGACAGTGCTATCTGGATAAGCTATACGTTTAGTGCAGGCCCAAACCAAATAGATAACGTCAGCAAATGGATACTTTACATATATAAATTTTAAAAAAGTGTGCATATATAATCTTCTAAATCCCTTCCTGCTATAGGAGTGACCCTATTAACCCTAATGCAGTGGGATTGTCCAGCAAAACAAGTGATCAATAAAAATAAAATCAATAAAAACAAGAGAAAAAGGAAGCCGATATGGTTCTCCAACCTAGTGGCTGAGAAAATAAAGGTGAAAGAGTTGGCGTTCATGAAATATAAAAAAACCAAAGAAGAGGAGAGCAGAAAGGACTACAGGGTGAAACTGAAAGAAGCCAAGAGAGAGATACGTTTGGCGAAGGCATAGGCGGAAGAACAAATGGCTAAAAATGTAAAAAAGGGAGACAAATTTTTTTTCAGATATATTAGTGAAAGGAGGAAGATAAAAAATGGAATTGCTAGGCTAAAAGATGCTGGGAACAAATATGTGGAGAGTGATGAGGAGAAAGCAAATGTGCTAAACAAATACTTCTGTTCTGTGTTCACAGAAGAAAATCCTGGAGAAGGACCGAGATTGTCTGGCAAAGTTACACGAGAAAATGGAGTAGATTCTGCGCCGTTCACGGAGGAGGGTGTTTATGAGCAACTTGAAAAACTGAAGGTGAACAAAGCGATGGGACCAGACGGAATCCATCCCAGGATACTAAGGGAGCTCAGAGAGGTTCTGGCGAGTCCTATTAAAGACTTGTTCAACAAATCTCTAGAGACGGGAGTGATTCCTGGGGATTGGAGGAGAACGGATGTGGTCCCTATTCATAAAAGTGGTCACAGGGATGAAGCAGGAAACTACAGGCCAGTGAGCCTCACTTCAGTTGTTAGAAAAATAATGGAAGTGTTGCTGAAAGAAAGGATAATGTACTTCCTTGAATCTAATGGGTTACAGGATCCGAGGCAACATGGCTTTACAAAAGGTAAATCGTGCCAAACGAACCTGATTGAATTTTTTGATTGGGTGACCAGAGAGCTGGATCGAGGACATATGCTAGATGTAATTTACTTGGATTTCAGCAAAGCCTTTGATACAGTTCCTCATAGGAGGCTGTTGAACAAACTTGAAGGGCTGAAGTTAGGACCCAAAGTGGTGAACTGGGTCAGAAACTGGCTGTCGGACAGACGCCAGAGGGTGGTGGTTAATGGAAGTCACTCAAAGGAAGGAAAGGTGACTAGTGGAGTCCCTCAGGGTTCGGTGCTGGGGCCAATCCTGTTCAATATGTTTGTGAGTGACATTGCTGAAGGGTTAGAAGGAAAAGTGTGCCTTTTTGCAGATGATACCAAGATTTGTAACAGAGTAGACACTGAAGAGGGAGTGGAAAATATGAAAAAGGATCTGCAAAAGTTAGAGGAATGGTCTAATGCCTGGCAACTAAAATTCAATGCAGAGTAATGCATTTGGGGATTAATAATAGGAAGGAACCGTATATGCTGGGAGGAGAGAAGCTGATATGCACAGACGGGGAGAGGGGCCTTGGGGTTATAGTGTCCGAAGATATAAAGGAGAAAAAACAGTGTGACAAGGCAGTGGCTGCTGCCAGAAGGATGCTGGGCTGTATAAAGAGAGGCGTAGTCAGTAGAAGGAAGAAGGTGTTGATGCCCTTGTACAGGTCATTGGTGAGGCCCCACTTGGAGTATTGTGTTCAGTTTTGGAGACCTTATCTGGCGAAAGACGTAAGAAGACTTGAGGCGGTCCAGAGGAGGGCGACGAAAATGATAGGAGGCTTGCGCCAGAAGACGTATGAGGAGAGACTGGAAGCCCTGAATATGTATACCCTAGAGGAAAGGAGAGACAGGGGAGATATGATTCAGACGTTCAAATACTTGAAGGGTATTAATGTAGAACAAAATCTTTTCCAGAGAAAGGAAAATGGTAAAACCAGAGGACATAATTTGAGGTTGAGGGGTAGTAGATTCAGGGGCAATGTTAGGAAATTCTACTTTACGGAGAGGGTAGTGGATGCCTGGAATGCGCTCCCGAGAGAGGTGGTGGAGAGTAAAACTGTGACTGAGTTCAAAGAAGCGTGGGATGAACACAGAAGATTTAGAATCAGAAAATAATATTAAATATTGAACTAGGCCAGTTACTGGGCAGACTTGCACGGTCTGTGTCTGTGTATGGCCGTTTGGTGGAGGATGGGCAGGGGAGGGCTTCAATGGCTGGGAGGGTGTAGATGGGCTGGAGTAAGTCTTAACAGAGATTTTGGCAGTTGGAACCCAAGCACAGTACCGGGTAAAGCTTTGGATTCTTGCCCAGAAATAGCTAAGAAGAAAAACTTTAAAAAAAAAAATTTAAATTGAATCAGGTTGGGCAGACTGGATGGACCATTCGGGTCTTTATCTGCCGTCATCTACTATGTTACTATGATCCTTGTAAAGATTGTGGAAGAGAAGATGGGAGTTATTACTTGAGAGAAATAGGTGTCAAGAACTGTAAAGAATTATGGAGCGTGATAATGCCACATAGACCGGCAGTGATATTACAGAGAACGCCAAGTTTGAGTTTGTTCCCAGCATCCGTGAAATTGACCTGCTCCTCTTGTGGACTATAAAGGACTTCTGCTGTAAGGGCGCTATTCAATTGGTTAACGAAATTGTTTATATTTCAGACCAGTAACAGTTACATTTGAGGGACAGGTTTACTATAATGCCACACATGAGCATTTAGAGTTAATAAGCACTACGGTTGACTTTTTTCAGTTCATTTTTCCAGATAAATTTGTTTTTTTATTTTTCTGTCTTCTTTTTTGTGACAACTATTTAGATGATAGTATCCTATTCCTGGTTATATAAGTGTCCTTTCATTATTTTTTTTTGGGGGGTGAGTTTTCTTAGTTATGATACCAGTTTTTTTGGAGCACCTCTTCAAACTTCAGCTTAACACTGAATGAGTTAGCAGTTGATATCCTGCTTCACCAGTGTCTGGACTTCATTAATGGTTTCTGTTTACCATTTTGCTTTACCAGCAATTGGATTTCATCATTCATTATTGGTTTGTGGTTATCATTTGGGACTCCTGATGCAGGCACCATAGTCGAAACATGGTTTGTGTCAAGTCCATGTTTTAGCTGCACTTTGATGTGATTGTTTTAAAGCACTTACATATATTTTATTTGCTATTATAAAGAGGGTTTGAAGACCAGGCAGACTCTGCTCCTTCTCTTGAAACTGGATTCTTTTTGTACAGAGTTGACTGTCTCCTTTGTGGTTGTTCAATATATAATGTCCCACTGCAAAACTAACAGTCTTCACAAACAAATTTCTGCGTTTACCCCTAGGAGCACAGTGTTGTAGTGTGTCACTGGGCTCCTGAAGAGGCAGTGAAATGAGGCACCTTGTCGGGCCTTTAAGCACGATATACAGTATATTGAACCTGCAGGGAAGCCTGGTCACAAAGTTAAATCTCATGTAGTTTTGTTTCTATGATACATTGTTATAAATTAATTTTTTTTATTGAGCACTTGATCACTACATGGCACATTTTTGTCAAGTGCAGTTTTCACACAATATTGTAAGCCATCATGTGGAGAGGCTTAAGAATGTGAATTAAATGACAGTTAACAGCTAGAGCAAGTGAGTCAGACTGTTCTGGCCTGACAATCACTGATGTCTTAAGCTAATGCACTGGTGAGTGTGGTACCATCTAATAAACCAAAAGCCTCTTCTCATTTTATAAAAATATATAGTTTTTTCTGCACTGCCAAAATTAGTACTTATTACTTCATAGAGAGTTGTTGGGGTGCGACATGCCAACAAGATGGCACATAACTATCCACATAACACAAATAGGTATTCCCAGGGATGAAGTTTGGACAACTTGTGATGCGCATACATTTTACAAAATAAGCAATTACTTGCACATATTAACACCATTTTTGGAACAGAGTACATTTGTACATCACTAAGGATACCTCTAGGTGTTTGTTATATAAAAGGTGCAGATGACTACGTTGCCTTTGTTAAAATATGCACTTTTTTGACACAGGTACCCTGTTATAAAATTAGCCCCCACATACACAGAGAGGGAAAAGAAAATAGCCACTTACTGCTGCAGATACAATTTGCGCAGAAACACCCTTTAGAAGGGAACGTCGCATCACTGATCCATGCCGTGAGAAAGCATCATGCAATTTCTTCCTCCTAAGAGAATAAATAAAAAAACAAACACACACACTCATGCTCTAAAGAAAATTAAGGTTGGTTAATAGAATTGCCAAGTGGCAACCATTAAGAACGCTATAATTTTTCAATGACTAAGTTTTACAGTAGAATTTACAACAAAGAAAATGAAATATACATTTGAATCAATAAGAACTATTCCAGCAAGAACAAAGGCGGAGCAGTGATAGATGGGAAGGTATTTGTTGTGGGAATTCCAAGAAGCATGTTTTCCATGCTTTTATTTCTTGCTCCTGTGTGGGTGTGTCTGTAGGCATATCTATATGTGTCTGTGTATGTCTGTTGGTGTACCTGTATGTATATCTGTAGGGTGGGTGGGTGAGGGGCTGATGAAGTCTGTCTATCTCAGTCTGTGGCCAAAAGAGGAGAGGAAAGGAAAGTTTAGTATAACGCTTTAATATATCCCAGGACAAGCAGATAGCATATTCTCATATGTGGGCAATGTCATCCACGGAACCCAGCACAGACGTCTAAAGTCTGTCACAGACCGTCACTTAAGAGACTGTCTATACCACGCATGTATATCTGCCTTCTTGCTCGCTGCTAGCTTGCGGGACCATTAGGTCTTTGTTTTTCGCAGAGCATAGAAGCCACATTTTGGTTCTCTCTTCACATGCCTTCCAGCATGCATCGTATGATTTTTTTACATACTTTTTTTATACACAATTATTTTCTGTGTGTATTTGCATATGTTTTGTGCCTTTCTTTATTATATATTCTTTCAATTTATTTTATTTGCCAGAATTACTGAAAGGAGCGCTTTTATACCTCGACCTACTAGCCTCCCACTCCTTGCTGAGAAACCTCATGTTGGCAATTTTTCTCTCGGGGTCAATATCCTCCCAATGACTTTTAGATTTTCACGTCAGCTTTGAAGCGGCGTCAGAATGGCCAACTCCAACACTGAGGATCCTCTTCACGGTCCTACTCCAGGGCTATCAACTTCTACATCCTGTTCTACCTCAACTACTTTGGTGCTGCCGCCATCGAGGGAACCGTGAAAGAAAGCTAAGAAGCACTAGCACTGTTCCCTCTCCAATGCTGCTGCATCACAAACATCTTCTCCATCAAAGAAACAACAAACGGATGACTCTGCACATGCACATTCTGTACCGACTACCACAAAGGCACAAGTTCCAGTGCTACGAATTGCACAGGCGCTCCAGTTTCAGCAAAAGGCACCATATGTACTGAACACCGTACAGGCCCCTTCTCTCCAAGATCATCCGAATATGCTGCTGCAGAATGGGCTAGCCGGGCTACTACAATCGCATACCGTGCTAAATCCTGTCAACACGCCCCTCATCTCAACTGGGTCTGAGCAAGGTAAGTGAGATACCGCAGACCACTGCTCTCCGACTCCTGCATGTGCATTAGGTACACTTAATGAAGACATTGATGACATGTGTCTACCATTGTCATGGGGGACTCTTGACGGAATCCATGTTGACATTCCCCCTCTCCCCCGGCATTTGTCAGTGACACCACAATTCAAAGACTCACTTCTATGGTGGATGTCTCCAGCCAACCTTTCCAAAGGTCTCCTGTTTGAAGTACCACTTCATCAAAAGATTTTCAGAGTTTCATCTCAACCAGTCTATCAGTCTTCTGGTATTTTTTTTCCAGAGCCGCATGCTCATCCTGGTGAGGCAGCGCTTCACAGAATGGACTGCAAATGTGCTCTAGCTTGCTACTTGGATAGAACTACCACTTCCAAGACAGCAGACAACCCCTCCCAAGACAGCAAGCAACCCCCTCCCGAGACAATTGGGAATCACTGGAAAATCTTGCTAGTCTTTATTTGAGATAGATCAGATTCTCAATAGCAAAGCCACCCCTTTCCAAAATATATTTCAAATTAACTTTAAATTTGCCAACTTTGACTTATTTCAGGATTCTCATTTTAGATCTATTTTCTGTACTACCAAGATCTAAGAAAGGAAAGGAATTTAGACAGGGAAATCTTCCAATACATCTAGGAAACTAAGCAAAGTCTGGTGAATTTCCATCAGAAGGCTGACCAGATCATGCAAATTTTACATTGGTTTAGAAAACCAGACTTAAAGAGCAGTTTAGATAATCCAATCTGACCCAGGCCATATCTGTTTCCCATTCTTTTTATGCTTTTCAATACATAAAATGTTGAAGGAATTAAGGATTTCATATTTGTTTGTCTATCCATAGCACAACAACTTTTGAAACAAAAAGAAGAGGAGAATGAAAATTCACCAAATTTGGCATGTAGACAGAACATATAAATTATCTTAAATAAGTTCCAAGCTATAAACATCAGGTTAGTATTTTCAGAGAAATGAAACTCCAAACAATTTACATGGTTTTCTACTGGAAACAGAAGCTACAGAATCTTGACTGGCACTGCACTCCAACACCTTTGTCCCCCTTCCAGAATGTTGCTATTTAGCAACACTGACAAAGTCAGGAAAACAACTGAAGCAACTGGAGATGCATGATGACAAAAGGTATCAGACAAGCTACCTCCATCATACTTCCAAAGACTCATTCATCTTCTACACCAGTGTTTCTCAACACGTGGTAAGCTTACCGTAGGGATACGTGAGCCGCTTGTTGGGGGTATATGGAACATGTCTCACACACCCCTTCCTCAGTGGCATACCCCCCTCATGCCAAAGCTGACCTGGAAGGCTTCCCTCTGATGGCAGAGCCTTCTGAGTCAGCCGGGGTGACACCACAATCCAGGCAACATCAATCTAACTCCAGCAACAAAGAGCCCCCTGTCTTCTTCCACCCTCCCACTACCTGTCAGGGAGTCCAGAATCTGTACAAGGCCCAGCACTGGTGCTAGCTTAACTGATGCAGAGCCTTCTATCCGCTTGTGAGGCCCTGTTGGTACCACCCCTCTAACACAAATGTGTCAAAAGTGGGTGGAGCCGACAGGGCCTTCCTGAGCACATGGACATGAAGGCTCTTTGTTGAAGTTAGCGCCAGTGCCGACGAAGGAGAGAGGGAGCGTAAACTTGGCCAGAGGTGGAGAAAAATGCCTGTACCTTGGTGTGGTATACAGACCTCCGAGACAATCGGAGGAAAAGGACGCAGAATTAATTGAAAACATTGAGAATATCACCTTACGGGGGGAGGCTGTTCTATTAGGAGACTTCAACATGCCTGATGTGGACTGGAACACACTATCAGCGACAACTTGTGATAGCAAGAGGATATTAACGTCCATGAAGGGAGTAAGGCTCAAACAAATGGTACTAGAGCCCACTAGGGCCCAGGCCATCCTGGACCTGGTACTTACGAATGGGGAAAGCGTCTCGGACGCCTCGGTGGGAGAGACGCTAGCCACCAGTGACCATAACATGGTATGGTTTAACCTTAAGAAAGGCTTCCCTAGATCACAAACAAAAACAAGGGTACTCAATTTCAGGGGCACTGACTTTGCACGCATGGGAGATTTCGTCTACCAGACGCTGCAGGTTCAAGAAGTAACTGATAATGTGGAAACTATGTGGACAACCTTGAAATCGATCCTTCATGAGGCAACTATCCGCTACATAAAATCGGTAACCAAACAACAAAGAAAAAGGAAACCCCAATGGTTCACAGATGAGGTATCATACCTCGTCAAGGAGAAGAAAAGAGCATTTCTATCATACAAACGCATGGGGGAAAAAGAAGCAAACGTTGAATACAGGCCAAAGTGTGCAGCGGTCAAAACAGCAGTCAGGGAGGCCAAACTTTGTATGGAAGAAACTCTAGCGAAGAACATCAAGAAAGGGGACAAATCCTTCTTCAGATACATTAGCGACAGGAAAAAGAACACAAACGGGATAGTACGCCTTAGAACGCCAGATGGGAATTATGTGGAAACTGACTCCGATAAAGCCAAACTACTGAATGATTACTTCTGTTCAGTCTTTACCTGCGAGGCACCAGGGCACGGGCCTCAGCTGGATGCAAAGCAAAGCATGGATGACCCATTTCAGAAGTTTGAGTTCACACCAGCTGATGTTTACAAAGAATTGTCAAGACTCAAGGTGAACAAAGCCATGGGACCGGACAATCTGCACCCAAGAGTGCTCAGAGAGCTATGCAAAGTTTTGGCGGAACCGTTAGCCATGCTCTTCAATCTCTCCCTAAGTACGGGGAGAGTCCCCCTGGACTGGAAAACTGCCAATGTTGTTCCTCTGCACAAAAAGGGTTGCAGAGCGGAGGCTGCAAATTACAGACCAGTAAGTCTCACATCAATAGTGTGTAAACTCATGGAAACTCTACTTAAAGGGAAATTAGACACGATATTGGATGAGGGGAATCTGAGGGATCCCTGTCAACATGGATTCACTAGGGGCAGGTCATGCCAATCCAATCTTATCAGCTTCTTTGACTGGGTGACAGGAAAGCTAGACTCGGGAAAGTCTCTGGACATAGTGTACTTGGATTTCAGTAAAGCGTTTGACAGTGTCCCACACCGTAGACTATTAAACAAGATGAAATCGATGGGGTTAGGTGAGAAACTAATGGCATGGGTCAATGATTGGCTGAGTGGAAGACTTCAGAGGGTAGTGGTCAATGGCACCCTCTCTAAGACATCGGAGGTGACTAGCAGAGTGCCGCAGGGCTCAGTCCTGGGACCATCCCTTTTTAACATATTCATAAGGGACTTGACCCGAGGGCTTCAGGGAAAAGTAGCGCTGTTTGCCGACGACGCCAAACTGTGCAATATAGTAGGTGAAAGCGATCTCACGGATGGTATGGCGCAGGATCTGATCAAGTTGGAAAACTGGTCCTCGACATGGCAGCTAGGCTTCAACGCAAAGAAGTGTAAGGTGATGCATCTCGGCAGCAGAAATCCATGCAGAACATACACCTTGAATGGAGAAACACTAGCTACGACCTCAGAAGAACGGGACTTGGCAGTAATCATCAGTGCAGACATGAAGGCTGCCAAACAAGTAGAGAAGGCCTCATCCAAGGCAAGGCGGATGATGGGATGTATCAATAGAAGCTTCGTCAGCCGTAAACCTGAAGTCATAATGCCACTGTACAGAACCATGGTGAGACCTCATCTGGAGTACTGTGTGCAATTCTGGAGGCCACATTACCGTAAAGATGTACTTCGAGCTGAGTCGGTCCAGCGAATGGCCACTAGGATGGTCTCCGGACTCAAGGGTCTCTCATACGAGGAAAGACTGGGCAAGTTGCAGCTCTACTCTCTAGAGGAGCGCAGGGAGAGGGGTGACATGATTGAGACATTTAAGTACGTCACAGGTCGTGTCGAGGTGGAAAACGACATATTCTTTCCTAAGGGACCTTCAGTCACAAGGGGGCACCCGCTCAAACTCAGAGGAGGGAGATTTGGTGGTGACACCAGGAAGTATTTCTTTACAGAAAGGGTGGTGGATCACTGGAACAAACTACCGGTGCAGGTGATCAAGGCCACTAGCGTGCTCGACTTTAAGACTAAATGGGACATCCAGTGGGATCTCTACGTGGGTCGAGCAGCACTCTGACTTAATGGGGTGGGACAGTGGAGTGGGCAGACTTGATGGGCTATAGCCCTTTTCTGCCGTCATCTTTCTATGTTTCTATGTTTCTATGATTGAGGGATGTGGGGAAATGGAGAAAATTGGTAAGGCTGGCTGTTTGGCTAGCTGGTTGGATGAATGTGGAGTAATGCTGGACATGGATGGAGGAGAGAGGATATGCTTCTTATGGGATTGAGAGGAAGGGAAGAAAGAGGAGGAAATGCACATGGATGGAAAAGAGGGAAGGGGAACTGAAGAGAAAGGGAAGATTTGCACATGGATGAAGAGGAAAAGAAAAGGTGCACATGGATAAAGTGGGATGGAAGGAAACAGAGAGAGGAGATGCACATGGCTGGAAGGGAAAAGGAAGAGGAGAAAAGATGCATGTGGATGGAGGAAGGGAGGGGCATGAACTTGGGACATAGAAGGGAGGGAGAATAGAAAGGGAAAATTGTTGGGCATGAGTGTGTGAGTGAGAGGAAAAGAGATGGTGCAAATGGGGAAAGGAAGAAAGAGGAAAATTGTTAGGCACAGAGAGAAGGAAGAGTGAGGTAGAGATGCATGGGGAAGAGAAGGACGAGAGGGAGAAATGTTGGATACTTGACTTGAAGAAGTTGAAAACACTGCTCTACACCACCCACTTGCCTTTAATACATCCATACTCCTAACCATAGTTCTCAATTCAGACACCCCATTATCCTTCCACCTACACATAGCCTTACCACAAAAGCCTTACACATAGCCTTACCACAAAGACAAGCAACCACAAAACCTCCACCTGCCCAAATATATTACAATGACATGCCCTACCTATTGTGTATTATTGTGCTCAGTGCCAGCACTGGGTCTCTCCCCCTCTCCCGCATAAGTCGCACAGCTGGAGGAGGAGGAATTAAACTGCTGCACAATGGGTCACTTCCTCCTCCACTGATGGCTTAGATCAGATTACATGAACTGCAGTTGTCCCACAGTAGCATAATCTCCTGTGGATTTAACAGAGGGATGCTACTGCAAACTCTGACAATCCCCAGTGGGCCTCATTGGTTCACATTCACACAAACTTTAGCTTTCAGTTCCAGCTGAACATGTTCAGACAGTTTTGGTAGCAGGAAAATAGCAGGCTCCCTCTAAGGCAGTGGTCTCAAACTCAAACCCTTTGCAAGGCCACATTTTGGATTTGTAGGTACTTGGAGGGCCTCAGAAAAAAATAGTTAATGTCTTAGAAAAGAAATGACAATTTTGCATGAGGTAACACTCTACAGTAGTTTATAAATCTTTCCTTTTGACTAAGGGCTCCTTTTACGAAGGTGCGCTTGGGTTTTTAGCGCACGCACAAAATTACCTAATCTACCGCCTCCTAAAAAGGAGGCGGTAGTGGCTAGCGTGCTTGGGAATTTAACACATGCTATTGCACGCGTTAAGGCCCTAGCGCACCTTTGTAAAAGGAGCCCTAAGTCTTAATAATAATAAAATTTATAGCTAGACACATATGATTCAGAAACTGTTTTATTTTACTTTTGTGATTATGATAAACATACTGAGGGCCTCAAAATAGTACCTGGCGGGCCCCATGTGGCCCCCGGACCATGAGTTTGAGACCACTGCACTAGGGTTACCATATGGCTTCAGAAAAAGGAGGACGGATTGAGACATCCGGGTTTTACTTCCATTGCTTTTAATGCAAGTAAAATCCAGATGTCTCAATCCAATCTCCTTACTTCCATTGCTTTTAGTGGAAGTAAAACACAGGACTTGCGAGAGCTGCCGGCAGCCATTTGTAAAGCGACACAGGCCCAAGCAGAAGCGTGTAAAGCTTGGGCCTGACGTCCACGCTCCTGACTCGTGCACCTGCTGCCCGGAAATAGTAAGGAGCCGTCGAGGGAGGGAGGGAGGGAAGAAATAAAGGTACAGGGTTTAAAAAAAAAAAAAAAAAAAGGTACAAGGGGTATGATTAAAAAGGTACAAGGGGAGGATGATTAAAAAGGTACAAGGGGAGGATGATTAAAGGTATGGGGGGTGATTAAAAAAGGTACTGGGGGTATGTGGGGGGATGGGGATTATTTAAGGTACTGGGGGGTACGTGGGGGATATGGGGCCTGCCTGCCTGTCACTAGGCCACTAGGCAGGCCTGCCTGCTCTGTCCCAGCCTACCACTAGACCACCAGAGGGGGGGACAGGGTACAGAGCCTGGCAGGGAGGGGGGACAGGGTGCAGAGCCTGGCAAGGAGTATGGAGTTGGATACAGAGCCTGGCAGGGAGAATTTGGTTCAGAATCCTCTAAATCTAGGGTGCGTTTTATGAAACGAAAAATACGGTAAGTGCTATTATTTGTCTATATCTGTATGCTTATTTGTATGCACTTTTTGTTCAGCTTGGAAAATTAGTAAAGATTTTAAAAAGAATTATCTAAGAGGCATGTAAATAGAGCAAATATGGTACACATTGCTAGAGCAATTAGGATGCATGTAATTATAGTTTACTTAGTTGAAACGGTTAACCCATTTGGGAGGGTGTAAATATAGCATACTTAGCACACATATATAATAGTGTAATAATGCAACAATCACAGGGAAATCCATCCAAATCTGTATTACAGATATCTTTGTAAATCGCTCTAAATTGACTCCCCAGTCATTGGTAGTGGTATAGAAGCTCCCAATAAAGATAAAATTTCAGTTTTGGTCAGCCTCTAGCACAGGGCTGCCCAAGTCCGGTCCTCGAGATCTACTGGTAGGCCAGGTTTTCAGGATATCCACAATGAATATGCATAAGATAGAGATTTGCATACCAAGAAGGCAGTGCAGGCAAATCTCTCTCATGCATATTCATTGTAGATATCCTGAAAACCTGGCCTGCCAGTAGATCTCGAGGACTGGACTTGGGCAGCCCTGCTCTAGTACAAACACCAACCCCCACACATCTCTTCTACAACTCTATGTTGAAATTCTTTAATCCAGGCCACTGCAAGTGGCCACTACTTGTAACAGAAATCAACAGCTCCAAGTATAAACATATCTAGGATTACCATATTTTGGACTACAAAAGAATATGTGACACAATAAGTTCAGGACCCAACCTTGTTATTTCAGGGACCTCAAAACATGAACATAAACATGTCAGCCTGTCTGAGCTAGCACTAGAGAAAAAGCAAGATAGAATCCAAAGATCCTGCAGTCACCTCTTGAAATAACCCATCCAAATGAATGGAGTTCACAAAACATATGAAAGAACTGCATTTTTCACAAGTTATTATTACCAATAAGAAAAAAGGCTTTACGTTAATATCGCTGACAACTTGATGTTAGAGATAGCACAGTTACTTACCGTAACAGGTGTTATCCAGGGACAGCAGGCAGATATTCTTGACTGATGGGTGACGGCACCGACGGAGCCCCGGTACGGACAATTTTAGAGTGATTGCACTCTAAGAACTTGGAAAGTTCTTGCAGGCCGCACCGTGCACGCGCGAGTGCCTTCCCGCCCGATGGAGGCCCACGGTCTCCAGTTAGGATAAGCCAGCTAAGAAGCCAACCCGGGGAGGTGGGTGGGACGCAAGAATATCTGCCTGCTGTCCCCGGATAACACCTGTTACGGTAAGTAACTGTGCTTTATCCCAGGACAAGCAGGCAGCATATTCTTGACTGATGGGTGACCTCCAAGCTAACAAAACATAGTAACATAGTAACATAGTAGATGACGGCAGATAAAGACCCGAATGGTCCATCCAGTCTGCCCAACCTGATTCAATTTAAAATTTTTTTTTTTTTTTTTTTTTTTTTTTTTTTCTTCTTAGCTATTTCTGGGCGAGAATCCAAAGCTTTACCCGGTACTGTGCTTGGGTTCCAACTGCCGAAATCTCTGTTAAGACTTACTCCAGCCCATCTACACCCTCCCAGCCATTGAAGCCCTCCCCTGCCCATCCTCCTCCAAACGGCCATACACAGACACAGACCGTACAAGTCTGCCCAGTAACTGGCCTAGTTCAATCTTTAATATTATTTTCTGATTCTAAATCTTCTGTGTTCATCCCACGCTTCTTTGAACTCAGTCACAGTTTTACTCTCCACCACCTCTCCCGGGAGTGCATTCCAGGCATCCACCACCCTCTCCGTAAAGTAGAATTTCCTAACATTGCCCCTGAATCTACCACCCCTCAACCTCAAATTATGTCCTCTGGTTTTACCATTTTCCTTTCTCTGGAAAAGATTTTGTTCTACGTTAATACCCTTTAAGTATTTGAACGTCTGAATCATATCTCCCCTGTCTCTCCTTTCCTCTAGGGTATACATATTCAGGGCTTCCAGTCTCTCCTCATATGTCTTCTGGTGCAAGCCTCCTATCATTTTCGTCGCCCTCCTCTGGACCGCCTCAAGTCTTCTTACGTCTTTCGCCAGATACGGTCTCCAAAACTGAACACAATACTCCAAGTGGGGCCTCACCAATGACCTGTACAGGGGCATCAACACCTTCTTTCTTCTACTGACTACGCCTCTCTTTATACAGCCCAGAATCCTTCTGGCAGCAGCCACTGCCTTGTCACACTGTTTTTTCGCCTTTAGATCTTCGGACACTATCACCCCGAGGTCCCTCTCCCCGTCCGTGCATATCAGCTTCTCTCCTCCCAGCATATACGGTTCCTTACTATTATTAATCCCCAAATGCATTACTCTGCATTTCTTTGCATTGAATTTTAGTTGCCAGGCATTAGACCATTCCTCTAACTTTTGCAGATCCTTTTTCATATTTTCCACTCCCTCTTCGGTGTCTACTCTGTTACAAATCTTGGTATCATCTGCAAAAAGGCACACTTTTCCTTCTAACCCTTCAGCAATGTCACTTACATACATATTGAACAGGATTGGCCCCAGCACCGAACCCTGAGGGACTCCACTAGTCACCTTTCCTTCCTTCGAGCGACTTCCATTAACCACCACCCTCTGGCGTCTGTCCGACAGCCAGTTTCTGACCCAGTTCACCACTTTGGGTCCTAACTTTAGCCCTTCAAGTTTGTTCAACAGCCAAAAAGAGGGATGGAGGGAAGGTTGGCCATTAGGAAAACAAATTTTGCAAAACAGATTGGCCGAAGTGTCCATCCCGTCTGGAGAAAGCATCCAGACAATAGTGAGATGTAAAAGTATGAACTGAGGACCAAGTAGCAGCCTTGCAGATTTCCTCAATAGGAGTTGAACGGAGGAAAGCTACAGATGCTGCCATAGCTCGAACTCTATGGGCCGTGACAGAACCTTCCAGTGTCAGTCCGGCCTGAGCATAACAGAATGAAATGCACGCTGCAAGCCAATTTGACAGCGTACGTTTAGAAACAGGACGGCCCAATTTATTCGGATCAAAGGACAGAAAGAGTTGGGGAGATGATCTGTGGGGCTTAGTACGCTCTAAATAGTAAGCTAGAGCCCGCTTACAGTCCAAAGTATGCAGAACCTGTTCTCCAGAATGAGAGTGAGGTTTCGGAAAGAAGACAGGCAGAACAATGGATTGGTTGAGATGGAATTCCGAGACAACCTTAGGGAGAAACTTTGGATGTGTACGCAGAACCACCTTGTCATGATGAAAGACTGTAAAAGATGGATCCGCAACAAGTGCATGTAGCTCACTGACCCTCCTGGCAGAGGTAAGGGCAATAAGGAAGAGCACTTTCCAAGTGAGGAACTTGAAAGAAGTTGTAGCCAGAGGTTCAAACGGAGGCTTCATTAAGGCGGAGAGAACCACATTGAGATCCCAGACTACAGGAGGGGCCTTAAGAGGTGGTTTCACATTGAAAAGACCCCGCATGAATCTGGAAACCAAAGGATGAGCTGAGAGAAGTTTCCCATGAACTGGCTCATGAAAAGCAGCAATAGCACTGAGGTGGACTCTGATGGAAGTAGACTTGAGACCAGAGTCAGACAAAGAAAGAAGGTAATCCAGGGACGTAGGATTATGATGATGGAGAAGACACCAGGAAGAAAATCGTGTCCACTTCTGATGGTAACATTGCAGAGTGGCCGGTTTCCTGGAGGCATCCAGAATAGAACGAACGGGCTGAGATAACAGAGTATCACTTGAAGTCAGTCCGAGAGATACCAAACTGTCAGGTGTAGAGACTGGAGGTTGGGATGCAGAAGGGTCTCCTGATGCTGTGTAAGTAGAGAAGGAAACAATGGAAGAAGAATAGGCTCCCTGGAACTGAGTTGAAGTAGAAGGGAGAACCAATGTTGCCTGGGCCACCGTGGAGCGATGAGAATCATGGTGGCTTGTTCCCTCTTGAGCTTGAACAAGGTTCGCAACATGAGAGGAAGCGGAGGGAAAGCATACAGGAACAGATTGGACCAATCCAGGAGAAATGCATCCGCTGCCAGACGGTGAGGAGAGTAGAGTCTGGAGCAGAAGAGGGGCAGCTGGTGATTGTGAGGAGCTGCAAAGAGGTCTATCTGAGGAGTGCCCCACCGAGCGAAGATGGACTATAGAGTTAAAGGATCGAGTGTCCACTCGTGAGGCTGGAGAATTCTTCTGAGCTTGTCCGCTAAGGAATTCTGTTCCCCCTGAATGTAGATAGCTTTCAGGAATAGTTGGTGATCTGTGGCCCAAGCCCAAATCTTCTGGGCTTCCTGGCACAAGAGGCGAGATCCTGTCCCACCCTGTTTGTTGATGTAGTACATTGCAACTTGATTGTCTGTGCACAGCAGGAGGACTTGAGGAAAGAGAAGATATTGGAAGGCCTTGAGGGCATAAAACATCGCTCTGAGTTCCAGGAAATTGATGTGATGCTTCATTTCCTGGGCTGTCCAAAGTCCTTGAGTTTGGAACTCGTTCAAATGAGCTCCCCAGGCATAAGGGGAGGCGTCGGTGGTGATGACAAGTTGAAGAGGAGGTAGATGGAACAGAAGACCTCTGGAGAGATTTGAGGATATCAACCACCATTGTAGAGACTGACGAAGAGATGATGTCACAGATATGTGTCGTGAGCAAGGATCCGTTGCTTGGGACCACTGGATAGCTAGGGTCCACTGAGGAGTGCGCAGGTGAAGACGTGGGAAGGGTGTGGCATGAACTGCGGAGGCCATGTGACCCAAGAGTATCATCATTTGCTTGGCAGAGATGGAACTTTGTGGGAGTACCTGCTGACATAGAGATTGAAGAGTTTGAAGACGGTTGGACGGCAGGAACGCTCTCATGAAGACTGTGTCCAGCACCGCTCCAATGAATTGAAGTCTCTGAGTGGGGATGAGATGAGATTTGGGAAGATTGATCTCGAACCCCAGAAGTTGTATGGTTTGGTTGGTGGCCAGGAGCACTGTCTGAGATGAATTGGCCTTGATTAACCAATCGTCCAAGTAAGGAAAGACCTGAAGGTGGTGAGAGCGTAGAAAGGCAGCCACCACAATCAGACATTTGGTGAACACTCTCGGAGAGGAGGCAAGACCGAAGGGCAGCACCTTGTATTGGTAATGACAATGATTGATCATGAAGCGGAGGTACTGTCTGGAGGCCAGATTAACGGGTACATGAGTGTATGCCTCTTTGAGATCGAGGGAGCATAGCCAGTCGCCTTGATGGAGAAGAGGATAAAGAGTTGCCAGAGAAAGCATTTTGAATTTCTCCTTGACCAAGCATTTGTTGAGATCGCGAAGATCTAGGATGGGTCTGAGATCCCCTGTTTTTTTGGGGACCAGAAAATAACGGGAGTAGAATCCCTGCCCCTTCTGATCTAGAGGAACTTCCTCTATGGCGTTCAGAAGGAGGAGGGTTTGAACCTCCTGAAGAAGGAGAGAAGACTGAGAGGTGTTCAAAGCAGACTCTTTTGGCAGACTTTGAGCAGAAAGTGTCTGAAAGTTGAGAGAGTAGCCGTGGCGGATGATGTTGAGGACCCACTGATCCGATGTGATGTTCTCCCAACGGCTGATGTAACAAGAAAGACGTCCTCCTATGGGTCGAGGGAGATGGGTAGATGGTGGAATATTGGCTATGCTTTGGAGAACCACGTCAAAAGGGTTGGGTAGACTTTTGTGGTGGAGGAGGCTTCACCTGTTGCTGCTGGGCTGGTCTAGGAGGTTGTCGCTGTTGTTGGCGCTGACATCTAGGCTGTTGAGTATCCGGTGGCAAGGGACGAGCAGCATAGCAGCGCTGGTAGGCGGATTGTTGGCGAAAAGGCCGAGCAGGTGGAGTCTTTTTCTTAGTCTTCAGGAGAGTATCCCACCGAGTCTCATGGGCAGACAGTTTTTGTGTAGTGGAATCCATGGACTCTCCAAAGAGCTCATCACCTAAACAGGGAGTATTTGCTAGGCGGTCCTGATGATTTACATCGAGCTCCGAGACTCTGAGCCATGCCAACCGACACATGGCAACAGACATAGCCGTGGCTCTAGACGTCAATTCAAAAGTGTCATAAATTGACCTAACTAGGAATTTTCGTAACTGGAGAAGAGAGGAAGAACAGGCATGAAAAGCAGATTTTTTGCGGTCAGGGAGGTACTTTTCAAAAGCAGCCATGTTTTGTATGAGGTGCTTTAAATAAAAGGAAAAATGAAAAGCATAATTCCCTGACCTATTGGCTAACATGGCATTTTGATATAAACATTTGCCAAATTTGTCCATGGCCTTTCCTTCTCTGCCAGGAGGGACTGAGGCATACACACTAGCTCCCGCTGATTTCTTAAGAGTGGATTCTACCAAAAGAGACTCATGCGGGAGCTGAGGTTTGTCAAAACCAGGAATGGGGAGAACTTTGTACAAGGAGTCCAATTTACGAGGAGCTCCTGGTACAGTCAGGGGAGTCTCCAGATTTTTATAAAAGGTCTCCCGTAAGATGTCATGGAGAGGAAGTTTGAGAAATTCCCTTGGAGGCTGGTCAAAGTCCAGAGCATCAAGGAAAGCCTTGGATTTCTTAGACTCAGCCTCCAAGGGAATAGAAAGAGATTCACACATCTCTTTTAAGAAAGAGGTAAAGGATGTGGAATCCTGTTTAGAAGAGGGATCTGCAACAAGTTGATCCTCTTCATCAGAGGAACACTCACCCTCAGACAGAAAGGGCTCTTCGGAGTCACCCCACAAATCAGGGTCCCTAATATGAGAGCCACGGTCTCGAGACTCCGGAGTGGAGGGTTCCAGGTGTCGGGATTTGCGCGCCGACTTACCCGACCTCATAGACACGGTACCGGGAGATGTTACATGCTGTGTCGGCACCGAAGTCTGCACCGCCTGGTGTTGAGCTCTCGGTTCCGGTGCTAAGATTGGCATCGAAGTCGATGAAGCAGTGTGGACCGGTACCGACAAAGTGGATGCCGATAAAAGAGGGCGCTCCACTGTCGGTACCGGTGGCTCAGACCGGACAGGGACTGGAAGGCTCGGTGTCAAAAGTGCGGGAAGGAGTTGTTGCAACTGTTCCTTAAGTTGCACTTGCAGGACAGCAGCAATCCGCTCGTCCAGCGAAGGCACCGGTACCGCCTTTTTCTTCTGCGGTACCTGCGGTGCCGCTCTACGCCCCGAGGATGAGGAACCCAATGTCGAGGGGCTCACCTCAATAGGGGCGAATCGCTTCCGTGGGCGCCTCGAGGTCGGCAGGACTGGACTCGCTGCTACTGAGACCGGAGGACGCTCCAACGGGGAAGACTTCTTAGCCGGCTTACCTGCGGGATGCGACGCCGGCGTGGTATCGCGCGGTTTCGACGAAGTAGGTGCCGACTGAGATGGGGCCGATGTCGGTGCCGGTGCTGCGGAATTAGACATCTCGGCGCCAAATAATAACCGCTGTTGGATCTGGCGGTTTTTTAGAGTTCTCTTTTTTAAAGTCGCACAGTGGGTGCAGGTGGACGCTCGGTGGTCAGGACCAAGACACTGCAGACACCAGTTGTGCGGATCTGTGAGTGAAATTGTTCGAGCGCACCGCTGGCACTTCTTAAACCCGGGTTGAGGGGGCATGAAGGTAAAAACGGCTTCTGCCAAATCGAAGGCCAAGGCCAAGGCCTCGATGTTGGCAACAGGCCCCGCCGAGGCGAAACCGAAAAAATGAAAAAGAAAACAAAATTTGTTTTTTGTTTTTTTTTTTAAACAAAGAAAAGAAAGAAAAAAAAGGAAATAATATTTCCGAACAAGTTTACGCGAGTGGGAAGGCGATAAGGAACAAAAGTTTTCAACAGCCGTTGAAACGTGCGTCTTCTTAGCTCCGCGGAAACTAAGAAACTGGGGACCGCGCGCCTCCGTCGGGCGGGAAGGCGCGTGCGCGGTGCGGCCTGCTAGAACTTTCCAAGTTCTTAGAGTGCAATCACTCTAAAATTGTCCGTACCGGGGCTCCGTCGGTGCCGTCACCCATCAGTCAAGAATATGCTGCCAGGGGGCGTGGCTTGGACGCGTACTTGGATGGTTGGATAAACGAGTAGCTCCTCATATACAAGCATATATATAAGAATTTCTACCAAATATTTTAAAGAAATTAAGATATATATTGAAACATGGCTTCAACTAAACAAAATAAAGCTGATTTGGGAGCCGGAACATCGGGAAGCAATAAGAGGTCGAAACCTGAGCCAGGTACACCCTCTAAAACCCCATTACCAACAGAAAAAAATCTGGACGTTATGGAAGAACTAAGACAAATAAAAGAAATTGTCTTAGATAGTAACAAAAAATTACAAAAAGCAATGGAAGATGCTGCAATCCTTACTAAAAGAGTGGACATCACAGAAAATAGAATTTCAACATTGGAAGATATTACAGAACAATTAAATATAGATATGAACCACAGCAAAATCATATGGAAAGAAACAACAGAGATAAAAAAAAATCTTGAAGATAGCCGGAATCGTGAAAGACGGAATAATTTAAGAATAATCGGATTACCTGAAGGTGTGGAAAAAAATGATCCGATTGCATTTCTTGAAAAATTTCTACCTAAAATATTACCACTGAAATTTAAAACGGAACTAGAAATTGAAAGAGCTCATAGGATTCCAACACAAAGAAATAACACTCAAACAGGTCCAAGAACTTTAATTTTCAGACTCTTAAGACATCAACAAGCAATTGAAATATGTCAAACAGCCAAGGAAATCAAAAACCTCAAATGCCAAGACTCAAAAATATACATTATCCCGGACTTCGCAAAAGAAACAGCAACAAGAAGAAAGCAATTCTTAGACATGAGACCACAACTAAGATCGCTAGGAGCTAGATTTGGGCTCCTTTACCCGGCGATTATGAAGGTTACCATTGCTAACAAAACGCAAAACTTTACGGATCCAAAAAAACTACAGGAATTTATGAATCAACTTGAGCAACCAATGACAATCTAAATAATATTTAATGGGTTCATACCAA
Source organism: Geotrypetes seraphini (assembly GCF_902459505.1). Taxonomy (NCBI): domain Eukaryota; kingdom Metazoa; phylum Chordata; class Amphibia; order Gymnophiona; family Dermophiidae; genus Geotrypetes; species Geotrypetes seraphini. The sequence goes on along the minus strand of NC_047088.1, from coordinate 153,683,106 downwards.
TGACTAATGATCAATTTGTGAAAACTTTGACTTATATATAATATATTTCATATGATTTTCAATATAAGAACTTTTTGAAAACATCGGTTAAAGATTTAGATCTTTCAAAGCAACGGAAAAAGAACACACAAGGATCGAATTAAAGATTTAAACAACTTGCAACATTCTCCATGGATAACAAGAAAACTGAAGAAACACAGAAAAACTCTAGAATTCTTATCAGAACAAATAGAATAACTTACATGCAGGAACGAAATGAACTGAAACCCGTCTCCGAATTCAAATGATGACGAAGAAAGTTTTTTCAAACAAACTTAAATATGTACTGATTGGTTGGAAAAGATTGAAGGCGGAGTAATGGTGAGAAGGAGAATCATCCTTCAATCACAGAGAAGATTATAAAAAAGACGAAGTGATTGGTTTGCTAGACTTCCTGTTGAATGGAAGGCGGTACTTCCGGTTTAAATTTTGCGTTTCAGATACATTACAATGCGTTTCAAATACGATATGTATCTGAAACGCAGAATTTGCCTGAAAAGTTTTTTAATATATATATCTCAAATTTTATGTTTCTTCTTTATAGACAATCGCTTTTTTTATTAAGTAGAATCTGAGTACCCACAATTTGTTCAACCTGGCAATCCTCTACCGGAGTTGTGATGAGAGTTTTTGGCACAGGATTCCACTCTCGTCTGCATAGACCTCAGGTACTTTAAAATCATAGGTGTTTGGAGAGTGTGCTGTTGGGACAGTCCTTACAACAATGGGGTAATGACGGGGTGAGGAAATTTATTTCCTGAAGGAAGGGGACAAATTCGTCTTTGTGTCATATCTAATATGAACTAGGGTCCAGGCACATGAATAGAACACTGATGGGATTATTAACTTCTCTTATATGGCATTTGACACGGAGAAGACGATTCTCTTGTGAATCATAGGAAAATATTGAGCATAAGAGATGAGAAAATACCTGTGCTGGAGACTCTTATTAAAACTGTAACTGAAAGGTTTTGTTTTTTTTTTTATATATATATATATATAAATATATATTCCATGTTCTCAGATATGAGTGATGTAATATAGTCATTCTTATAGATTTAAAGACATACAAATATAGAAAATAATCTTTCAATATATAAGAATGACAAAAAAAATTTCTTTACTTATTCTTATAATGAATAATACAATAAGACAAAATATACAGATATAGAGAAAAGATGGTAGTACTTTAGATAAATTATTAATAGCTTGAGGGAGTTATATAAATCTAACCTCAAACTGCGTATCCAAGTTTTCGTAATTAATAAGGGGGGGAAGGGAGGGATAAAAGGGATGGGAGGGAATAAAAAGGAGATATATAAGGTAATTATGGGTATAAAGGAAAGAAGAGATATGAAATATTTAAAACAATGGGAAAATATACATAATTTAATACCTGAAAAATTAAAAAGTTAAATGGATATTAAAATTATGTCTTTAAATGTTAACGGTCTAAATCATATGATAAAAAGGAAAAAAGCACTATCATTTTTAAAAAGGCAAGATGCAGATATATGCCTTATACAAGAGACCCACCTCTCACATATAGAATCTAATAAGCTAGAAGGAGGCTGGGTCAAACATTGTTTTTTCTCACCAGCTATAGGGAAAAAAGCGGGTGTTGCTATTTTAATTAATAAAAAATGCTCTGCTTCATTTAAACTAAAAGCTTCAGATATTCATGGAAGATGGATAATGGTGGAAATGAATATGGGAAATACTACCATGACGTTAATTAATATATACGCCCCTAATTCGAACCAAAATGAATTCTTTAAAACTCTTCAACAACTGATCATACCACTGGCTACTTCAAATCTTATAGTAGCAGGGGATTTCAATGCTGTAATGGATCCTTTATTAGACAAAAACCCAAGTAGAGTTATGAAATCTATGGGACTAGATAATTTGATTCAATCTTGCGATTTAACAGATATATGGAGAATACTTCATTTTGATGGTCGGGAATTTTCTTTCTGTTCTCATGTTCATAATTCCTTTTCAAGAATAGATTATATCTTTACTTCAAATCATCTTGCACATCAAGTGACACAAGCAGCCATTGATCCAATTATTATATCTGATCATGGTGGAGTGTGGATCAAAATTAAAACTACAAATCAAAATAATAACAGACCAATTTGGAAACTGGATAATACACTGTTGGTTGACCAAAACTTTTGTGAAAATCTTCTAACAAAAATGAAAGAATTTTTTCAAATAAATGATAAAGATGATATTAACAGAGAAACTTTATGGGATGCTTTTAAGGCATCAATTAGAGGACAAATAATTTCTTATTCGGCTTTTCTAAAAAAACAAATTAAAAAACAATTTTTAATCTTAGAAAAAGAGATTAAAAATTTAGAATCAAAACTTATAGAAAAATGGGAATATTCTATTCAACAAGAATTATTAAAATTAAAAGGTAAATATAATGAGATCTCATCTAAGATGATTAGGAAAGATTTATTTTCTCAACAAACGTTGTATTATGGTAATTCAAATAAATCAGGAAGAATTTTGGCAAATTATCTTAAAGCGAAAAAAAGAAAAACAAAATTAATAGCAATAAAAGATGAAAATGGAAATACATATACACAAATTGAACCTATTTTAAAACAATTCCTAAAATTTTATAAATCTCTTTATTCTTCCGAAAATTATTTAAATAAAGAAAAAGATGGTTCTGAATTTTTAAAAAAGTTAGAGGGTCCAAAAATTCCTGAACATATAAAACGAAGCTTAGAAGAACCAATATCACTAAAAGAATTAGGAACAGCATTGAAGTCCCTTAGAGTTGGATCCGCTCCAGGTGGTGATGGATATACAGTGGAATTTTATAAAACATTTCAAAATTTTTTATTACCCTATTTATTAAATCTTTATCAATACCAACTCAATAAAGGTTGTATTAAAGGCACTATAGCAGAATCTTTAACTATTGTTTTGCCAAAGTCCAATAAAGATCCCACTTTGGTCTCAAACTATAGACCAATATCTTTAATAAATGTAGATGGGAAATTATTAGCAAAAATACTTGCGCTAAGATTAGCTAAAGCTCTTCCCCATATAATAGGTATGCATCAAACAGGATTCGTTGCTCAAAGACATTCATCTCACAATACCAGATTAACATTCCATATGTTATATTTAACAAAGAAGATGAATGAACCTACTTTTGCAATTTCATTAGATGCAGAAAAGGCCTTTGATAGAGTAGAATGGCCTTTTATGTATCAGGCAATGGAATGGTTTGGTATAGGTCCTGGATTTATTCAAATGATACAAACAATGTATAGCTCCCCTTCTGCTAGATTATATATTAACAATACGTTTTCAGAAAAATTTAATCTACAGAGAGGAGTTAGACAAGGATGTCCCTTGTCCCCTTTGCTGTTTGATATTGTTTTAGAACCCTTAATATTAGCCATCCAACAAGCTAAGGAGATACAGGGTATACCTCATTCAGATAAAGAATATAAGATATCTGCTTATGCAGATGATTTATTACTATATTTGAAGAATCCAGAATCCACCATTCCACATCTACTTGAATTGATTGAGAAATTTGGAAATTTTTCAGGATATAAAATTAATTGGAATAAATCAGAAATTCTTCCACTAAATATACACTGTACAAAAGGTTTATTTGATACATTCCCCTTTGTTTGGAAGGAAGAATATATAAAATACCTTGGAATTTTGATAACAAAAACAGTAGACGAAACAATGAAAATGAATGAAAAATGTTTATTACAAAAAGTAATAGAAATGTGTGAGCAATGGAATCCTTTGCATTTATCTTGGTGGGGAAGAGTACAAACTGTAAAAATGATGATTTTACCTGTAGTATGTTACCAAATGGGGATGATACCAGTTTTCTTTCAAGATTCGTTTTATACAAAAATAAATAGGATTTTGACAAAATTTATATGGCTTAATAAAAAACCAAGAATTGCTCTAGTGTCATTACAAAAACCAATTAAGGAGGGAGGGGTAAATTTTCCCAACTTTTATAGGTATCATCAAGCCTATATCTTACGTCATGGTATGTATTGGATCCTCCCAGAACCCACAGATAATATTCCAGACTGGTTTTGGCTGGAATGGAGGCTTATGTTTCCATTACGTCTTAATCATGTAATTAGTATCAAATTGCCAAGGTTATACAAAGATCATAAAATATTTATGGATACCTGGAAAACTTTAAAATACATAAGTAATCTTACTCAAATTCCAATTACTAAATCAACCAATCAAACTATATGGCTAAATCCCAAGATCAAAATTGGCGGTTTCAAAGTCATCTGGAAATATTGGATGATAGCAGGCATTCGTACTTTGGATGATGTAATTAAAAATGATAAATTGCTGGAGTTTTCACAATTGCAACAGAAATTTGGTCTCAATAAAACACAATATTTTAAATGGTTGCAATTGAAGCAATCTATTCAGAAAGGGTTCCCTGAATGGAAAGACCTTGCTAAATATCATAGTTTGGAATTCTTATGTTTCCAGATGGACTCAATAGGTCATAAAGCCGCACAGTGGTATAAATTAATATCCGGATATATAAATAAAAAACCAAAAAATGGTCTTAGAGACATTTGGAGCATTGAGATAAAACACCAAATTAGTGCATCTCAATGGCCACGACTTTGGTCTTGGAGGCTAAAATGTACGGTGTCAGCATCTATGAGACAAACTTGGTTTTTTCTTCTTCATAGAGCTTTTTGGACCCCTGTTCGTTTACAAAAAATAGATAGTTCAAGATCTAATAGATGCTGGCATTGTTATATTGAAATTGGGACATTAGACCATCTTTTATTCTTTTGTCCATTTATCCTATCATTCTGGAAATCAATTTGGCCCCAAATTAATAGAATGTTAGAAAATCCGGTAGCCTTGACATATGATACTATTTTATTTGGAACAACCATGAGAGCAAAAAGCCAAATTTCATCTAGTAATAACAAACTTTTATTTATTTTAACTGGAATTGCAATACAACAAATTACAGCCAATTGGAAACAACATGATAGATTGAATTATATGTTCTGGTGGAATTCGGTATGCCACATATACAAAATGGAACTCGCTATTGCAACACACAAAGGATACATGAATAAATTTCAAAAAATATGGGGACCATTAACAGATTTTTGTAAGGAAGGATAATTTTTCCTATAAATAAAACTTGGAAATATATGAAGACCGTTAACATGATTTCTCTAATGAAAAATCATCTTTTCCCATGATAAGATATTTGAAAAGAGGGGAACGGGGTGGGCTTTTCAATTCTGATTATTACATACTAAAATAATATTTAAAGAATGTACAATAAAATTGATTTATGTATTATTGGTTGGGAAGGAGGGAGGGACAGGGGATTATTATATTAATGTTAAAATTGATATTAATATATGAGTTAGTCAAGTGTGTATTCAAGTTTCTATTGAGTTTATTTATAACACTTGTTGTAACACAAAAAATGAATAAAGATTTAAAACATTCAAGAATATGCTGCCTGCTTGTCCTGGGATAAAATAACATTCTATTTGTAAGACATCAGATTTTGCTCCACTGCTGCAATGGAAGGATTTTGGATTGATATATGCTCATCAATCTAATACCTTTTCAGGTGTGTACGGTCCCCACTATCTGAACTCGCCAAAGAAGATGTATCACAAGAGTGTGTATCAACAGTTTCTATATTTAAGAGAGAAGGATCCTCTGGAATAAAGGACTCATCTTCATCATCAGTCTGTAAACGGAATATAAAAATCATAATTAGGGATAAGATGGCACAAAAGAAAGCACTGTTGGAAAAGGATAGTTAAATACTTTCAATTTACAGCATAAAAGTCTCTCGCTATAAAACAAAGTTGTTATGGATAAGTAGGATACCAGTCCCCAAAACTCTATGATGTCATCAAACAAGGTAAAACTGAAGCAGTCTTTAAAAGCTAGAGAGCTTCCTAGAAACTGAAGGCTTACTTTACTGCCCTTGCACCAAATCCTGCTTAGAAAGAAGTACTGGTGTACTTATACAAAGCCACAAACACAAGTGCCTACTGTTCTTTGAAGCTGAAGTAGTAACTCTGGCCAGTTTGGGTTTTTTTTATTCTCTATTTAAATTTGTATTATTTTTGTCCATATATAGAAACAGCAACAATATCCAGGGTAATGCAATCCTCACAGTACACAGCAATTCAACCAATGATGAGTGCGCATTGTTCTTCTGATGCACCAATCCATTTCCCTGGAGTGGGAACCTCATCCCCCAAACCCCTCTCTCTTTCCCCAGAAAAACAAAACTAGATGCCTATTATGAATGCATACACCACTGTTGAAATGCTTCCCATTACCTTTCAAAGAGTGGAAACTTATTGTACTTAAGAGTAGTCATATAATACATCTCATACCAGTTATTCACTCTAGACAGGCTAGATGGCTGCTTCCAGGAAGCTGCCACAGTCAGCCGTGCAGCCACCATAATCAAATGCAATAATAAGCCCTCACTTTAGTCCAGTCCAGGTATAAGGACATTCAGGAGCACTACCTCTGGTGAGAAAGCAATTTGCTGATGCAAGATCTGAGAGACAAAGCCAAAAGTCCTCTTCCAGAAGCAGCGAGTCAAAGGGCATCCCCATCACATTTATATATATGAATCAGGCATTCTACACTCCCGCTAACATACCACATCCCCCATGTAACCCCCTACTACAAACTACTGCACTGGTTGTCAGTCGAGGCACGAATAATTTTCAAGTTCTCCTGCATATGTTTCAAACTAGTTTGGGGACTAACTCCTATGTACCTGCAATCTCACTTCGTATTCTACAACCCTATAAGACAAACCAGAAATTGCTATCTTTTTGCATACCCAAGCATTACCAATTGTAAATACAAAACCTTTCTGGATAGAACCTTCGCGTACCAAGCAAACAAACAACAACATTGGCTAAACAACTACATTAATAAAGCTACACTGACCTACAACGCTTTTAGAAAACTCATAAAAACTGCCTTATTCGATAGATATATCACCTAAACAGAAGCTGCACCAAACTCTTTTTTCTTTCTCGTCTTCCCAATATGCCCCCTCTGAAATCCTAATCAAACTATATTTTGTAATTTCTGAACCTTTCATCTAAAAAATCCCCTCTGAAAATTCTTAACAAACTGTATATTGTAATATTCGCAGTATTTTTTGTAATATTCGCTGTATTTTTTGTAATTTGCTGTATTTTTGTAACATTCGCTGTATTTTTTGTAACATTCGCTGCATTTTGTAACATTCGCTGTATTCTTTGTAATTCGCGACATCTCTCAAACAGGTCCTCTCGGGAATTTTCTTAACAAACTGTTTATTTTATTTTTCGCTTTCTTAAAGTTTCTGTACTCTGTATTTCCTCTGACTATCTGCATATTGTAACTTGCTGAATGTCCAGCTCTCTTGACTGTAAACTGCCTAGAAGTCGCAAGATTGTGGCGGTATAGAAGAATAAAGTTATTATTATTCCATGAATCTTATATAACTTTATTGATATCATATACTACCTAAAGAGAACCATTTTCAAATACAACTTTTGATATCCAAAGAGATCTTATAAGGTTTCTTCCCCAAATCCACTTCCCAAGCTTGCATATACTTGAGAGGACCCCCTCACCGAGTTAAGGCAACTATAGATTTTAGACGTCACCCCTCTCTGCAAAGTTGAGGCCAAACAGTTGTTTGAAAGCAGACTTCTCCTTAGATAAATCCCTCAACACCTCCCTGCTTTGCAAATACTGTTTGAATTGAAAATAAGGAAACAGATCTTAGAAGGTAACTCAGGGGCAGATTCTTAAAATTAAAATTTGCCTTTAACTTGCTTGTTAAACCGGTTCCATCCAGTTTAGCGTGCAAGTATTTTAGCGGCAGATTATCAAAATGGCTTACCAAAGTCTTTTCCGAGTTTTCTAGCAGTCTCCGATACTGCCTTGCAAATGTAATACAAGGTTATTAATATTAAAATGATCACTTCAAGCGATTCTCTATACTCGCCGATTGATTCTCTAACCTCGTTGTGCCACATTTGCAGTCAAAATTTACCGACAGGTCTGAGCTGTCGCTGCCTTACTTTCTGATCAGTGCCTGAGTGCTGATTGGCTCAGGCACTGATAGGAAAGTAAGGTTTCACAGCTCAGAATCCTCCCCCCAAGCAAATTAAAATAATAATAAAAAACAAATTGAAGATCGGCAGGAGAAATGCCCACTCTCTCCTGCTGTTGCCCAATCACCTGACACTGCTAAGCCCCCCCATGCAAATTAAAATAATAATTTAAAAAAAACCAAATTGAAGATCAGCAGATGTCCACTCTCTCCTGCCATGTCGCACAATCATCCAACACTAATCACCCCCCTGCAGCGAGAGAGATGCCCACGCCCTCCCACCACCAAGTGACCCCCCCCCCAGACATTCCTTCTCTCCCGGAGCCAAGCAACAGCCCCCTGAACCCCCCTCCCCCCAACAGCAGGAGAGATACCCAGATGCACTGGGAAGGAGCCTAAGGCTCTGATTGGCCCAGACGCCTAAGGACCCACCCATAGGAGGGGTCTTAGACAACCTGGGACAATCAGAGCCTCTGACCCCTCCCCGGTGCCTCCCAGGATGCACCAGGGAGGGGAGAGCCCACCATTTTAAAAAGGCAAGCCTGCTGGCCAGAAGGAGTAGGCATCCCTCCGGTCAGCCATCTAAGCAACGAAAGGGGAGAGGACAGGGGTCATCAGAGGCCGAGGGCGGGAGGGTGTTGTGTGGCGGCAGAAGAGAGTGGACATCTCTCCCGCTGTTGAGGGGATGTTCAGTGATGCGTTGTTTGGCAGCAGGAGGGAGCGGGCATCTCTCCCGCTGCCAGGGGGTGTTTAGTGGTGGGAGAGAGTTGGTATCTCTTCTGCTGTCGGGCGGTCTGCAGGCGGGCGGCAGAGTGAAATCCCCAACGGACAAGGCCAAGCAGCCTGTTTAGAGTGCTGCCGGCCCGACGCTGCTTCGGATGAAGGTGGGGCTCGCTCACTCGCCTCTGTGGGGAGGGAAGATGGAGGGTCAGCAGGGGTTCAGCTGCGCGGTAGGGCGGGGAGTGCTCAAGGGTTCTGCTGCACAAGGGATGGGAGGGAGGGAAGGAAGGATAGAAGCTTGTAGACAAGTCAATGAAGCCATCCGCGCAATGCGAGGTGAAAGTGAAAAGGGCGAACAGAATGCTAGGAATGATTAAGAAGGGGGATAAATATCAGATCAGAGAAGGTCATCATGCCGCTGTACCGGGCCATGGTGTGCCCTCACCTGGAATACTGCATCCAACACTGGTCACCGTACATGAAAAAGGACACAGTACTACTTGAAAGGGTCCAGAGAAGAGTGGCAAAAATGGTTAAGGGACTGGAGGAATTGCCGCATAATGAGAGGCTAGAGAAACTGGGCCTCTTCTCCCTTGAAAAGAGGAGACTGAGAGGGGACATGATCGAAACATTCAAGATATTGAAGGGAATAGACTTATTAGAGAAAGAGAGATTATTCACGCTCTCCAAGGTGGAGAGAACAAGAGGGCACTCTCTAAAGTTAAAAGAGGGTAGATTCTGTACAAACATAAGGAAGTTCTTCTTCACCCAGAGAGTGCTAGAAATCTGGAACGTTCTTCCAGAGACTGTTATAGGGGAAAGCACCCTTCAGGGATTCAAGAAAAGGTTAGATAAGTTCTGCTGAACCAGAACATATGCAAGTAAGGCTAGACTCAAATAGAGCATTGGTCTTTGACCTAAGGGCCACCGCATGAGCGGACTGCTGGACACAATGGACCACTGATCTGACCCAGCAGCGGCAATTATGTTCTTATCCTCTTTCATAAAGACTGAAGCAAAAATTAATTCAGTCTCTCCACTATGGCTTTATCCTCCATAAGTACCCCTTTTAATCCTTGATGATCCAATGATCCCATGGATTTGTTCACAGACTTTCTGCTTCTGATATATCTGAAAAAGATGTTACTATGAGTTTTTGCCTCTTTGGCAGATTTCTCTCCATATTCTAATTTAGGGCCTTGATGCACGTTAAATGCTAAGAAGCAGCCTATTTTATACCTATGGGCTTCTTAGCATTTAATGCATGCTAAGTTCCTAATGCTGTTTGATGAATTCCCTCTTATATGTGATGCCGCAAATACATTTTTATAAAAGTATTACCATCTATATACTTTTATGGCACAAACAGATGTTAATAGTACAACATTAAGGAGAAAATACAATATAATTATTTTGATGTTTCCTAATTTTATTATTGATAGTAACATAGTAAATGTCATCCACTCTGCCCAACAAGGTGGCCAGAGTGAAATCTGGCACTCTGTATAGGTTCCACTTCTTCATGATTAAGTATACTAGTTAATCTCTGTCTCTCCCTGCCAATTTGCTCTATTTAATAATTATTTTAGTTTATTGTAAACCACTGATGTTTTTATCTGTTTAGGACTTTCTAAGTTCCTATAATTCCAGTTCTACTGCCATTGTGTGCCTTTTCTTACCTCATTCAAGATGCTTTCTAAAGTTGGAGGAGTATCAACTTGTGGGATATCAAATTCTTTGTCATCTATCTACAGAAAGAAAGAAAAACAAATCCAAGTTCCAATTGCATATTTATTTTCCTTTATTCATGTCTATCAACAAGCCCTTGCATTTGTCTTACAACCACAGTGGTCTATTATGGATAATGAACAACCAGACTGAAATAACAAGGCAACAAATAAATATAACCAGAAAAAAAACAAGAAGCATCACTGAAAAATGGGATAGGTCAAAGCAAAATGCTGCAATATTATGTACTGTAACTTCACTGTCCCATTTTGGGCCAAGGAAAAGGAAGAGACCTATCTCTGGCCAGTAAACCTTTTTTTGCTGTCCACTTAAGACAGGGGTGTCCAACCTGCAGCCCGAGGGCCACATGCGGCCCCGTGAAGTATTTTGTGCGGCCTCGGTCAAGGGCAATGCAGTGTTTTCCTCTGCTGCCCCCGGGTGTTTACCGTCTTGCCGGCTCCCTCCTCTGTCTTGCTGCAGCGTTTGCATGTTTGTGCACTCCAGAAACATTTTTTTCGGCCAATGCCGCCCAGGGAAGCCAAAAGGTTGGATACCCCTGACCTAAGAAGAACCCTGCAGTTGCCCGAAAATCTTCCATATCCATTTCCACCTCATCAAGAATGAGTCGGAAGGCTGGAGGTACAGGGCAGGTTGAGTTCCTACAGCTGACTTTTCCTACCTCTCCAATATACTGCTTAATTAAATAGGAAGCACACAGGGAAATGGAAGGAGTGGCAGGGATCAGACATATGCCGACTGTCTCCAAGCTACTAGTATCTTCTGAGGGGAGGGGAATATGTGAAACAAAATGTACATAAAGGATAGAATGGAAGAAGTGGAAGACTGGAAAGAAGAGCACCTCTTATCCCTTCTCCCCAGTCAATTCCTTGACATCCACCCAACTGTGTCTCATTTAGCCCAGTCTCTGATCACTGATCTTCTTCCTCCAGATATATCCCTTCTCAAGCTGTCAGTTCCCTCCCACTAATCCAAAAGAGGAATAAGAAGAGAGCCAGGGGCTATAAAAACACACAAACTACTATAGGGCTATATAGTTCAAGCCACCAGTCAAACTGTAATGGCAGAGAAGATTAGAACATAAGAATAGCCATACTGGGTCAGACCAATGATCCATCTAGCCTAGTATTCTATTTCCACAGTGGCCAATCAAGGTCACAAATACCTGACAAAAGCCCAAGAACTAGCATAGTTCCATGCTAACAATCCCAGAGCAAGTAGTGGCTTCCACAAGTCTGTCTCAATAATATAGACTATGGACATTTCCTCCAGGAACTTGTCCAAAACTTTTTTAAAATCAAGCAACACTAATCTCCGTTACCACTTCTGGCAATGAGTTCCACGGCTTAACTATTTTTTGAGTGAAAAAATATTTCCTCTTATTTGTTTTAAAGCAGGGATCTCAAAGTCCCTCCTTGAGGGCTGCAATCCAGTTGGGTTTTCAGGAATTCCCCAATGAATATGCATTGAAAGCAGTGCATGCACATAGATCTCATGCATATTCATTGGGGAAATCCTGAAAACCCAACTGGATTGCGGCCCTCAAGGAGGGACTTTGAGACCCCTGTTTTAAAGGTAATTCCATGTAACTTTGAGTGTCCCCTAGTCTACATAATTTTTTTTTAAATTAATCAAGTCCCTTTTACCCATTCTACACCACTCAGAATTTTGTAGACCTCAATCACATCTCCCCTCAGCCATCTCTTTTCCAAACTAAAGAGCCCTTCCAAGTTTATTAAAAATTTGATATACCACCTTTCCTCATATGAAAGAAGTTCCATCCCCTTTATCATTTTGTTCGTTCTTTGAACCTTTTCTAATTCAGTTACTGGTATATCTTTTTTGAGATTGGAGCAGTACAAGCTACCACCACTCTTCTGCCAACCAGATTAACTTTGGAGGATATTGGGAAATAATAATAATAATAATAACTTTATTTTTCTATACCGCCATAGTCAAACTGACTTCTAGGCAGTTCACATAGAAAGAAGGCTGGACAATCAGCGAATTACAAAATGTAAGAAGAAGGAAGTTACATAGTAAATTGGAGAAGCATGAATATATGAGAGAAGAAAGATGTTACATAATACATTGGGGTTGAAAGGGAAAGAATACCTGAGAGAGGTCATCTGATTATGCAAGGAATTTGTCAAATAGAGCGGTTTTAATTGATTTTCGGAATGTGTTGTAGGTCTGTCTGGCTTTATTTATGTGGTTTCCCAGCCAGGATTGCTGTCTGTTTGCTTGGAACATGAAGGTTCTGTCTAGGAAGGATTTGTATTTGCAGCCTGTGATCTTCGGGTATGCAAAGATGTTTTGTTTCTGGTTGTTTGTGTGGGGTTGTGTAGAGTGAAGTGAGTTTGCAGTTAGGAAGGTAATAGGCCCCAGACTTGTTTGAAGCAGATACAAGCAAATTTGAACAGTATTCGCACCTCCACAGTGCCAGTGTAATTTCTTGTAATAGGGGCTAGTGTGGTCTTTTTTTCTCAGTCCGAAGATCAAGCGAACTGCAGTGTTTTGCACTAATCTTAATTTTTGTACTTTTTTGGGGGGATACCCAGGTAGGCGATGTTGCAGTAACCTAGTGTAGATAGGATCAGCGACTGCACCAGTAATCTGAAGGATGTTGTGTCAAAGTATTTTCTTATAGTCCTTAGCTTCCACAGCGTGTAAAAGGTTTGTGTGGTCAGCCATGGTTAAGTGAAGGAGGTATATACCCAAAACCCAACAAGCCAATGTCATTCCCCAGGCAAGCTCCTGATATCCTGCAACTCTGACTGTACAAAAGGGAGAAAAAGCCCTGTACACATCAGGGAAAAGATGGACTGCAAGATCTGGACTTATTGGCCCTTGCAGCAGAATCACAAGAGACAAGAACCTTAGTTATTTTATATAATACCTACAATTGAAAACTGTGTTGCCACTGTAGATGTATCCTCAAAAGATTCTATACCTTTATGATTTACTGATGAGAAACATGAAGGATGTTATGCAGTACTAGCAAAACACATACAACTAAAGGCAAGAATACACCACTCTAAATGCAAAATAGCATACAGTTGAAAATCAAAAGGGTAGACACCCATAGGAGAACATTTTAACAAAGCCACATCATTCCTTCAAGGTTTAGGGTTCTAAAGGAAATCTTTAAAACTACATATGAACGTAAGACATTTGCATTTACAATGACCAGGCTCCATGAGATGAAGTACCTAAAATGAGATGAAGTATCTAAAAAGAATGAAAAACTCCTTATTCATAATCTTTTATGCAATGTGACTCTGTGCTAAAATAGCATGACTTCTGGTAAAATAACACATCTTAAAAAGGTAGCCCATGTTAGTATTCCCATGATTCAAAACTCAAAAGCGGACCTCAAGACTGGCTGGAGGGAGGGGGATTTTTGAATCATGGGTTCCTGAGGAAGGGACGTTCCCGAAACCAGGCTTGGTTGAACCTGGTTCTGCGGCGTTCCATCTGTCTTGTTCCCGCTCCCTTGGACATCAGATGAAGATTCACTGAAGCTAAGTTGCTTTTTTGATTTTTTTGGGAGTTGGCTGGGGGGTTCCCTGAGTGATTGCAGTTCGTGATTTCACTATATTTCACCTGTGTTCATTGTGCACTGTTGTTTTGGTGATAGTGTTATTTGATTTAAAACACACCCTTGGTACCCTATGATGGTGTGTAAGTGGGGGCTTGTTAGCCTCTACCTTTTCGCATGAAGCGTTGGAGCTTGCTCCCGTCGCTGAACCTGCGCACTGAGGGTACCTATCACTAATATTTCTTTAATTTCTTTAATTCTTGTTAGTGTTGAGTATCGGTGTTTTTTCTGTCCTGCAATCACTCACGGAACCCTTGACCATTTTTGCCTTGTTGTTGGGTTCTTTTAAGTTTCTGTGGCAATTTTCAGTTTTTTGGAGTTAGTCGTACTCTGATATATTGTGGGGGCAACACAAGAAAGGATGGGGTGCAATGGAGGGCAAGTAGCAAGGAATGCAATTATAGCATGCTACAAGCCTGACTGCACACAGCAGGTAACTGGCTAGGCGAGGGGTGGGTGAGGGGCAGGGCTATATGCGGCCAGCTGATACAAAGTCTTTGGTGACTACTAAGGAGGCTCTGATTAAACATAGCTTATTTTTACTGGCAAAGGTGGAGAACTTTGAAAATTCTCTTAGAAGATGCAATGTCAGTTGTATAGATTTTTCACAGGTTCCTGGAATTTCACCCTTGGAAATATATAGGAAATATGTGGAGGACTTAGTAAGTTTTGGCACAGAATAAGCTACAGTAAATGAATCTTGCCTTGATGACCAAAATCGCATAGCTCAAAACTGACAAAAAATAGACTGAGCAAGTTTTGGAAAAGTGCTCTTCAATTCACACTAGATTGGAAAGGTTGATGCATCAAAGGCAATAACTGAATATTTCAACAACAATGCAGCACAGTGCACTGTCTAGCTGTTCTTGTTTTGTCACAGTGTGCATCTCTTACCCCTCAGACACAAGTTCTGAGATGCTGCAACTGACATGGTGTGGGGCCAATCTAAGTGCAGCTTTTCTTCACGGTAGCTTCAATGAAAATCAGTTCCCACTTTTAAATTACAAAAATGGTTGAAATTTGAATGTCAAACAATGTGGTCCTTGTCATTGGAGAAAATTCAGGGCTATTTGGGCTCCGGTCTGTAAACAAGAACATAAGAATTGACGCTGCTGGGTCAGACCAGTGGTCCATCGTGCCCAGCAGTCCGCTCACACGGCAGCCCTTAGGTCAAAGGCCAGTGCTCTAAATGAGTCCAGCTTCACCTGAATACGTTCCAGTTTAGCAGGAACTTGTCCAACTTTGTCCCATGGAGCTTGAAGTGCTCTTTTGAATTTTTGACTTTCATATCACGTTGGTTTGCTGAATGTCAGTTGTTCTCACCTTGTTGTATTTTTGTATTGTATTTTTATAACATAAATAAAACTTTTTTAAAAAATTACAAAAATGGTTGAAAATATTTATACTGATATTTATTTAGCATTGATGTTTTAAATTTAAAAATCATATACAGCAAGCCAAAGACATTATATGGGGGGGTGAAGAATTAATATGAAGAACCTAAAGCATTAGCCAGCCAACTTATGAAAAGAATTCCTATTATACTGCTAAAAGCAGTCATAATAAAAACACTGAGTGACAACAAAACATTGGAAAAAGAAAGAGAACATAAATAGCTATATATGTAAGAAAGATATTAATTGATAAAATTCAAAATTTACAAGATCATTTTTGGAGTCTAGTTCTTTTTCCAGGTCTAGGTAGTTGAACTTCAGCGGCAGAACTGTGTCCCGAGTGAAAGGTTTATTCGGATCATCTTCAAAATTCTCCATCATTGAAGTGCTTGCTATTTCCTTCTCGTTGGCCCTCCTTTCTTCTTCCATTATTTCTTAGAAAGAAAACAAGAGAGTTTATAAAAATGTGCCATATATACTGTCTACAGTCTCAAATTGTAATTTTACTTTAACAAGCATATACACATAGTTTATCAAAGCAACCCTGCTGCTCATGATACATGAATAATTTTATAGCTTGACCAAAAGTTATAAATACCTGATAAATTTAAATAAAAGTACACATGAGCCAGCCCAGGGGCAATAAACTGTGCAGTGCCATGCAGAAAACCATGGGTTCAGTCTCAAAGTCTAGTGTCCTGTGCCCTAGGTTGGATAATGCTGAGGATACCTAGGACAGTTGAAAGTCAAAAAACTTCTTAGAGTAGGATCACTCTTTAACTGTAGCCATACATACAAGTATATCCTACTATACCAACTTAAATGCTCTTTTTAAGGACTTCCAAGATGTGACCATTGTCAGTAAAAGTTCATACAGACAAACCTGGTCACATATCACTTCCTCATACGTTCAAAAAGCATTGCGAGTTCATCTTAGTATGAAGATTGATGAAAGAGCTGAGGAGAGCAACTCAGAACTGAGGGAGGCTGTTTGCTCTGACGCAGCATTCGAACATAGCTATGTCAATAAGAAAGTTTTGCTATTTTTGAATATTTCAGTTTAGAATTATAAAACTAATTTTGATAAACAAAATGTACATGACCAAGATAAACTAAATGTTTTTTGGACGTTTGAGGGAGTAATATATCACCACGTTTTACACAATAGTCACACCTGAAAAGTCCTTAAAAAGAGCATTTAAGTTGGTATAGTAGGATATACTTGTGTGTGAAGATACTATGGAAGCAGAATTCATTGCTGATTGCGAAGGGAGTTGTGATCATTACTAAAAGGTGATACCAAGTGGCTGGACTCAAGGTGCAGGATTCTAGAAAGAAAACTGGTACATAGTCTTCAGCCAAGATCTATTGTCACAATCAATACATTAGGCATATTGAAATGGGAGAAACATATTAAATAAGGGAATACAGTAGCCATGAATAAAATCTCCCCATGCCAGTATGACCAGTGCTGGTTTCAATTGACTTAAAGGTCACACAAAACCACCACCACAAATAGGTTCAAAAAAGAAAATAAACCCAGATGCATCTAGTAAGCTGTGGTGGCCACTTCTATAACTAAATAGAAGGAGAAGAAAAAATGTCTTACCTGATAATTTCCTTTCCTTTAGTCACAGCAAATTAATCCAGAGATGAATAGGTTATAACCTTCCACCAGCAGTTGGAGATAGAGAACATCAAAATAAGGGCTAGATCACGGGTGGGCAAACTTTTTGACTCGTGGGCCAAAATGGGTTCTTAAATTTGACAGAGGGGCCGGCCAACCGTGAAAGGGGGTGCAAGATTCCATTCTGTTTTACAATAGTTTATGGATTGTTCCTCAAGGAGTTTGTCCAAACCTATTTTTTTAAACCCAGCTATGCTAACTTTCTTTATCAAATCCTCTGGCAAAGAGTTTCAGAGCTTAACTATGCATGGAGTGAAAAAATATTTTCTTCACTTTTGTTTTTAAATATACTATTAAAAGCCACCTATTTATCTTGAAGTTAAAAAAGAGACACGTAGGGCATTGTTGCAACGATAAAAGCAGGATGATTTTAATTGTTACAGCGTTAGGTGAAGCAAGTGAGCTCAAGTGCATTGGGACGTTTCGACTCATGCAGAAGGTGAATGAGGGCCGAGAGCTAACAAAAGAAGCGGAGAAGAGCTGCACAGGGATATGTCCGGGCAGCGGAAGATGGAGCAGGAAAGCATAAAAGAGGAAGCATCCAAGGGCCCGTTTGCTAGCAAGGGCCGGCCGGAAGGGGCAAGTCAGGGGCTCTGGCAAACTTTCTGGCGTTGCAGCGAGAAAGTGAAAGGGCATATGGAAGAAGGCTTAGATGCACAAAGAGACGCATTTCCTGTATCACCGATAGCGGCAGAGGCATGAGGAGAGTGTCGACGTCACCCTCATGAGGGAGGGAGAAGTCTTCGAGAGCGCCAAGGCAGATGTCTCTTACCCAGAAACAGGAGCTTGACCTCGCGGGCCGCCTTCTCGCCATCCTCACGCAAGCTCCGGTTGATCATCTTACTCCTCACCTCGACCTCGGCACTCAGCGTGCAGCCCATAACGGCAGACGGTCCAATGTATTGATCTCCCAGCATTGGTAAAAATGATGGCGACGACCTCCAATGGGAAGGGGAGAGGACAGAGGCAGAACAATGGAGGTTATGCTCTGTATTAGATAGTCAAAAAGGCTACGAGGCCATAGGCGCAGCAGGAGTCTGAGGTTTCTGCTGCCTCTTTTGCTGTTGTGGTTGTTTCTTAGGAGGCGCTCTTGTATAAGGAAAATGCCTCTGGTAAGATGGAAGAGGTCTGAAGCCTTTAGAGGTAAAAGGCTTAGGCTTAAGACGAGTGATGGAAGCAAACGATTTCTGATGTTCAGACAATCATTTAGTAGCTGCCTCGATAGAATCATCAAACAACTCATTGCCTTGACAAGGGATGTTGGCCAGACAATCTTGAAGATTGGGGTCTATGTCTATAGTGCAGAGCCCTGAGCATCACCACTGAAAAGGCAGCAACCCTCGAGGAAAGTTCAAATGCATCATAGGAAGATTGAAGGAGATGCATGCGGAGTTCAGTCAGAGTGGTGATCGTCTGCTGAAAATCTGGAAGACGATGTTGAAATAAGAAATGAAAACAAAATTGTAATTCAAAACTCTAGTTGCCATGAGAGAATTTTGATACAACCGTCAACCAAACTTGTACATGGTCCTGCCCTCTCTTCCAGGAGGGACATTGGCATAAACTTTGGCAGGATTAGTCTTTTTCAAAGAAGACTCCACAAGAAGGGACTGATGAGATAACTGAGATTTCGTGAAGCCCTTGCAGTGGACCATCCTGTAACGATACTCCAGTTTTCCTGGGACAGCAAGAATGGAATAAGGCGTCTCAAGATTTCTCTTAAAGGTTTGAGAAAGAAGTCTATTTATGGGCAATTTGAGACTCCGCAGGAGGATGAGACATACCCATTTCTTATAAATATTCCTGAGAGTATTTGGAATCAGAGTCCAAAGTAATATTGAGTTTCTTACTCATTTGACATAGGAAGGAAGAAAAAGATATCTGCTCCAAGGAAGGGTGACCTCGAGGAGAAGAAGGTGACCTTGACGTGCCTCGCAAGGCAGAGAACGAAGGTGAAGCTTCTCTGGAGAACTGATACCTGAGGCCTGAATATGCAGGTATAGACAACTCACTGAGAGAATGGAAAGAATCCCTCACAGGAAAAGAAGCAGCAGTATCTGGAGGTGGTGTCCTCGACTTCAGAGTTGGAGGCCTCGAAGAGTCTCGAGGCCTGGAGAGACAAGACTTGTCTCGTGAAGAGAATCTATGCCTCGATGAATGCCTCGACTAATCTGGAGAACTGTACCTCGAACCAGGCAGGTCTCGCTGAGAAGAAAGTCGAGGAGTCTTTGCCCTATGCCTCGGGAAGGGCAATGCTTTATACAAGGAGGGAGGGTTGAAGCTGGAGATCAAGATACCAAAAGGGATTGAACGTCTGGTGTCAAGGTATCTCGAGACACTGACAAGGACTCGGCTCCCTGAGTAGCATGCTTATGCTCCAGACGAGACACTCGCAAAGACTCAACTCCTTGCATAGAGTGTGTAGAGTCCTCTCGAGGCACTCCAAAGAACTCGACTCCTTGTATAGAGTGAGGAGTATCAGCTCGAGTCACAGCCAAGGACTTGACTCCTTGTGATACTGCTAAGTGCTCAGGCTGGACTGCAGGAAGCAGAGTCGAGGCAGGAGTTTGTTTGGCAAGCATATTACCAAACTGGATCCAAGATGATCCAAGATGGTCTGGATCATAGTCTCCAAATGCGATACTGAGACTTGAGGATCTGGTACATTTGGTGTGGCTGTAGTCTCCGAGGAAGAGAAGGAAAAATGACTCTTCGACTTTGAGACATGTTTCTTGGGTAGCTTAATAACTACTGCTGGTACCTGACCCGAGGGAGGCCGCGAGGCAAGCGTCTCATCAGGAGAAGGCTTAGCCGATTTACTCGAGCACGAGGACCCGCCGAATGAGGATGGCTTGATTAAAGTTGAAGTCGAGGTAGAGGCAGAAGGCAGAACCACTGTAAGCTTGACCAGATTCAAGGTCGAGACCAGGGCAAGTGGATCCACACCTCCAAAAAGTTTTTCCACCTGAACTTGACGATGTTTGCGGGCATGAGGTTGAAGGGTAGTGCAGCGGGCACACGACTCCGGACAATGGTCAGGTCCCAAACACTGAATACACCACCACCTGATGTGGGTCAGTGAGGGAGATCGCGCGGTGGCAACAGCTACACTTTTTGAAACCTGTGATTGACTGGGACATAAACGGAAAAATAGCCCCAACATCCGGGAAGCTTCATTATTCCATCCAAGACACTGTTTTGTTCAGTTGCCAAATGGCTCGGGTAGCACTGGAAGAAAGCTCTTCCAGAGGTGCAAAGCGATGTCCACGCATAGGTTGTTTCAACTTTGGAAAAAGGTTGAAATCTGGTGGACTCATGTCTGGACTGTAGGGAGCCGTATTCGCGTAGTTTTTCAATGACGAGTGCTTCCCCATGACCAAATAAATTTTGATGAGCTCAATCAAAAGTCAAACAAATGATGATTTTTGCTTATGATCATGAAGGCATCATCATTACAGACAGAGTTCCATGTGGAAGAAGTGTCACAGCATTTTACCACAAGATTATAAGGTAACAAAAGGTGAACATTTTGAAAAAGAAGCACAGTCTTTCCATAGCCACTTTAAGATGTATGAGCCCGGGATCATAGAAGTACTCCATTTCTTTAACCAAAATTTCAAAGAAATTGGATTAATAGTGCAAAAATGTTTTTATTGGTGTGAGTGGAACAAGTGTTATAGGAAGGGGAACTGTGAATGGCAAAGAACAGCTAGAAGGAAGAGAACAGATGAACAGAAAAGGGAGTAGGGCAGGGGGTGAAAATGGAAGATTTGTCCTGGAGAAGGGTCAAGGAAAGCTGAAGCATGAACCTGCTAGGGTTCAAAAATTAAAAAAAAGGAACAAAGTTCCTAACATACAAAAAAAATGGTTCAGAAACATTAATCAGTGAAAACTACAACACAGTTCCTTAAGTAGTATAGGTAGACTCTTCTCATTCATGAATATCTATGCAAAACAGTTATATAAATAATCATTCTGTCACAGAAAACAAACAAACAACCAGTCTTCCACCATCCCTCCTAAGAATCATCTCTTCAGTGAAGAAATAGAAAACTGTTCTTGCTCATTCAGAAGCTTGGATAGCCATAGCCTCCTACTGCCTCTACTTCTTTGGATAAAATCTCCCAAAGTATCTCTTGAAAACACTTAAGTATAGTATTATTATTTTCTTTTGGTAAAAACTAGAGACCCATCTAATGGGAATGGACTATGTACCACTCAATAATTATTATGCTTCCTGGATTCTTCCAGCCCTACTTTTAGCTCTGTGGTTCTGTCCCCAGTCTTGAGAGCATACACAGACAGTCTGGTTTTCAGGCTACCAGCAATGAATACATTTGTGTCCAAAGGATAAGACTGAGATCAACTGCTCTAGTCTAAGGTGAATATAGACTTCTCTATATTCAATTAGGCTCAAAATTATCAACAAATCACCTCATACTCATGGGATCCAGTTGTTCATATTTGGCTACAAGTTCAGAATTTAGTCTTTACAAATTCTAAGACAAAAATTCGAGAACATCACAACCTGAATGCAATATGAATAACAAGAACTGCAATTTGCCTCATAGTTACCTCCCATTATCCAGTAGTACTACTCATCATCACTTTTGTTATTCAAGTAACACTTGCAAAGTGTAAACACACATATCGGTTGAACTAGGGTTACAGGAGAGCAGCACGGATAGAAAATAATAATATAGTACGTAGGATTCACGATCCACAGTTCAGCAAAACCTAGGGATAGCCAAAGCTGTCAAGTTTCAAGAGGAAGGGTTGAGACAAATCTTCGTTCTTGAGGAAGAACCCAGTAAAGCGGGGTAGCTATAACCTTTGATCTTCAATACGAAATCAGCACCTAAGTACCACAACACACCAGAGAAGGAGCTGAAACCGCGAACACTAGCTCACATCCTGCCCTCTTAGAAGCTCTCGATACCCTTTCCTCGTCTACTTTATGATGTCAGTACTGTTAGAGAATGACATGGTGACAAAATTAATCACCGTCCTCCGTCCCCGCGGATAACCGCGGAAAATAATCCCAAGTCATTTTCTAGTGTCTATTTCAACCTCGGTCCTTCTACACCAGCATTCTTCAAAGCAAAGCTTGAGGGTCAGTGGTTGTGGCCATTCATATTCTGATTCTTCCCTCTCTCCTTAAAGAATAACATGAAGATGGTTATCCGCGGGGACGGTGATGTTTTGTCACCGTGTCATTCTATAATGTCAGTCACCATCTCCTCTCTACCTACACCAGGGGAGTCCGGGCATATGTCCTACGAAGCTCCGAAGCCCCTCTAGTGGGAAGCACAGGGGAATACTATCCTCTGAAACTCAATGAACAGCCAAGAAGCGGAGAAACTTAAAGTAATTTACTCACTACTGGTGGTACAGCAAGGACCACAACTCCAAGGGACAGCAGCAGGAAGCGTACAGGTTAACACACCACAACAAGTACTTTACTCTCTCATTCCTCATCTCCCTTTTCGTGCAACTGAATGCGCGATTGGTGGAAGCGAACGGAAACGGGCAGCGATAACCAAAGAGAGGCTTGACTCCATGTACTGATTTATGTCATTGAAGTGCGCCGTCATTCCTCATCTCCCTTTTTGAGCAATTGAAAGCGCGATTGGTGGAAGCGAGCGGAAACGGGCAGCGATAACCAAAGAGAGGCTTGACAGCACGTGCGTACTCTTTTACGTCATTGAAGTGCGCCGTTCCTTGGGAGGAAATCGAGTACATGGCGGAGTAGTTTTGAGAATGAGAATTACCCACCGAAACAAGAGCTGGTAGAAGTTGGCTCCGATGTGTCTGTGTGTGCTGGAAGCTATTCTTCTCTCAGGATTCCATTTAGCCTTATTATTGGATTGCTTGGAATCCTAAGGCCTCAAGTTCAGGCAATTGATGCCCAAAGGTTTGTGTTAAAAAAAAATCACGAGTTCCTCTATCTCTCTCTCTTTTTTTTTTTTTGTTTGTTTGATCTAATTTTTATGTTTTGTTTTGTTTGTATGTGAACTGCCATTTAATTTCAACAACAATCCCCTCCCTCTGGTTTTTTACTCTTTATTTATTTAGTTAGTTAGTTTTCTATCCCGTTTTCCCCATCTTTCTTCCTTTCTCTGCCCACCCCCGAAAGAAAAAAATGGTTTTAGTTTTCATTGGTGCTTCTGAAAGAATATAGAACAAGATTTGGATTTATCTTATACCTTGGTACAGTAGATATTTTATGAGGCTTTCCATGTGATCACCTTCCTTTCCTAAATGCATTTGTGTAAACTGGCCAGTCCTTGACAGACAAGAGTTAAACCTGGATCTTCTATGTAACTCATTTTTCTAAGAAATATATTGTTTTTTTGTAGATGCTATATTGACAGCAAATGTTCCTTTTTTCATAAAATTACAGTAGCAACAGTTTCCCTTTATATTTCTGTTTCATATAAATCCGTGTTATATGCAATTGGGTCATTTATTTTTTTCATGTGTGCCTCTCTGTTGGGAATTGGGCAGAGACCAGCAACCTATTTCAGCTACATCAGTGAATAATTTTCAGCTTTAGTGATTTTTTTTTATGAGCCTTATTTGAATTAGCAATCTTAAGGCAAAAGAAAAATGCTTAGATGCATGTCAGTTGGGAACAATCAATATTGGATTTACTGTTTTTAATAATTTGACAAAAGGGTCATTCCATGTCAAGTTATCCAATTTTGAAACATGTCCCCAGTGGACCATCTCATAATTCCATGAAATTATAAGTATGAATAGCCTAAGGTCTGAAACTAAGCTGTGCAAAATATTAGACTCAGATATGCATCCGATGTGAGAGATACTCTGGTTTTGATTATGCACAGCACAGACTGAGAAAAGTGGCTACTTTCTGTATCTACAGTACATAAACCAAATCTGGTAGAAAGCTCAAGTTTGGTTTTATCTTTATGGTTTTAGATGCTTAATTGCGATATACTGATTCCAGAGGTTGTTATGTTCTTATGTTGCCAGAGGTTGCGATAAAAGCGGATAGCGTAGATGGATTTTAAGAAAGGTTTGGACAAATTACTGATTGTGGATGGATTTATTTATTTATTTATTTATAAAATGTTGTTAATTTGTAATTTTTTTTTTTTTTTACTGTTTTTTTATATTATATATCCTACCAATTGCCAGTAGCATTAAGGGCTCCTTTTACCAAGCCGCGGTAGTGGTTTAACGCGCGTAATAGTGTGCGCTAAACTGCTGGCCGCTACCACTTCCTCTTGAGGCGGTAGTTTTTCGGCTAGCACGGAGGTAGCGTGTGATTAAAAGTCGCAGCTTCGTAAAAGGAGCCCTAAGTGTCAGTACCTTGCAATATATTTGTGTTGTTTTATATTTTAGATAGAAATGGCCCAAAAATGAGGGTCTCAGCTGATAGTTGGGTCAGTGCCTACCCCCCCCCCCCCTCCTGGACCTGTTGCAGACCTCCACCAGGCCTGCCGTAAGACCTGGTGTTTCAGTGGTGGGCCGGGTCAGGAGGGATCCCTCCTATCTCCTGTTCTGGTCAACTCTAAAAACTTTCCCTTCTCTCCCGCCTCCCCTGCATACCTTTCAATTCCCTGGTGGTCCAGTGGTGGGCTGGGGCAGGAGGGTTCCCTTCCGCCTCCTGTCCTGGCCGAGTAGGAACGATCTTCCTGTGCTCCTGCCCAGATCTGCTAGTGAATAGCTGCCGCAAGTTCTCACGGCAACCATTTACTAGTGGCTCTGCACGATTTAGGAGCACGGGAAGACCGCTCCTCCTCTGGTTCACCGCTGGACCACCAGGGATTTTAAGGGTACGGGAGGTAGGTAAAAGTTGTAACAGTCGGCCGTGACAGGAGACAGGAGGGGGTCCCTCCTGTCCCAGGCAACCGACAGAACACCAGGTTTTACGGCCTGCAAGGCATCAGGAGGGAGGGAGAGGGGACAGGGGACAGGGCAGGGAGGGAGAGGGGACAGTGTGCAGAGCTTGGCAGAGCAGGAAGGGGAATTAGGTGCAGAGCCTGGCAGGGCAGGGGAAGGAGCGGGGCTGGATACAGAACCTGGCAGGACACTTGAATATTAACACACACACCCTGTTTATATTAGAGTCAACCTTTTTTATTTATTTATTTTGTTTTCTATTCCATTCTCTCCAAAGAGCTCACAATGGGTTACATAATATGCAGTTTACAGGTTGCAATTTGCCATAATTACAGTGCAAGGTTTTCAATGCAAGTTTTTTTCCTAACTTGACACATACAAGGATCTTGTATCAATATACAGTCAAACCTTGGTTTGCGAGTAACATTCTCGCAAATCGTGACTCACAAACCGAGCGTTGACTCGATGAACACCCCCCCACTCCCCCGCATGAACTGGCACCCCCAACCCGCCCAAACAGAAGCCTTACCCCACCTGGCATCGGCACGCAGCTCACAGGATGTGCTGGTGAACGGAAATCCTTCGCAAGAACCAGAAGGCCTTGAGCATGCGCACATGCTCAAGGCCCAGGCAACAGGAAGGGTCTTCATTTACTGGCACGTCCTGTGGGCTGCATGCCGGTGTCAGATGGGATAAGGCAGGGGGGAGCGTCCAGGTTCTCGGGGGGGAGGGGGTGAGCAGCGAGGTGGCCTCAGAGGTGTGGGTGGGAACCAATCAAGCAAGTTTCCCTTGCTTCCTATGGGGAAACTCACTTTGATATACGAGCAATTTGGTTTACAAGCATGCTTCTGGAACGAATTATGCTCGTAAACCAAGGTTCCACAGTACATTTCTTTGTAATCTATAACATACTCATAAAAGATCTGAAGAAAGAAGCAAATTTGCAGATGACTCAAAATTATTCAGTCATTCAAATGGCACACAAGGAAAAATAATCCCCCCCCCCCAAAAAAAAAAACAAAGTTCTGAGTTAGGAGTCATTACCTAAGGAAAAGATCTTTTAATCTCTGTGGACAATATATTGAAATTTCAGCCTAGTGTGCTGTGGCTGCTAAAAAAATTAACTTAGGTTCTTTTTACACAGCTGTAATAAAAAATGTCCTTAGCATGCCTTTATGTAGGATTTTTCTGCATGCTAAGGCTATTTTTAATACAGCTGTAAAATGGTCAATTTCCTCTTCTCTGTATTAATTGCTATGTGCTAATGTCGCCATTGGCATGTGACCATAAAAAAAGATTATTTTGTGAGCACTTACTGTGACCCATTATGTAGTCTGTAAGGACTCATGCTCCTTACAGACTACATAATGCTTGCATGCAGTAATGTAACTGCTAACTGGTTTGCACAGAAATGACCACTCTCCACTCCCAGAAACACCCCCTTCAAAAAAAAAACCTCCATTTTTTTTTTTAGCGTGCATACATTTTTGGAGTTGCTGCAGGATGTCAGAGCATGTCCCATGGTATTTCATTTAAAGCTGCATTAGGTGCATCATTAAATCATGGAATTTTGCCAGAGGCTATGGTCAAGGTGACCAACATGGTAGGTGGTAATAAAGGAATAGTCAGGTGGAGGCAGAGGAGTTTTGGCAAGTATTATAACCTTTTCTGTTAAGTTAGCTGGGTGGTCAGTAAAATCCATTCAGGAGGTCCTGGGGAGAGTGCTGGGGATTTAGCCAAGGTGTGGACAAATTCCTGAATGAAAAAAACTAGACAAATTATTATTTTACCTCAGTTTATATTCAGGTCAGTTTATATTCTAGATCTAGTATATATGGTATGTTCTAAGATACATGTTTGTAATTCTCCATTTTCTCTAATCTCTAAACATCATTGCTGTTATAGAACAACTTGGAGAATCCCCAGTTTTAACACTGGATGCCATCTGGAGTACTTTGCAAAAACGTGATGCCACAGTATTGAAATCTATGATGGAGATATCTAATCTTGTGAGTATTGTTGAGAATCTAGCTAAAAAATTAGAAGGGACTAAGGAAGAACTTACTTCAGAATTAAAGCAAGTTAAATATTATGTTAAAGCTCTACAAGATTTATCCTCTGCAGTTGTGAAAGATAAAATTATATTGACTAGAAAGATTGAACAAATAGAACATTACAACCATAGGTTAAACCTGTGTTTTTTAAAATTTTCCAAAGACCATGGGTGTGACACATCTAGATGCCGTTAAGAGGTATCTGGTTGAGGTGTTAAAATGTTCTTTTGACTCTATTCCTCCAGTAAATCAGATTTATTATATTCCTATGAAAAGAGCCACAGATAAAAGCCTGGGGAATGAAGTGTCTGATTTAGTAAGAAAAGAGGAAATGAACATCTCTGAACTTTTGGAATCATCTCTCTCTGAAAGTACTGAGAGAGCTACTCTTCTAGTTTCATTTGTTTTTGAACAAGATATCAATGAAACTTTATTTTTATAAGTCACAGGTAAAAAGGTCTTGGTATATCCTGATGTAACAAGGCAAACTCAAGAAAGAAGGAAAAAACGTCTGGCAATGTGATCAGAGTGCCTAGCGTTGGGAATGACTTTTTTTGTAACTAGCATTTCCTTGTAAATGCTTATTGTATTTTTTGCTCCATAAGATGCACTTGACCATAAGACACACCCTAGATTTAGGGGAGGAAAATGAGAAAAATAACATTCTCAAATCAAATTCTCCCTGCCAGGCTCTGCACCCAACCTCACACTCCTTGCCAAACTCTGTACCCTGTCCCCCCTCCCTACCAGGCTCTGTACCCTGTCCCCCCTCTGGTGGTTTAGTGGTAGGCCGGGACAGGGCATAGGGCAGACAAGGATGGGGCAGGCAGGTCTAGTGGCTGGCAGGCAGGTAGGGACAGGGCACGCAGGCAGGCCTCCCCCCTCCCAGGAAGCCCCCCCAGGTAGGCAGGCCTCCCCCTCCCAAGCATCCCCCCCCAAGGCAGGGCAGGCCCTGGCTTCCCCCTCCCCCCCCCCCCCCCCCCGGTACCTTTTTTTCATTCTGGCATCCTCCCTCGCTGGACATGGCTGCCTGCCTGGTCCACGTGAGCAGTGATTGCTGACGCGGCTGCCTCCGAGTCCTCTTCTTTTCCCTTCTGGCAGAGCATAGCACAAGGCTGCCTTCCCGGTCCCACGCTGCTTCAGCTGGGGGTCCTTGGTTGGTATTTGTTAGACTTAGGGGGTACTTGGCTTGAAAAAGTTGAGAAACACTGGGCCCCTTTTACAAAGTCACAGTAGCGATTTATTCTCCCATGGCAAATGCACTAAAGTCCATTCAATTCCTGTGGGCTTCAGTGCATTTGCTGTGGCAGAATTGCTATCGCAGCTCTGTATAAGGAGTCCTAAGGCAGGAACTACCGTCTCTGTGCTATGTCTTAAACAAAAAACATTGCTGGGGATGCAAAGCATTAACTGATTCAACATGAGTTTAAAGTTGGTTGAATACCAGTCTCTCAAGTACGGTAGTTTTGAAAGAAATGGAAGGTTTGATACTGGCCAGTAGTTATTCAGAATAAGAGGATCTGCATTACTTTTTTGCAAGGGTGGCTTAAATGCTACTGGAACTCTGCCTGTGTCAAACCTTAAAAAAGGAAGTCATATTGAGCATTGGAAAATAATGAATAATAATTAACTAATAAAAATAATGCACATTTAATTTTCCCCACCACTAAATTTCCCTGTCCTACCCCACCCAACTACTTTTTCATGCCACCCGGCTGGAAAAAATTTCTGTGGAGAACACTGATACATATTGGGTTAATTGTGGTTATAGAATATCGGCATATTTCTGCAATTGTGCATGTAACCTTAGGTGTGAGCAATTATGCTAGCTCTGTGGTAGGTGAACATGCACATGCCTAAATGCAGTAGTTGAGCACATATGTGCCTCTCCCATGTCCACACTTCTTTTGCATTTACTTGTCTTTGAACATTATAGAATAATGCCTAAGTATACTTATATGTGTAATTATTAATTAGGTCAAGTTAACTATAATAAACACTGATCATTGGTTGTAAATGTCAATTTGCACCTAATTAGGAAATTTAAGTTTCTCACATAACTGACAGTATTCTAAGGGCTAGATTCACTAACCCTCCGATCCGTGTGCGATTGGAAGCAGGTTGACTGATTCGCCAACCATCTACATGCAAATGGGGGCGATTGGAGACACTCCTCCAACTGACTTTTTTTTTTTATTATTTTTTTTTTTTTTAAATCAGGCTATTTTGCGTGTTTTACACACGCAAAATAGCCCAATTTTTTAAAAAAAATTAAACCCCCCTCTCTCTCCTGATAAGTGCTCCTTCCCCTCTCCCTCCCCGAACCAAAAAATACCCGGCGCGAGGGTCCCACTTCCCCCCCCTCCCCCCGACTGGCTCACCCTTGGTCGGGCCAGCCTGCCTGCACCTGCCCCCCTCCCTCCCCGTACCTTTAAAATAGTTGGGAGCAGGAGGGGTGCCCGGTCCCTCCTGCTCCTTAGGCCTCCTTCCATGATAGCACCGTCTTCAGGAGCAGGAGGAAGCGCAAAGTCCTCCTGCTGCTCTCCCAGGCCCCTACGCAGTACGGGCCTTAAGCCACGCCATGGTGCATTATGTGATGCAGGGGCCTAAGGCCCTGATTGACTGAGGTGCCTCGGGCTCTTCCTTTGGGCGGAGCCTGGAGCACCTCAGCCAATCAGGGAATTCCTTAGGGAGGCGTCTAAGGAAGTCCCTGATTGGCCATAAACAATGTTTGCCTGCCCCAAACGCCTCCCTCTGCCTCGATCTGCCTTCCCCGAACACCTCCCGCTGCCCCGATCTGCCTGCCCCGAACACCTCCCACTGCCCCGACTCTCCCGCTGTTCCCCATTCAACTGCCCCGTGGAGTTCTCTTTGGAAAGGGTGGTGGTTGTGTGGAATGCCCCAACTCTCCCGCTGCCCTGCGCCCCGGATCTCCTGCCTGCCCCAACTCTCCCACCCTTCCCCGCAGTGCTAGCCTATGGTTTTAACCCGCGGGCTTTAAAATCACGGGCTCCAAAAGAAGTGAAAAAAAGAAAAAAAAAAAAATCTCTACTAGCCTGGAGGTCCAGCACATGCGCAGACCATCTACAGATGGTCTGCACATATACTGGGATCACTATAGAGCGATCTGGGCAGGCAGATGGGGGCGTTCCTCTGATCGCCCCCATCTGCATATTGCAGTTTGCAGAATTCATCGGACCTGCCCAGATCGGGCCCGATCAGGCAGGTTTGTGAATCTTGCCCTATAACCTCTACACACAATTTTGAATGTTAATTGCAAAAATGTGCATGCAAGATTATAGGATGAAGGGTTAGATTTGCAGTTAGTTACTCCTTCAGTCCTGACCTTCCCAACCTGCTCATTGATTTGCCAGTAGCTACCTTTCTCAGGGGTTGTTGCTACTTTTGTCATCTCATATTTGAGTCTACACAGTTTTCTAATTGCCTCCCTTTTTAATTTCAAAATCTCATTAGGTGGACTTCGTTGCAGAGAACCAGTAAACTAGATCCCAGAAATAAAGTGGATTTGATTGGGCTTTTGAGAAAGAAACTGTGTTTTGCACATGTGCCAGCACCATGAAAATAGCAATAGAAGGTTGTTGTCATGGTGAGTTGGATAAAATCTACGAGACCATTCAGTACTTGGAGAAAAAGGAGAATGTTAAGGTGGATCTTCTGTTGTGCTGTGGAGACTTTCAAGCTGTCAGGAATGAAGCAGACATGAAATGTATGGCTGTGCCCCTTAAGTACCGGCAGATACAAACTTTTTACAAGTAAGTGAATGCAGTTAGATGTTAAGTGCTATGTGGTGGTGTCAGTATGAGTTTTGCTGTCAGAGAGATAGAATAAGGCAAAGTACAATGTTGTAGCTACACTGGGCCCAATATTCAGGTCCTAGATATATTTTATGTGGACTATCCAATTGTACATTTTTAAATAAAGCCTCCATCTTGAACATTACCATCTCCACAGAGCTATCTCATCTTCTTGCCATAGAACCAGGGTTAGTATCATAAACTGTGTCTTTCTACCCAGCCAGTATTAGCCTAAGCAACACTGGTTGATTTTGGAGGAGTTTCTTTTGCAGAGTTGTTATTCAAACCTCATGGAGTTTAAGTCCTAAGAATCAATGTTTTATAGTAAGAATTCATAAGTCAGATTTGTTGCTTAAATGTTCTATCTCCTGGAGCAATATCATCTTCCTTTGTCAAAAATGCATTTGCCAGCATCTTCCACAAAGGAATTTTGCCTAAATTACAGTTAGCTAAAGCACAAGTAGAATATCATTACTAAAATGTTACGAACAGCATGGTGTTTTTTTTTAAATTTTCCTAGATTAAGACTGTTTTTTATGTTTAATTATAAAACAGGTATTACTCTGGAGAGAAGAAGGCTCCTGTACTCACCATCTTTATAGGAGGCAATCATGAAGCCTCTAATCACTTGCAGGAACTGCCCTATGGAGGATGGGTAGCACCAAACATATATTACCTTGGTACTAAAATATTTTGATTCCCATATAGAATTTGTGAGTAGTGAGGTAAACCAGGACCTAATGGCTTCACCTGAAAATCTGGAACTAGTTGGCAATCCTGTCACCAGATGCTGTCTTTGGTGATCTTTACATTTGTTTGCTAGCATTTTCTGTTTCTAGGCTACCTGGAAGATGATTTGGGGTTTACAGTTAGCTGTGTATTGTGTGTTAACTCTTGGAATCCTGCAGGTTCTGAGTGCTTGTCATTTAATTCCAGCACAGTTTGCCAGTTCAAACTCAAAAGTAGAGAGGTCTTAATACATCAGCTTCAAGAGGTGATGAATAGGATGAACAAAGGTTACAGCTCTAAACTCCAAAGCACTAAAGATCTTATTTACTAATCTGAACTAAAATAGTGCAAGTGTAGTGTGCTGAAATTACTGTGGCATTTACTAATCTGTAGTACACAAATACTACATGGTAGTAAGCCCTACAGCAGTTTTCCTGTTAATATGGCTAGGAACTTTGCGTGTTTGTTGCCACAGCAACTCAAGATGCTGGGCCTCCATTTAAGGTTTGCCATCTTTATAAAAATCTGTATGCATTGTAAGTGTTAGCTAAAGCTTTCTTGTCCTCCCACCAATTCTGTGTTCTCAGTTTTCTTATTCTCTGGTAGTTTACTGGTAAGGGGGAGCATCCCTCACCCAGTGGCCAAAGTGTAAAAAGAAAGAAACATGATGGCAGATAAAGGTCAAATAGCCCATCTTCAGCATACGCTATCTCCTCCTCGCCCTAAGAAATCCCACATAAAGAATGACACAGGGACAAATTTTGCCCCCCTGTTCACCCCATCCCGGCGAGCTCAGTTCCCGTCTCCTTCCTTCAAACTCTGTTTGATCCCATACACATAAACTTCAAATAATTATGATTTTATATTGAAGTCATTTTATTAAAGTGTAAAAAGAAACAATATTCTGTACAACTGTCATTCTACCGCAGTGTATCTAGTAGTCCTCAACAAGGAACGCTACAAAAAAGAAAAAAAGTGTATAACTAAAACACATAATTCCCATTCAGTGTATGTGTGCTGATACCATTCACTACTCCTAAAATTGCAATTTCCTATAAACTGTTAATTTAATCAGCATCAATAAACTTTTTATCTAACCAGTGGCTTTCTGAGAATACTACAGATTATAGTCTGCCTGCCACAACCTTTCCCCAGAGGGACTGGGTCACATGCACATGACGCAGTCCCTCTGGGGAAAGGTTGTAGCGGACAGACTATGATCTGTAGGACTCTCAGAAAGTTACTGGTTAGATAAAAACTATGTAAGTTTATTGATGCTGATTGAATTAACAGTTTATAGGAAGTTGCGATTTTAGAAGTAGTGAATGGTATCGATATACATATGCTGAATGGGAATTATGTGTTTTGGTTATACACTTTTTTCTTTTTTGTAGCGTTCCTTGAGGAAGCTTATCACTAGCGAAACTCGAGTCGAAGGGACAACTCGGTAATCAGTATGAGAAAGTAACAGCACAGGCATGTCAGTGAAGTGGGAACCATGGATTCCACCAGTGATAACATCTTGAGATAAGTGATTATTCTTTACTAGTCTTTAAGCCCGTTACATTAACGGGTACTAGAATAGATGTGTGTGTCTATCTTTCTTTCTCTCTCTCGGCCGCTTTCTGTATGTCTGTCTTTCTTTCTCTCTCTTTCCTTGGCCGTTTTCTGTCTGTCTTTCTTTCTGTCTCTCTCTCCTCGGCTGTCCACCACCACCCCTTGCCTTCTCCCCCTGTCCATCAATAGCCCTTCTACCTTCCTTTTACCTCCCCCTGTCCAGCAGCACCCCTTTACTACTCCCCCTCTCCAGCCCTTCTCCCTTCTTTTTACCTCCCCCCTGTCCAGCAGCACCTCTTCCCTGCTCCCCCTATCCATCAATACTTGCTCCCAAACCGCGGCTGCTTCCGTTGCAGGTCCAGCCTCGTGCTGAGGCCTGGACATTTGCGGAAGTACCCTTTTACCTTCTCTCAATCCTTGCGTTCATGGTCTTCTTAGACTGAGGGCAGGCAGGAGGGGGGAGTCGCCGGTGTGGTGGTCGCCATTTCAAACTGCGTGCCTCCGCATGCGCAGTAGGAGCCAGAAAACCGCCGAACACAAAACACCAAAGGCTCGTTCTACTGGCACAGAGCTACGGATCAGGGATGCAAGGATCAAGAAGTTTGAAGTGCACATGCACGCTTAGGGTTTTATTATAGCGGATAGTTTCCATGTTTTTGTTCTGGTGGATTGGGAACTGTGAAGTGTTATGATGTTTCCTTGGCAGCCTGTGCTTTTCATTAACAGAGCACTCTAGGTTGTGGGCTGAGTACTTCACTATCACTATTTTTGAATGCATGTGAATACTGTAAAGGATTTTTTAAATGAGAATGCAATAGAAATATAATTAATTTTTGGTAAAACCTGTGATTAGAAGACTATTATTAAAGGGTACAGGTCGGTGTAGTTTTTTGGACTCCCTGTGTTTATCTAGATACATAATGCATAGACAAACGGGTTCCGAATTTACATGTGTTCTTCAGATTCTGTAAATGCATTAATTTCAATCTTATACACTTGATATACAATACAATATTTATTTATATACCACCAGTACCTCCATGAAGTTCACAGCGGTTTACATAAATAATTATGAAGATACAAATTATTAAATAGTATTATAATATTTAGGAATTATTAATAACAAACTCTTGAAATAGACAGGTCTTTAGGTCATTTTTGAAGATCTTATAGTAACCGCAAAGAATTATGTTACTCAGGTGTCTCATTTTATGGAATTTACAAAAGATACTTACAAAAAGGCAGAATAAGTCAAAAGGTTCTGAGAGTGGTAACTCAAAGACAAGAGCCCCTGTGAATATCAACACAACTTGAGATAATATAATATCAACAAAATGAGATAATATAATAAATATTTAGTGTAATTGGGTACCCTCAGTGTGGAGGGTCAGCAAAGGGAGAATTTCTCCAGCGCTTCACACAACAAGGCGGAGGCAACCATACCCCCCGCCTGCACACCATCATCTGGTACCTCATGTGTGCCTTAAATCAAAATGTGAATCAAACCTAGTACCTGGTATCCTAGTACCTGGTATCTAGGGGTGTATTGACTACCTATTTCCCCTTGTCTTTGCTGTACGACTTATGAAGACTACTTGAAGCTAAGTCCATTGTCATTGTTTGGGGAGTTGGCTGCGGGGTTCTCAGAGTGGTCTCAATGATTTCACCTGTGTTTTATTAGTTATTTCACTGTGGTTTGATTCACATTTTGATTTAAGGCACACATGAGGTACCCGGTGATGGTGTGCAGGCGGGGGGTATGGTTGCCTTTGCCTTGTGTGAAGCGCTGGAGAAATTCTCCCTTCGCTGACCCTCCACACTGAGGGTACCCAATTACAATAAATATTTATTATATTATCTCATTTTGTTGATATTATATTATCTCAAGTTGTTTTGATATTCACAGGGGCTCTTGTCTTTGAGTTACCACTCTCAGAACCTTTTGACTTATTCTGCCTTTTTGTAAGTATCTTTTGTAAGTTTCAGTGGCAGGTTATCTGGAGTAGTGTATTCATTTATGGAATTTGCAACTGTTGCCAACCCAAAATAAAATAAGGGTTTTTTAAATATATCCTTGAAGTGTTGTAGAATCAATATTTAGTTGTTTTTTTCATGTTTAAAATCCAATCTGAACAAACAGGTCAAAGCAGTTTCCAAAATTAGTAGTATGTGTAAGCTTGAAATCTTTTGGTGGCCCTCATAGCTTTCTCATATTCACACTGTGGACCTTTACATGCAAAAGGTTAAGCTCTGGAACGCATTGCCAGAGGATGTGGTAAGAGCGGATAGCGTAGCTGGTTTTAAGAAAGGTTTGGACAAGTTCCTGGTGGAAAAATCCATAGTCTGTTATTGACTTAGACAGGGGGAAGCCACTGCTTGTCCTGGATTGGTAGTTTGGCCAGGTACTAGTGACCCGTGAGAATGGGCTACTGGGCTTGATGGACCATTGGTCTGACCAAGTAAGGCTATTGTTATGTTCTTATGACCATTGCTTTAGTGCATAAGGCCTTAGGTTATTACAATGAATCCCTTCTTGTGTTTTCATTTGCATGTAACAAATCTGAATATATCATTTTTAAGCTGATGTTATTTTGTTTTTTTAATATTGAATGTGCTTGCAGTTAACTTATGCTTATTTTACATATTAACATTTATTTCCCCTGTCCCTTTGCATATATACTTTCCCACTAGTCTAATAGATAACCCATTTGCTATTTTCACTTTTCTTATTATTGACATGGTGTAGCTTGTAATTCCTTCCTTTTTTTTCACCGCTCACATTACCTCCCTTAAGATCTACTATATACAAATGTTACATCCTTTCCGGATTCATTACGCTAGGTGTTCAATCCCTTCCTACAATCTGGGAGTTGCAGAAATCCTAACGCTTTTCTGACGACATGTTCCTCCCATCTTTGAGAGTTAGAGCCCCCTTCAGTTTTCAATTTCTACAAGAAGTCCGTGCAGAAATCTTCTGCTCTGCTTCTTTTTCTTATTTTTTTCACTTAAGTTCATCTTTTTTGGTGGCTTGAGTGCCGTGAGACCCCTTTCTGGTGGTCCTCTGTTGGAAGAAAAGGCACAGTCCCGTGGAGCCAGACTGCTGCTTCACAGAGAAACTTCAGTGGACCTGTGGAGCCAGCCTGCTATGTGCCACCCTTCTCAGACTCTGGGTCCATTCCCCTGGGAGTTGGCTTGCCCTCTGACCTTGTCAGGGACTTAAGCGCAGGCTGTATGCATCCTGAGTAAAAGACCCTTCAGGTTTCAGGGCATAGGCTGCGTTTCACGTCCCCAGTCGCATGGAGTGGTTTCATAGGGGCGGAGGTTACAGTCGGAGTCCGTCCAACTGGCAGTCCGAAGATCTTCAAGTTTGGTCATTTGGAACAGTTTCTGAAGCAGAAAATCCTTTCCTCCATTCAGCTGCAGTTTAAACAGAGCTGACAGGCAGGCACTACACAGACTGTAAGTACTGTACACCTCCATTATTGCCTGTGGGAGCTGTGGAATGCGGGGTCTGTGGAATGCAGTAAAACTCTTTTTCAGAGTATCTAGGGGTAGGTAGGGTAAAGGTCTCCCACCGCCCCAAATGGCTATTTTTTTATTTTCAGATTTTGTTTTTTGCCGTTTTGAGCACAAATTCACTGGCGGTGGCCATCTTGAATTTTTATAAATCTTTTTTTCAGTTTTATTTCTGATTCAAACTCCCCCCCCCCCCCCCCCCGATTTGATTAAAAATAATTTGGGATGGACTCCTCAGCCCCTAATTTGTCGAATGTGTGCTTTGATTGCACTGGATTGGTGCCAGATCAGTAAACGTGCACCGCATGCCACAGCGCAGTGGAGGAGGTGGCAGGAACTTTGGACTTCACCTCCTCCAGGTTCTCCAGGACTGGGGAGCCAGCCTGGATCCGTGATTTCAGGAAAAAGTCTTGCCCAGAAGCCATGCTGGAGTCTGGCGCCAAACGCCTGCATTCCAAGTCTGGGGACTCTTTTGGTGTGGTGCAGGCACCTCAGCAGGACCTTACAATAGACAAGGGGTGTGCCTTTCACCGGACTTTATTCGTCCCTCTGGAAAGTGTAATCCTTGGACCCAGCTCGTTTGACGCAGCCAGCGAGCGCGTCTGTTTCTTCTAAGACGATTGCACCAATGGCAGAGATTCCTTTTCAAGATCCCTCTTCTTTTGGCTGAGGTAGAGCTCAACTGTATTAGTTGCCATATGGATATTATGCCTCTTGTCTCCTGACAATGCTTCTATTTTGGATCTGACTGATACCCTTGCTGGGACTAGTCAACATGGTCACCCTGAGAGTCCGGATTTGGGTAAGGACTTTTTAAGCATGGCTCTGTCCACCATTTTATTGCTAAGGTTCTGAAAGAGCTCAAATTGGAATCTCCACCTTCCACATCACAGTGTTTGTTCATAGACCATTCTAATGTGCTGTCCTCCTTTTTTCCATCCTATCCACAGCGTTTTGGTCTGGTTATGGAACAAAGGGATACCCGAGAAAGCTCTTTCAGGCTCTCTAAAGCTATGACTAATTTTCAGCAGTTTTTTGAGCAACCTAAGGTGGATTCTGCCTTGGCACAGGTTACCAGGCGCACGGCCCTCCCTAGCGATGACGTAGTGCTTAAGGATTCCAAGGATCACAGAGTAGACATTATATTTTTGAGAGAGCTTTTTGAAGTGGCTTCTTCAGGTATCAAGATGTGGTGCATGCCTGTCACACGAGATTGCACAATGTGCCCTATGCGGAAGTGGAAGTCTGTCCCCAGCTTGTGACGGGCGGTGTGGATTATGTGGCGGACACCCTTTATGATCCCATTCAAGTTCTTAGTAAGGTGTCAGCTTATGCGGTGTCTGCGTGCTTGATTCTTTGGATCCGTCATTGGGCTGGGGACGCTGCCTTCAAGACCACTTTAAACAGACTTCCTTTCAAGGGGCAAGGGAAAGGTCTGGATGAGCTAATGGCCAGTGTTACTGATTGCCACCCTAAGTCTTTCCCTGTGAACAAGTCTCGTCAGACTTCAGGAGGGGATCGTAGTAATTTTTGGCCCTCCCGCCGATTTTGGCAGGAATCCTTGGGTTCTTCCTCCAAGAGATATTCCCAGGGATACCATCCCTGTTACAACAGGTCCAATGCCAGCTGGCCCCCATGTCCCTGATAGCTACTGCTCTTAAAAAGCCCCAATGACACCAGAAGTTAGGCAGGGCTTCCTCATATTGGGGGTCAACATTCTCAGATTTACCAGGAGTGGACTCTCATATCCTCAGGTCAATTAGTGCTAGACATTATTTTGGAGGGGCACAAGATAGATTTCTTTTGGCTGCCTCTGAATTTGTTTCTGGACTTGCCAGCAGGATGGCCAGAGAAGAAGTTAAAGGTCCGCACTACCCTGCAGTGTCTCCTAAACACCCGAGCCATAAAACCCATTCCAGAACATGAATTAGGCTTAGGCAGATACTCCTTATACTTCATCATTCCAAAGAAAGGCTCAGAGGACAGATGGCTCATTCTGGATCTCAAATCGGTCAATTGCTTCCTGTGGATTCCTCATTTTTTAATGGAAACCATGAACACATTCATTGCTGCTATCTCTCCTGAGAAGTTTCTATTGTTTTTGGATCTCAAGGAAGCTTACCTCCATATTCCAATCTTCCCAGAGCATCACAGGTTTCCGCGTTTCCTTGTTCTACAGCAACATTTCCCGTTCACGGCTCTTCCCTTTCGGCTCATGACAGCTTCACTCACTTTCACCAAGGTGATGGTAGTCATAGCAGCTTTTCTCCATAGGCAGGTTGTCCAGGTCCATCTTTACTTGGACGACTGGTTGATCCGGGCTTCGTCTCAACATGAATGTGAACGTGTGGTGGAGACAGTGGTATCTCTGCTCCAGGGCTTGGGTTGGATTGTCAACTTCAAGAAGAGCCAGTTGACGCTGTCACAAACCTTGGACCTTCTCTTCAACACCTGGCAGGGTCGTGTGTTTCTTCCTGAGCCATGCAGATATAAACTTGAGCAGCAGATCAGAGATCTCCTGGACCTTCCAGCTCCCATGGTCTGACATTATCTGGATGATGGGGGTCCATGGCAGCCTTCTTGGAAGCAGTCCCGTGAGCCAGAGTGCATATGCGCCCTCTACAGGAGTCCCTCCTCTCTTGGTGGTCTCCGCAACGTCATCCCCTTCAGATGCCACTCCCTTGGACAGAACTGGCACACAGCAGTCTGCACTGGTGGCTTCATGGGGAGGCTCTCTGCCAGGGCAAGCTTCTTCGGATCTCAGAGTGAATGCCAGCCTGTTGGGTTGGGGTGCTCATTGCAGGGACCACTCTATTCAGGGGCAGTGGACTCTTCATCAGATCAATAATCTGGAGCTTTGGGCGATTCAACTGGCACTACTCACTCACCAGCCCACTCTGGAAGGAAAGACAGTGCTAGTGTTTTCAGAAAACACCACGGTGGTGGTGTATGTAAATCATCAAGGGGGCACAAGAAGCGCTCCCTTGGGCCAGGAAGCCTGCATGTTCTTTCACCGGGTGGAGTTACATCTTCTCTCTTTCTTAGCAGCACACATAGTCAGTGTTGGCAATATACAGACAGACTTCCCCAGCCAACAGGTCCTGAACCTGGGAAAATTGTCCCTCTCATGGAAAGCATTCCATTTCATCGTACAGCGCTGGGGTCGGCCCCAGATGGACCTGATGGCTTCAGCACAGAACTCAAAGGTCAGGCGCTTCTTCAGTCGAAGAACAGAGCCCAGAAACTTAGGGCTGGATGCCTTAGTTCAGCCCTGGCCAGCTTACAAGCTCCTTTGTGTTCTCTCCATGACCTCTGGTTGGTTGGGTCATCCGCTGGATATCAACACATCCAAGCCTCATAATTCTAGTTGCTCCAGAGTGGCCTCGTTGCCCATGTTTTGCAGAGCAGACCAGTTCAGAAATTGTTTGTTACTGTGGGTGCTTCTCCAGTACCCCCTTCCTTGTCATGGCTTTGTTCAGGTATGTTGCTTGGCTTTGGAACTGAACTGCAGGGGGCTCTAACTCTCTCTATAAGATGGGAAGAGTATGTGCTCAGAAAAGTGTTAGGATTTCTGCAACTCCCAGATTGTGGGAAGGAATTTAACACCTAATTTACTGAATCCTCCAGGGACTAACAGAAAGAAGATTATTTAAGGTGAAAACCTAATCTTCCATTCCAAAGTTCTTGGGACTTTTTTTCATGGCTTATTGGTAGTTGCTTCTTGCAGATAGCTTGCTATATGTTTTTCCCAACTTCTTCCCAACTGGATTAATTGTTCCAATCACCTGGCAAATGTGACACATGGTTAACTTCAGAAGTCCTAAGAAAGAATGGCCCTTCACCTAAGTGTAATGCCTGCTCTAATTCAATAGGTATGTCATTCTGGACAGTAGGGTATTCTCCCCATGCTCACAAGCTGTGCAGAAGGAATCCACTCCAGGTTTTCAACCCCTCCTCCTTCTACCAAGGGCTCTGCTTCCCTCTTCAGTTTTTCCTTCTGCACATGAGCCGGAATGTGTCTTTCTGATCTGCTCTGTATATTTCTTTATTATTTTTGGTATTTTTTGCAGTTTTTGGAGCTATCGGTACACCAGAGCTCCCCAGTTCGGAAGAGAATTTTTCCTGCCTGGAGAAGAAGCAGGATTAGGT
This sequence comes from Geotrypetes seraphini, assembly GCF_902459505.1. Taxonomy (NCBI): domain Eukaryota; kingdom Metazoa; phylum Chordata; class Amphibia; order Gymnophiona; family Dermophiidae; genus Geotrypetes; species Geotrypetes seraphini. The sequence continues at coordinate 153,642,069 of NC_047088.1, read as the reverse complement.
CTGCAGCCGGCAGGTTAATCTCTTTGGCCTGCCTGCATAGATCTTTCTGGAGCTTGGGGTCCGTTCCCCTAGTACCTTAGCTTGCCTACTGAATTGCAGGGTCTTGAACACAGGTTGTTCCGCTGAGTCCCCTATTGATGTTAGGCATCAATAGGGGACTCAGTGGGGCTCTTCAGGGTGCCAGCCGCAATTTTGTCCCCCTCCCTTTCATATACGTGGTTCTGCGGGGGTTTTGAGGATTAGTCTGACCTTGGTCTGCCTGGCAGTCCGAAGATCTCAGCATTGGAGAAATGGCTGATGGAGGCAGAATATCTTCTCTTGTATGCAGCTACTTCTTAGACCTGATACAGGCTGCAGTACAGTCAAAGCGCATGTCATAGTGAGTAAGGCTATTATAGCCCATGGGCAAAATTGGGGGGGGGGGGGGGGGTCTGAAAATCCTGTTCTTAAGGGTTTCTGCCATTTCCTATAGTGTCCTCCACTTCTAAAATTCTGTTTTCTGAGCTTTTTACTTTTGGATAAGTCATTTTTTTTAGCTGATGTTTGGCGCTAAAACACTGCAGAGGAAGTGGTCGGACTCCCAGAGAAAGTGGTCCATTCACAGACTAGAGCTTTGGGCCATTTGGTTGAAATTGCATAAAAGTTGAAGAAGATTCTGGAAGGACAGGCTGTCGGAGTCTTCTACAGAGGCTCCAAGAGTGTGCAGCTAAGCCTGATGGTCCACTTATTGTTCCAGTGGGCAGAGATACACATACAGGCAATCTCTGTGGTGCATGTAGCAGGAGTGGACAGTGTCCAGACTGATTACCTCAGCAGGCAGACCTTAGACCTAGGAGAATGTGTATTATCTGTAGCAGCGTTCCAGGCCATCATTCTTCGATGGGGTTGGTCAGCTTTCAATCTTGAGGCTACAGTGAGGAACAAGAAGGCATACAATTTCTTCAGTCGAAGATCTGAGCCCGGAAGTGATGGCCTGGACGTACTAGTCCAGCCATGACCAAAGAGTGAGCTCTTGTATGTGTATCCTCCATGGCCCATGATAAGACGGATTCTCCACAGCACAGCATAGCAAACTACCCAGTGAGAGTGGTCCTGCTTAGGCTGTAGTATGCATACCTAGTGCATCTTTAGAGGGACAAAGGCCTCATACTGCAGATTCAGCCCGATCTTCTTTCCTGGGGACAGTGGTCATAGACGATCCGAATCGTTTTGGTCTTATGGCATGACTCTTGAATGAGCGGCATTAGAACACAAAGGATACTCAGAGGTAGTCATTGCTACTCTCCTTAGAGCCAAGAAGCCTGCGATGGTCTCTGCTTCTGCTAAGGCATGGGAGACTTTTCAGCACTGTTGCACAGCAGAAAAGATGGTTTCATTTAATGCTCCAATCTCAATAGTGCTGGCTTTCCTAAATGGTGGGACTCTCGTTTTCAGAGCCCGAGAACACAAAGCTCCCCTGGCTTCTCATCCAGATGTAGCCAGATTCCTAAAAGGGGCACCAAGGCTCAGGCCATTGGTAAAGCACCCTTTTCCATTGTGCAACCTTTATATGGTCTGCAGTCAGACTCCCTGCAAGCCTAGTCAAGAGGTGTCTGTGATGAACCTTACAGTCAAGACTGTTTTTATGGTTATTACATCAACAAGAAGGGTCTCTGAGCTGCAGACTATGTCATGCAGGGAACCCTTCCTCAAGATCATGAGGGCGAGAGTTTCCTTATGGACGGTCCTGTCCTTTTTGCCAACGGTCATTTTGACATTTCATGTCAATCAAGAAGTAAGATTACCAGTATTCCAGATCACAAGGTCAAAGAAAAAGGATCAGACTCTGAGAAAGCTCGATGCAAGGAGAATCCTTCTACATTATCTAGAGGTCACTAATGAGTTCTGACTGTCTGACTATCAGTTTGTGCTCACCAGTTAAGCTAGATGTGGTAGACCAGCATCCTAGCCTACCAGTTCAAGATGGATTTGCATGGCCATCTTGTCAGCATAAATTGCCTGTGGCAAGCAATCGCCGGGCTCTTTGGAAGCGTATTCAACAAGAAGTGTGGCTTCTTTGTGGGTGGAAGATCGGGTGATTTTACCCGAGGAGATTTGTAGGGCAGCGACTTAGTCCACACTGAATGCATTTTCCAAGTTATATAGAGTGGATATGGCAGTACTGGAGGATATCATATTTGGGTCCTCAGTGTTATGTACAGGTGAAGAGGTTCCGCCCTAGATTTCTGGGACTGCTTTTGTATATCCCTACTGTCCAGAATGACACACCTATTGCACTAAAAAAAGAGATTAGGTTCTTACCTTGCTAATATCTTTTCTAGTAGATAGGTGTGTCATTCTGGAGCTCCACCCTGTCAAGTTACTTCTCTGCCTGACTACTCTCTCAATCAGACCATTCAAGATAAAGCTTAGATTTTTATCTCGGTCAACCCTTAAGAGTATGAAGACTAACGTATTGCTATAGCACATTGGGGTATGTTTGAACTCCATAAATGTTTCTGATTTGTATGGTTAATCCGAAGTTTGGATTGTCCCATTGCAATGTTTAACATGTTTGTTATATGTTCAGAGCAGAACAGCACTGTATTTTGGGGAGTCTCCCCTTACCCCTCCTTCTTATGTGTATCTATATAGGACTATCACCTACTTTGGTACAAACTGAAGGGGACAGCAGAGTCCTCCAAGTTTATTCTATATTTGATATACCAACCATCAACAAATATTTGGTCAGTTTACAATACTAAAAGTAAGGTACCATTATAAAAGAAAAGGGGTCATTCTATAAATATAACATACGTGATTGACAAAACATAGACAAATTTGGTACGAGAGGTACTGGGATTGGAGCAATAAAAAATACATCGAAGTAGGAGGAGGAACGGTTGAAAACCTGGAGTGGATTCCTACTGCACAGCTCGCAAGCATGAGAATACCCTACTGTCCAGAGTGACAGATCTGTCTACTAGAAAGATATTGCAAGGTAAGAACCTAATCTCTCTTTAGTGTAGCATCTTGCACATTTCCTCTCTATGCCCCCAGTGTTAATTCTGTAGAGTATTCTGTGCAGGAATTCACTGAGAAAGCAATCTCCTCTTACTTGCAGGCTATGCTGGGGTTGTAAATTACCATGGGCTCAGAATTGGTGGCATCTCTGGAATATTTAAATCTCATGATTACAGAAAAGGTAATAATTTGTTGTATAAAATATACATAGATGTGAAGATGTTACAAATCAAAGCTTCAAAGTTTTCCAAATTCATTCTAGAAGAACATCCTTATTGGCAGATTTCAAATTAATGTTTGTTTTTGAAACATTACAGGCCATTTTGAATGTCCTCCGTACAACCAGCAGACTGTTAGAAGTGCTTATCATGTGAGAAACATTGATGTGTTCAAACTCAAGCAGGTCAGTGAAGTGGAGAAAAGAGCTTTATCTCAACGTGAAAGGGTATGATTATTGTAGGACTGGTAGAACTACATGTCTGACTTATTTGCAACCAACAGTGCACTAGCAATCATAAGTGCTGCTTCTCCTGACTTACTGGGATGGGCCAATTAGGACTGAAAACTTAATGTAAGGATGACACAGGTAAAAACAGTAAAACATTTATTTAGAAAACAAAAAAATTATCCAAAAAAGAAGCAATGAGTCACAAAATGCATTAGTATATACCGTATTTTTCACTCCATAAGACGCACTTGACCATAAGATGCACCCTAGATTTAGAGGAGGAAAACTAAAAAAAAACCATTCTGAACCAAATTATCCCTGCCAGGCTTTGCACCCAACTCCACACTCCTTGCCAGGCTCTGCATCCTGATCCCCTCCCTGCCAGGCTTTATACCTTGTTCCCCCTCTGGTGGTCTAGTGGTAGGCTGGGACAGGACAGGGCAGGCAGGCCTAATGGCTGGCAGGCAGTTAGGGACAGGACAGGTAGGGACAGGGCAGGCAGGCAGGCCTAGTGGCTGACAGGGCACAGGGTATGCAGGCCTAGTGGCTGGCAGGCAGGTAGGGATAGGGCAGCTCCCCCAACCTTTTTTACTTTTTAAAATCCTGGCAGGCACCCCCCCTCCCCACGCCGGGTACCTTTTTGTACTCCCCCGTATCTTTTTTTACTTTTTTAAATCCCAGCAGGAGAGTCTGCAGGCCAGCCCTGGATTTCTGGGTGCATTATGGGATTGTAGTGCTTTTGGCATCCAAATTGAATGGAGTAACGTGCCCTCTGTGTAAGCAGCATGAGGAAGCTACGTGCACCCCAGTTCCCTCCGCTAGAGCTTAGCGACCTGACAACAGCCACACGTGCCAAGCAGTGCTCAAACGGCCACCGGGAAGCTGTGACTTGTCTAATCAGGCTGCTCCCCGCCGACTGAGTCCCGGAAGTAGGGGTTGGCGCGGAGCAGAGCAGGCAGACGAGTGTGTGTGTGAGGAGGGGGCACTGGGATCTGGGCGGGAACCATGACAAACGCGCTGCTGGCCACCTCGCTGCTCACCCTGCTGCTGCAGCACCTGCTCCTGTACTGGCGTTGCCCGTCCACCTCTCCCCCTGCCTTGTTCGTCGCTCTGCCTCTCGCTGCCGCAGCCGTCCAGCAAAGGAAGCAATGGGAGTACAAAAAGGTACCGGGTGTGGGGGGGGGGGGGGTTATGGTAGTCGCTCCATAAGATGCACCCTTATTTTCACCCACTTTAATGGGGGGGGAAAAAGTGTGCCTTATGGAGCGAAAAATACAGTAATAGGATCAATACGGTCTGTGTTTTGGAGGATATGGTGTCATTTAAAGTCTCCTAATACTACCTAAACAGTATTTTTGGCTTGTGGCATTTTTGATGAATATTGTACACCATATCCTTATGGTTTAATAGGTTCATGATTGAATTACAAGCTCTTTGCCCTCCTTTTCATATGTTTTGAATATCTAGAGCAGTGATTCCCAACCCTATCCTGGAGGAACACCAGGCCAATCGGGTTTTCAGGCTAGCCCTAATGAATATGCATGAGAGAGATTTGCATATGATGGAAGTGATAGGCATGCAAATTTGCTTCATGCATATTCATTAGGGCTAGCCTGAAACCCCAATTGGCCTGGTGTTCCTCCAGGACAGGGTTGGGAACCACTGATCTAGAGGTTTCCATTTATTTCATTAGGTGACATTGTCTCATTGTTTCCTTTTTCTGAAACTACATGTTTTAATATACTCATATGCTAACTAGGTGATAACACATACTTCATTTTAATACATTTTTATTATTTATTTCTTTACTCCTTATTTTTACCACCCTTATAAATATTTTTAATTTTGAAGTTTTTATTTGTTTTTAACAATATGCTCTTAATAACCTTTCATTATTATTTTTAGACATTATTTATTGGTATTATTACTTTCCCTAAGACTGCCTTCTTCAACTTAAAAAATATCCACATTTGCTTGTTTATCATATAACCGTATACCTTGATATGTATCAGATTGTAACTGTTCATCCCTCACAGACTCTTCTTTACCAATCATCACTGTAGCCTTCAATCTCCCATCAGCACTTCGCATTCTACTGTCTTTTTTATTTATGGCCATTCTCTGTCATATTCACATTCACATACCATATTCCATTCATGGTAAAAATCATGGAAGGACTGGTACACACCCAACTAATGGAATACCTTGACCAATTCTCCCTCCTGCACAAAACTCAATCTGGTTTTAGGCCTCTATTTAGCACTGAAACAGTAATTGCGGCCATTCTGGACAATTTGCGCTACTTGATCAGTAAGGGCCTCGACGCCCTAATCATGCAATTTGACATGAGTTCCGCCTTTGACTTGGTGAACCATGGAAAACTGTTACAATGCTTAGATGCAATCGGAATCAAAGGTGAAGTACTGAACTGGTTTCGAGGTTTCCTTATATCACGCACATACCAAGTCCGTTTTAATCACGATCTCTCAAATACATGGAGAAAGCCATCTGGCATGCCACAAGGATCACCGCTATCCCCTTTGCTCTTCAATGTTTACATGTCCTCATTGGGTGCACAACTATCCCAGTTGGGGATAAAACTATTTAGCTACGATGATGACTTCACGATAATCATCCCATTCACCAACTCTCTCAGAAGTCACCCCCAAAGCAACAGAAGTATTAAATCGGATGGAACAATGGATGACTGAATTCAGACTAAAACTAAACTCAGAGAAAACAAAATTTTTCATAGCAGCGCCATACCCACTCGACACTAAAGCACCAATGTGCATCAACAACCTTAGTTATCCAATTCAACCCACTATGAAGATACTGAGTGTAACACTGGACCAATATCTGACCATGAAAGACCAGGTTGACTCCTTGATCAGAAAAATCTTTCACACCCTCTGGAAACTCCGGTCCATCAGAGCTTACTTCTATGTCTCATCATTTCAAATTCTAGTACAATCCCTTATTCTGAGTCAACTCAATTATTGTAACATTGCCTACTTGGCACTTCCCCAAAAATACATGCGGCGATTGGAACTAGTTCAAAATACAGCGGTTAGACTACTTTGTGGACTGAAGAAGTTTGATCATGTGACACCTTCCTATCGACTCTTACACTGGCTACCGATGGAGGCACGTGTGAAATTCAAGTTTAGTTGTTTTTGCTTCAAGGTACTCTATGGCTTAGCCCCTAAATACATAACAGACCTTTTCTCTTTCTCAACCAACAGACACAAGCAAAGCTCACACCTGAACTTCGTTTCTCCACCGGTTAGAGGTTGTAAATTTAAAAGTCATCATCAACATCTTCTCGCACATCAAGCAGCATTATGGCGCAAAGACCTTGAACAATTGCTTGTGCCTACTACCTATGGAGAATTCAGGAAACACCTGAAAACACATCTATTCCTGAAATACTTAGGAAACCAACCTATTCAATCTTAGTCCTTAACAACCGAGCGCAAGAACCACCTGTCGCTAAATCTGTACTTTGTTTATTCATTCAATCTGTAACTTTGTTTATTCACTCAATCTGTAACATTTCTAATCATTGTAAACCGCACGGTCCTGCGGTATATAAACTGTTATTATTATTATTATTATTTATTCTTTCTTTACCTTACATGGCACATTATTGCACACAAATACATTCACCCATGTGCTATCCTCATATCACTATGCACTCATTCTATGATATATTTATAACATTATATAGTTTCTTACACAATCACTTACATTTCACAGGACCCCTGAGGAAGGCAGTTAAAGTCGAAACATGGACCATGCTGGGTCCACAAAATTTATTTCATATGTGGATTATTTTGCCTGGAACTGCTGACTGCATCATTTGTTGACCAAATCATGAACATCTCCTTCCACAGTATATCTTTGTTTCTTCTTTTAGTTTGGACTTGGCTCATTTTGAATATTTTTGCTGTTTTATTTTTCAAAGGACTCCTCTGAGGAAGATCATATCTGCCGATACACAGACCATGTTGAGTCCTAGTATATACCACTGAATTTTGTGACTTGCTGCTTCTTTTTAGATATATTTTTGTTTTTATAATAAATATTTTATATTTTTATTGTTTTTACCTGTGTCATCCTTATACTATGTTGTTTCCACTTTTTTCTTTTTTGAACATTTTTCCTTGTGGTTACTTTTACTGCTTTGTTGGTGTTTGTTTCCAATTAGGACTGAAAACATTTTGATAACTGGTTAACCGGATGTTTCAAATGTAGTGCTTGTAGTTGGGGGAGGAGTCAGTCTTGGACAGGAGACAAGCTACTATCCACAAGACAGTGGCTGCTTATAGGCTGCTCCTGGAAGAATACTGGGGGCAGAAAGTTGGGGGTAGATCAGAGAAAAATCAAAATATAAAAAACCCAAAAGAACAGAAAACAAATAGCAAGAATAGAGCAAAAACCTATCTATGGGGAAATTAGCGACATGGGCTACTGTTAAGATGTCTAATTTTACTACCGTGTTTCCCCAAAAATAAGACCTTCTCCAAAAATAAGCCCCAGCATCATTTTTGGGGTAGTCTTAATATAAGCCCTATCCCCAAAATAAGCCCTAGTCCCAGTATTCATCGGCAACTCTTCAATCTGCCACCATTGTTCCCACCTCGCAGCCAAACCCCTGCTGACCCTCCATCCTTCCCTCCCCGCCGACCTCGAGTGAGCCCTACCCACATCCAAAGCAGCGTCGGGCCAGCAGCATTCTAAACAGGCTGCTTTGGCCGTGTCTATTGGGGATTTCACTCTGCCACGTCATCAGTAACATGGCAGAGTGAAATCTCCGACGGACAAGGCCAAAGCAGACTGTTTAGAGTGCTTCCGGCCCGACGCTGCTTTGGATGAAGGTAGGGCTTGCTCGGGGTCAGTGGGAGGGAAGGATTGAGGGTCAGCTGGGATTCAGCTGCACGACAGGGGGTGCTCAAGGGTTCTGCTGCACAAGGGATGGGAGGGAGGGAAGGATAGGAGCTGGGCAAGGGTTATGCTGCACGAGGGATGGGAGGGAAGGAAGGATAGAAGCTGGGCAAGGGTTTTGCTGCCCGAGGGAGGGAAGGATAGAAGCTGGGCAAACTTCTGCTGTGCAGGGAGATGGGAGGGGAGGAAAGATGCTGCACATATGGGGGAAAGAAAGGCAAGAGGAAGAATTGGGGTGAAGAAGAGGAAGGGAGAGATGATCTTGTGCATATCCCGAAAATAAGACCTAGTGCATTTTTTGGGCCCAAAATTAATATGACACTGTCTTATTTTTGGGGAAACAGTATTACACAAATCAAAAAAGAGGGAGGGGAGAAGCTGCTGTGGCTCATTGTGAAAAAGAGGGAGGGGTCTTTATTACCGTTCAAAAGAAAACAAAGTACACCTCACCAATATCACAATAACCGATGTGAAAAATACCTAGCCCCATCTTTTACAAAGCCACGCTGCTGAGCAGCCCATAGGAATAGATCGGCGTTTAACTCATGCTGCTCAGTAGCATGACTTTATAAAAAGACTTTATAAAAAGACTTTATAAGGTAACCAAAAGGTGAAAGAAAAAAACCTTAGTATTTGATATGAACAATACATTTGTTCTTCACACAGTCCATTACTGGCATAAAATACCTCCACTAAGCAGTACTATCATAATATTTATTTTGTCCTTTTATCATTTCATTATTTTTATTTATTTATTTTAAAAAAGTTTATAAACCACTTAGAATCAAAGTGGTGTATAAAACAAAGTACATAATATTAAGATACACTGAGTATCCATAAAATAGACAAAATTGACAGTTACATTACACAATCAAAATCTCCATCAACCCATGGGGTTAGAGCATGGCCAAAATTAGGTTATAATAAATCTTTTTTGTTCGTTTGTTTATTTATCCCCTGCCCTTATCCAGGGCGAGTTACATATTAACATACAAAATAAGACATAACATTTGTCGTACAAATCACATCAAAAACACACTACAAAACAAATTACACACTTACATATAAACATCAAATTGCATATGACAGGGGTGTCCAATATCGGTCCTCGAGGGCCGCAATCCAGTCGGGTTTTCAGGATTTCCCCAATGAATATGCATGAGATCTATTAGCATACAATGAAAGCAGTGCATGCAAATAGACCTCATGTATATTCATTGGGGAAATCCTGAAAATCCGACTGGACTGCGGCCCTTGAGGACCGACATTGGACACCCCTGGCATATGACATACACGTCACATCAATGACAAACATCATTTAAGGCCAAACAACTGGCCAAATCCTAATATACATCAAAATATAAAATTTCACAACTTTCAAAAAAGCACAGTTACTTACCGTAATAGGTGTTATCCAGGGACAGCAGGCAGCTATTCTCACATATGGGTGATGTCATCCGACGGAGCCCCGATGCGGACGCCTCAGAAGCAGACTTGCTTGAAGAAACTAGAATTTTCGAGTCGCCCGCGCGAGTGCCTTCCCGCTCAGCACAGGGCGCGTCTCCTCAGTTCAGATAGCTAGCAGAGAAGCCAACCAGGGGAGGTGGGTGGGTTGTGAGAATAGCTGCCTGCTGTCCCTGGATAACACCTGTTACGGTAAGTAACTGTGCTTTATCCCAGGACAAGCAGGCAGTTATTCTCACATATGGGTGACCTCCAAGCTAACCAGAATGGGATGGTGGGAGTGTTGGCAACTTGGGAGAATAAATTTTGTAATACTGTTTGGCCAAACTGTCCATCCCGTTTGGAGAAAGTATCCAGACAATAGTAAGAAGTGAAAGTAAGAATCGAGGACCAAGTAGAGCTTTGCAAATTTCCTCAATAGGTGTAGATCTGAGGAAAGCTACTGAAGCTGCCATTGCTCTGACTTTATGGGCTGTGACTTTACTGTGAAGGGGTAATCCAGCCTGGGCATAGCAGAAAGAGATACAAGCCGCCATCCAGTTGGAAATGGTGCGCTTAGAAATTGGATGTCCCAACTTGTTAGGATCGAAGGAGACAAAAAGTTGAGGAGCAGTTCTGTGTGGTTTGGTGCGTTCCAAGTAGAAGGCCAAAGCACGTTTACAGTCCAGAGTATGAAGAGCTGATTCTCCAGGGTGAGAATGAGGCTTTGGAAAAACACTGAAAGAATGATGGATTGGTTGAGATGAAATTCTGAGACCACTTTAGGTAGGAATTTCGGAAGAGTATGAAGAACCACCTTATCATGATGGAACACAGTGAATGATGGGTCAGCAACTAAAGCTTGAGCAGAAGTGAGAGCAATGAGAAATACTACTTTCCAAGTGAGATACTTCAGATGAGCCTTATCAGTTGGTTCAAATGGAGGCTTCATGAGTTGAGAAAGGACCACATTGAGGTCCCAAACCACAGGAGGTGGTTTGAGAGGAGGTTTGACATTGAAAAGTCCTTTCATGAATCTGGAAACCACTGGATGAGCAGAGAGGGGTTTCCCCTCAATAGGCTGATGAAAAGCTGCAATTGCACTGAGATGGACTCGTATGGATGTAGACTTGAGGCCAGAATTGGATAAGTGCAAAACATAGTCCAAAACAGAAGTTAAGGAGGAATGCTGAGGCTCCTTATGATGGGCAAAACACCATGTAGAAAATCTAGTCCATTTTTGGTGATAGCATTGTCTAGTGGTAAGCTTTCTAGAAGCTTCTAAAACGTCTTTTACAGATTGAGAAAACTGAAGAGGGGTTATGTTGAGAGGTACCAGGCTGTCAGGTGTAGAGACTGCAGGTTGGGATGAAGCAGAGATCCTTGACTCTGCGTAAGCAGAGAAGGAAAAACTGGAAGAAGGTATGGCTCCCTTCTGTTGAGTTGAAGTAGAAGGAAGTACCATGGTTGTCTCGGCCACCGAGGAGCGATTAGAATCATGGTGGCATGATCGGTCTTCAATTTGACTAGAGTCTTGAGAATGAGAGGGAATGGAGGAAATGCGTAAAGGAAAAGATTTGTCCATTCTAGAAGAAAAGCATCTGCTTCGAGGCGGTGAGGAGAGTATATCCTGGAGCAGAACTGAGGCAGTTTGTAGTTGTGGGAAGCTGCAAAGAGGTTTATCTGAGGCGTTCCCCACTGCGTGAAAATGTGATGAAGAGACTGAAGGGACACGTATCATGTACCTTGTAGTTTTCCTTAGGCTGTGTTTGAAGCTGTAAAAAAACCAGACCCTGTTTGTTTTTCCTTCTCTGAAATACTGCAAGGCCATTTTATGTTTGAAAGATGTGTGTTGTTATCTTGCTGTGAAGTGAATTCAATTGTTTTCATAAGCTGTATTTGTAAGAAGTTTTAGATAACAAAATTGTCTGCTATACAGGGCACCCTTTGGACTTCAGCCTTTAGATAGTAATATGCTTGTTATTTCTTTAAAGTTTCATGTGATCTGTGTCCATATATGGTTTGTATTTACGTCACATGCTGACAACACTGATTCATTTAAAATGATATAAAAGGGTTGTAGAGCTGACAATAAACTGGACATGTTTGGGAGATTTCTTGTCTCTAAGATATTGTCCCCAGATGCATCTGTCTTGCTAATGACAGAGAGAGAGTGTGGGGCAGTAATTGGGACCTATTCTTTTCAGAGACGAGGAATGGAGAGTCCATTCGTGAGGTTGCAGGAGACGACTCAAGTTGTCCGCCAAGCAATTCTGAGCCCCTTGAATGTAGACAGCTTTGAGGAAGGTGTTGTGACGGATTGCCCAGTCCCAAACTTCCAGAGCTTCTTGACAAAGGGGGGCAGACCCTGTCCGTTGACATCATACATGGCGACTTGGTTGTCTGTGCGGACGAGGACCACTGTGTCGTGAAGGAGATGTTGAAAAGCATGGAGAGCTTTGAGGATCGCTCTGAGTTCCAACTGATTGATATGACACTGACGATCCGTACTGGTCCAGAGGCCTTGAGTATGGAGACCATCGAGATGAGCGCCCCAAGCGTAGGTCGACAAGTCTGTCGTGAGGACCTTCTGATGAGGGGGCATTTGAAAAAGCAAGCCTCTGGAAAGATTGGAAGAGAGCATCTACCAACGGAGAGACTTCTTCAAAGAAGGAGTGACTGTGATGTGTCGAGAAAGAGGATTGCAAACTTGCGTCCATTGAGATGCCAGGGTCCATTGAGGAATTCTGAGGTGACGTCTGGCAAAAGAAGTCATGTGTACTATGGAAGCCATGTGACCTAGAAGCACCATGTGTCTCGCAGAGATGGAAGAGCGAGAAGACACTATGTGGCAGAGATGAAGCAGAGCTTCTAGACGTTGTTGTGGAAGGAATGCTCTGAGTTGGACGGTGTCCAGAACAGCTCCAATGAATTGTAGATTCTGAGAGGGTTGAAGATGAGATTTGGAAAAGTTGATTTCAAATCCCAAACTTTGTAGGAACCAGGTAGTCCGTTGGGTCGCTACAATAACCCCTTGAGACGTGGAATCTTTTATGAGCCAGTCGTTTAGGTAGGGAAAAACCTGAAGGAGTGTGTGGCGCAGTGGTTGAAGCTACAGCCTCAGCACCCTGGGGTTGTGGGTTCAAACCCCCGCGCTGCTCCTTGTGAACCTGGGCAGGTCATTTAATCCTCTATAGCCCCAGGTGCATTAGCTAGATTGTGAGCCCACCAGGATAGATAGGAAAAATGCTTGAGTACCTGATTGTAAAACCGCTTAGATAACCTTGATAGGCGGTATATTAAAAAATCCTAATAAAAAAAGACCATGATTCCTTAGAGCTGCGGCTACCACTACCAGGCACTTGGTGAACACTCTGGGAGACGAGGCCAGGCCAAAGGGTAGAACTCTGTATTGGTAATGCAGATTCCCCACCCGAAATCTGAGATATTGACGGGAGGCCGGATGAACGGGAATATGAATGTAGGCCTCCTTGAGATCCAGAGAGCATAACCAGTCGTTCTGTTCGAGAAGGGGATAAAGAGATGCCAGGGACAACATTCAAAATTTTTCTTTGACTAGAAATTTGTTGAGAGCCCTGAGATCCAGAATGGGTCGCAGATCGCCTGTCTTCTTCGGAACAAGGAAGTATCGGGAGTAAAACCCCCTGTTCTGCTGTTCCAAGGGGACTGGTTCGATGGCATGGAGACGAAGCAGAGCTTGAGCTTCCTGAAGAAGGGCAGTCTGGGATGGATTGGAAGGATACTCTCTTGGAGGAAGCTCTGGAGGAACATGAGTGAAATGAAGAGAGTATCCTTCCCTGATGATGGTAAGAACCCAGAGGTCTGATGTAATTATGGTCCATCTGTTGTAAAAATGATGGAGACGACCTCCTGTAGGGGGAAAGGGAGACAGAGACAAAATGATGGAGGTTATGCTCTGTTTTAAACAGTCAAAAAAGCTGAGAAGCCTTAGGTGCAGCAGAAGGTTGGGATTTCTGTTGCTTCTGAGGTGGCTATTTTTTCAGAGGAGGGCGAGTATAAGGAGCTGGTTTTGGAGCAAAACGCCTTTGATAGATAGCAGGACGTGCAGGCTTGGCAGGTGTTGGCTTTGGTTTTTGGTCTGACAATTGAAGCAAATGACTTTTCATGGTCAGATAATTTTTTAGTGGTTGCCTCGATTGACTCGTCAAAGAGGTTGTTGCCTTGACAAGGGATGTTAGCCAGGCGGTCTTGAAGATTAGGGTCCATGTCAATGGTTCGAAGCCATGCAAGACGACGCATAGCCACAGAGCAAGCAGCCGCTCGGGCAGATAACTCAAAGGCATCGTAAGATGACTGCAGGAGATGGAGACGCAACTGAGAGAAAGAATCAATGATTTCTTGAAACTCAAAATGCATGTGATTATCCTTATAAGTCAAAAATTTTGGCAGTAGAGAAAGAAGAAATTCAAAATAAGTAATGAAATAAAAATTATAATTGAGAACTGAGAACTTTAGAAGACATCATAGCATTTTGGTAGATGCGAAGGCCAAATTTGTCCATAGTTTTCCCCTGCCTTCCAGGAGGGACTATGGCATAGACCTTGGAAGGATGGGATCTCTTCAAGGAAGATTCAACCATTAGGGATTGATGAGATAACTGTAAGTTGTCAAATCCCTTGTGATGCACTGTTTTATACCTCGAGTCCAATTTTCCAGAAACTGCTGGTATGGAAAATGGAGTCTCCATGCATCGAGTAAAAGTCTGGTCAAAAAGCTTGTGAAGTGGAAGCTTGAGACTCTCTGCCGGAGGCTGAGGAAGACGCATGACTTCGAGATATTCCTTAGAACAGGGGTGCCCAACACGTCGATCGCGATCGACCAGTAGCTCAGGAAGGCAACGTGAGTCGATCGCTAGACTCGTGTTGCCGTCCTGATCTACCGGGCCGATCAGCCTTCCTCTGTGTTCTCCCTAGGGCCTTTTAGCTGGGCGGTCCACCCAGCTGTCATCTGCTGCCGCCGCTGCTGAACATTAAAAAAAAACCCGGATTGGAGATTTCAGCCCGTAGCGAACTTATGCTCCCGGCTCTAACGTGTGCATGCCGGCTTCTCTTCTCTTCCCTCCGAAACCGGAAGTTATGTCCGGGGGGGGGGGGAAGGCCGGCACGCACATGTTGAGAGCCCTGAAGCAAGCGTTCGCTACGGGCTAAGGCGGGAGACAGGTTAGTGAAGCATTTCCTCTTCTTGCTGCCGGGTCCTGCCTACTTTCTGTTTCCGCGAAGGCAGGACCCGGCAGCATTTCCCCCAATAGGTCGATCGCGATGCTGGTTGGCCGAAGCAGGGACAGCTTGGGGCGGCGTCGGCTTTCGGGCCTATTATTGGTGGCAGTTTGGGTCCTGGTCCCGATGGCAGTTTGGTCCCCGTTGGCAGTGGCAGTGGCTTGGGGGAGGGCAGGGAGAAAGAAAGAAAAAGGGCAGGCAGGTAAGACAGAAGGAAAGAAGAGAAACAGAAAAAAAAGAAAGGGAGGCAGAGAGAAAGAAAGGGAAGGGAGAGAAGAAGGAAAAGTTGGGGGAGGGAATGAGGTCTGGAGGAGAGGAAGCATACAGGCTAAAAGAAGGGAAGAAAGATTGGATGCACAGTCAGAAGAAGAAAGTGCAACCAGAGACTCATGAAATCACCAGACAAGGTAAGAAAAATTATTTTATTTTAAAATTTAGTGATCAAAATGTGTCTGAATTTATATCTGCTGTCTATATTTTACACTAAGGTCCCCTTTTACTAAACCACAATAGAGGTTTTTAGCACAGGGAGCCTTTGAGCGTCGAGAGCAGCGCTGGGCATTCAGCGCAGCTCCCTGTACTAAAACTGCTATCGTGGTTTAGTAAAAAGGGAGGGGGGTATATTTGTCTATTTTTGTATGGTTGTTATTGAGGTGATAGTGCATAGAGTCATCTGCTTTGACCTCTTTGAAAAACCCTGGAATAAGAATGATAATTAACATTTTCTATGTGTACAGTGTGCTTTGTGTTTTTTTAAAATTTTATTGTTGGTAGATCATTTTGACTTGGTCATTTTATGTTGAATCAATTTTTATTATCAAAATATACAAAATCACAAACCAACAAGCACGAATCACAATTACAAAGAATAATCAGATACAAGAGATCGGATTCAACACCCCTCCCACCCCACCCCCACCCCAAACCCCCTGATCTGACAAATAGCAGAACCCTAGTGCAGTAGGCTTGGACTCAGATAACCCACTGCCAGCGAGAAAAGTTAAACTCCAACACTGAGAAGAGAGAAAAAAAAAAAAAAAAAAAAGGGTGGGGAAGGGGGGGGAAAAGAAATAGAAGGTGCCCTGGTGCCCTCACAAAAATACAACAAGCTCGGGGCCCAGAGAGAATTACAATAAATTAAGGATGTCACTTCGAGCACGTGGTGCTAATGAAAAAAGATAAGAATCCCAGATCCGCAGAAATTGGCGTTTTCTTCGCAGGCTAAAAGACGCATCCTTCCGCTCCAACAGCAGCAGAGCATGCAAACGATTCCTCCAAGCCCAAAAGGAGGGCAAGGTATCTCCAATCCAAACAGCCAGAATCACCTTCTTCCCCAGGACACCCACCCGTCTCATAAACTGCCGCTGACCCGAATCAGACAAACAAAAGGCCTCATATTTATCCAGCAGGAGACCAGCAGCAGAAAGGGGGAGTGCTTTACCAAAAATGCGCTCCACATAAGATAAAACCCGTCTCCAGAAGAGTTTAATTTTCACACAGGACCAAAAGGCATGAATAAACGAGTGGGGTTGCTGGAGACACTTGGGACACAACGGAGAATCCGTATAACCTGAATAATATAACTGACTTTTCGTAAAATAGCCGCGATGAATCACCCTAAATTGACACTCCCGGAGATCTGCATTAACAGACACTCCTGGAATTCTGGAAATTAAGGAAGGGAGATCCAAAGCGTCCTGAGCCATCCCCAAATCTTGACACCAGCGAGCTTGGAGTGCAGCACGATCAGCCGGACCTAACCAACGCTGGAGATCTTTATAAAGACCTGAAACCGTAAACCCAGTCTCCAAATAGGGATCCAGTAGTGTCGCAAATCTATCCTCGATCGGAAACGCCAAAGCGGCTCGGGGGAGAGATTGGATATAATGATGAAGTTGCCGAAACGCAAAAAAATCACCCTCAGAAAAAATTCCAGACCGGACTAGAACATCCCAAGATTTTAAAGAGCCATCAGCCTGGAGAACATGAGCAAGCAGCGTATAATCCCGAGATGCCAGTTTACGAAAACAAGCATTCTCTCTACCAGGGCTAAATTGCAGATTCCCCTGAATAGGTAAGTATCTGGTAGTCGAGGGAGTACCCTTCCAGGAATGCAATACATAAGACCAGATGATGCGTAGAGAGTGTAACAACACACTTCCCCTAAATGGCACCGGTAAGGCAGAACGAGGCGACTGCACCAAGGACAAAATATGCCAAGGGGCAAAAAAATCCTTCTCATAAGGTTTCGGAGTAAAATCCTGGCGATCCGAAAGCCACTCCCCCAGGTAACGCAACAAACAGGCCGCATTGTATAACCGGAACTGCGGTAACCCCAGTCCCCCGCTTCCCCACGAGCCAAACAGGTAACGCAACGCCACCCGTGGTCGTCGACCCCCCCAGCAGAATCTAGAAAGCATAGAATGCAATTTAGTAATGTCCCGTTTCAGAAGCCACAAAGGAAGTAATTGCAAAGTATAAAGCCATTTTGGAAAAAGGATCATGTTAAACAAATGGATCCTGCCTAATAAAGACAGTGGAAGAGGAGACCAACGAGCAAAACACGCAGTCGAGGAACAGAACAAAGAATCAATGTTGACGCGATATAACGTCGAAGTGCAAGGCGTCAACAAGATCCCTAAGTAACGAAACGAAGAGGAAGCCCATTGAAGCGGGAAGGGCCCAGGCCAAGAGTCCCGTAACGACGAGGACGTGGCCAACGCTAAAGATTTGTCAAGATTAAGCTTAAAACCAGAATAATCGCCATATTCCTGAAAAGTGGCCATCACTTGGTCATTTTAAAAGTAGCTCGCAAGCCCAAAAAGTGTGGGCACCCCTGCCTTAGAATATTTGGAGCCAGTATCCAATTTAACATCCAAGTCTACAGCCATCTGTCGTAGGAAAGATGAAAAAGATAGCTGATCCGGTGATGCCTTGTCTCGAGAAGGACTCTAGGACGTCAAGGCAGCATGTGTCGAAGAAGAAGCTTCGGCATGGAAAAAAGTCTCATAGGAACCTGGTGACTTGGACGAAGCAATCGAGGCCGGGATATCCTCGAGATCCAGCATCGGAGACCTCGAATGAGGAGTCAGTGGTTTGGTCGAGGTTGGAGTAGAGCGAGGCTTCGAGGAAGATGGAATATCCTGCGAGGAACGATGCCGGGAAGAATGCCTCGATGAAGGCCTCGAACGATGGTGAGAACTGTGTCTAGAACCAGACCTCGAGGATCGAGGAGATTTTGCCTCGGAGATGGAAGCAGCCGATGCCAATGTATGAATAGGACTAGAGGCTGTAGATTGAAGCTCCAGAGGCTTGGAGGAGGAACCTCGATGCACTCGCAAAGACTCTGCTCCCTGCTGAGAGTGTGAGGAATCCTGTCGATGCACTCGCAAAGAATCTACTCCTTGCCTTTCGTGCTTAGGTGACAGACCAGACATTCGCAGAGACTCTGCTTCATGCAAAGAGTGTGACTCCGACTGGGACATAGGAAGCGGCTCGACCTCACGGGAGTCTTCTGAATGCCCAGGCAGGATAATAGGAAGCAGTTTAGGACCCATAATAGTAAGATACTGAAGAAACTGCTTCTCTAAAATGGTCTGGAAAGAAGCCGGCAAGGTGGGATCCGCGTCTGAAATTGGACCACCTGCCTTGGTTGAAGGTTCCTTCAAGGCAGTGTGAGTGTGCTTCGACTTAGCAGTCTTAGACACTTTAATCACCACCGGCGGAACAGACTGCTGAGCTATCTGACCTTAGGAAACAGGGGAAGATACAGCAGATGACGTCGAAGCAAGAGCCGCTGCAAACAATGAAGGCTTGATGAGACTCGAGGTTGAAGCAGGAGGCACGGAAAGAGGCTCGATAGAAGAGCTTGTCTACTTGAATGCAACGACGCTTAAAAGCAAGAGGCTGAAGTGTTTGGCAAGGCAGGCACGACCTGGGATGATGTGAAGGCCCAAGGCACTTGAGGCAGCGTCTATGAGGGTCTGTGATCGAGATTGCGCACCGACACTTGCTACACTTCTTAAAGCCTGTAGCAGGCCGGGACATAGGCCGAAAAACAGTCGCTGCAAGGTCAAAGCTCGTGGGCTGCGGCCGAGCGGCCCGTCCCGGAGAACAGACCTATGACAAAATTTTTTTTTTTTTTTTAAACTAGATAAAAACAAAGAAAACAAAAGAAAACAGCGATTCGTGAAGAAAAGACACCAACCGCGGTTGAGAGAAGGCAAAAGTGAACAAAGTTGAACGCAGAAAGTCAAAGACGGACTTCTCGGCTCCGCGGAAAACTAAGAACTGAGAAGACGCGCCCTGTGGTGGGCGGGAAGGCACTTGCACATGCGCTGTGCGGGCGACTCGAAACTTCTAGTTTCTTCAAGCAAGTCTGCTTATGAGGCGTCTGCATCGGGGCTCCGTCGGATGACGTCACCCATATGTGAGAATACCTGCAAGCTTGTCCTGGGATAACATAATGATAGTGCCATTCTCTGAGAAACTCGAGAGCTCCATACTAATAAACAGTAACACCAATAAATCTGACCCAGCAAGGTCCTTATTTCACGGGGACCTCCCACTTCTTCAGTGCAGAAAAACTCAGCATCGGCTCCTTCAACATTTATAAAAAACAAGAGTTCCTCCAATATTCAAAATAACACTGAAAAAATGGTGTCTTGGTTTTTTAATAAAACTTCTACATACTGCTTACATTACTCCTTTTCCACCCAAAAGATCTGCACTTCACCTCTAACCATGAATGTAATTGAAAAATCAGCGCTGCTCACACTGCTGGAGTACTTGTTTCTGATCTCTGACCTCCGCTATAATGTGATCCAATATGAAGCATCTCTGATCCTCATATACAGTATATGATCATAATTTATATAGTGCTCTACCATAAGTGCCCCCAGTTTCATTCTCAGTATCACACTGCGGTGCTCCATCATGTGAACTGTAAATTGACAGGAGGTTTGGTCCACATAAAGTTTGCGACATGGACAAATAATACAATAAACTACAAAGTTTACCTCACAAGTGAAATGTTGCAGTTTATAACTTTTACAATCCTCAAGATTTATAAATTCCCTCATTGTTAAAATAGTATCACAAATTGAACATTGTTGACAAGGGGAATGTTCCACTGCTGAAGATATATCTCTTTTAAGATGACTCAGCTGTTCCTTTAAATTCCATCCACAACAAAAAGCAGTTCTCGGTTCAAAGCCACCAAAAGCAGGGACAAGTTGACACAACTCCTCAATATTTACTAATGATCCTCAGTAGCTGATTACTTTTCATCATGGTAAAATAACCCATCTTAATTGTAGCTCACATGGATAACTTCCCCTTCACCTTTGATTACAGTGTGTTAAAAAAAACAACAACAAATCAGTTAGGAGCAGATTCTGTATGCTGTGGCCAAGTTGTACATGCATATCTGTGCACATTGCTGATTTGCATGTGCAACTTAATTGTCAATTAACAAGCAATTATCAGCATTAATTAGAATTTACATGCTCATGGGAGGGAAAGTGTTTGGATATACACTTCTCCCTCCGTATTTGCGGTTTCAGCATTCGTGGTTTCGATTATTCGCGGTTTTTAGCTTGATGGCTCCTCCCCCCCAATTACGTCAGCTTGCATAGAGAAATCGCTGATTCCAAGCATTTACAGAGAAAATTGCTGATTCCCAGCACTTTCTTCGCTGTGTTTTGCCTCTCCTTCAGGAACAGGCCAGGTCTCCCACCATGTTATTCGTGGTTTCACCATATTCACGATGGTTTTTAATAGAAAAGTTATTTGCAGTTTTTCTGTATTCGCGGGTCTGTTAATCCCCTATCGCAGCGAATACGGAGACATGATTTGTGAAGTTATTTTTAATATTTACACATGCCATGTACTAAAGGGTAACAGTACAGCATATCTTGTTTTTCTTCAAAGTGGGGAGCACCTTGAGGTTGTGGGTCCAAACCCTACACTGCTCCTTGTTACCCTGGGCAAGTCACTTAATCCTCCGCTGCCCCAGGTACATTAGATAGATTGTGAGCCCACTGGGACAGATAGGGAAAATGCTTGAAGTATGTAAACCGCTTTGAGTGTGGTTGTAAAACTACAAAAAGATTGTATACAAGTCCCATTCCCTTTATAAATCCTTGAAGCATTGAATACTATGTTAAAGAGCTGATCTAAAATTCTTGCAGATCTCAAAGCAATACAAAGAGGGTGCTGATAAGTCCTTGGCTTTGTA
Source organism: Geotrypetes seraphini (assembly GCF_902459505.1). NCBI lineage: Eukaryota > Metazoa > Chordata > Amphibia > Gymnophiona > Dermophiidae > Geotrypetes > Geotrypetes seraphini. The sequence goes on along the minus strand of NC_047088.1, from coordinate 153,620,732 downwards.
AAGAAAACAGGCTACAGGACTGAAAATATTTATTTACTCTATATGTTCTTGACATTGTTCTAACTTCTTTAACTCGTCCAAGAAAAATTATTTTGTTTGTTCTACAAATCGCTTGTCTGCAGCTATTGCAGCATCCTCAGTGCTTGAAAACTTTCTTCCTTTGAGGAGTTTCTTGAGGTTAGGAAAGAGATAGTAGTTCGAGGGGACTAAATCAGGTGAGCAGGCCAGGTGTTTCAGAACTTCAAAGTGAAGATCTGCCAGTTTCTGCTGCGTAATGGCTGCCTTGTGAGGAGCAAACCAAAAAAATTCACCAAATAGTTCCACAGTCGAGAGGGAACAACCAAAAGACAAAACAGCAATGTGGAGACAATGGTCTTGATAAACAGTTTATTGTGAAACAGTCTTCACAAATAAAAATGATGCGTAAATTTGTAAAATCTAAATTGTACACAGTATCAATTCTGTGGTATGGACCTGACACGGAACGAGAATTCGTGGTAGCCAATCAGCTAGCAGCTCTGCACGGGCAGGAGCAAAGGAAAGTTGCTCCTGCCATGGTTCTCCACTGGACCACCAGGAATTTGAAAAGTATTCAGGACAGGGAGAAGGAGGCGGGAGGGCTCTCTACTGTCCCAGCCCACCGCTGGACCACCAGGTCTTACGGCAGGTCTGCAACAGATTCGGGAGGGGGTGGGTCAGCTCTGACCCAAATATAAGCCAAGACCCCCATTTTTGGGTCATTCTTTGCCCCAAATTCTCAGTTTATCTGAGGAATAAATTAGGATACCCTATGCCCTAATAGCTAGTGTTGGCTGAAATAACTGCAATGAGATGCTTCTTGTAGCCATCTACCAGTCTCTGACATCGGTCTGAGGAAAGTTTGGCCCACTCCTCAATGCAGAAATCTTTCAGCTGTGAGATGTTTGAGGGGTTTCTTGCATGTACAGCCCGTTTCAAATCGCCCCACAGCATCTTAATGGGATTAAGATCAGGGCTTTGACTCGGCCACTCCAGAACTCTCCATTTCTTAGTTTTCAACCAGTCCTTGGTGGATTTACTGGTATGTTTTGGGTCATTGTCATGTTGCAGGGTTCAGTTCCGCTTCAGCTTTAATTTTCTTCACATGTTCCTCAAGCACCCGCTGATACACGGTAGAATTTATGGTGGATTTTATGATGGTGAACTGGCCAGGTCTTGCTGCAGCAAAGCATCCCCAAACCATGAAACTTCCACCTCCATGCTTCACAGTTGATATGAGGTTCTTTCCTGCATTTGGTGTATGCCAAACATGTCCTCTTATCTGGTATCCAAATACAGTAATTCAATTTTAGACTCATCTGTCGATAGAACACTATTCTAGAAGTCCTGATGTTTGTCTACGTTCTCTCTGGCAAACTTCAGTCTGGCCTTTATGTTTCTCTTAGAGAGCAAAGGTTTCTTCCTTGCACACCTCCCATGCAAGTTAAATTTGAGCAGTCTCTTTCTGATTGTAGAGGCATGTACTTTCACATCAACAGTAGCAAGTTCCTGCTGTAGGTCCCATGATGACATTTTAAGGGTTTTGGAGACTTAGCATCTTTTGGTCTGCTTTGGGGGTCAACTTGCTTAGACGGCCAGACCTGGGCATGTGGCAGTTGTTTGGAAAGTGCTCCACTTGTACACTATTTTCTGGACCATGGAATGGCTAATGTCAAATTCTTTGAAGATCTTTTTAAATCCCTTAGCAGACTTAGAAGCTGCTACAATTTTCTTTGTGAAGGCCTCAGACAGCTCTTTTGATCTCACCATGGTGTTCACTCTCACCGCAGCAGTCATGAGTACACCAAATTAAATGTCTGTGATTTAAGTATTAATTTATAAAGCCACTTTGACCTTCTATAATACAGCATATCCTATAGCCAAGGGGTCAAATGCAGATGTTAGTTAGGTACAAGAAGGATGGTACAGCATGTGTTGGGATAAACAGATGGGAGGCTAAACTCAAGGCAAATTGTTTATACAGTTAAACCAAGGAATAAGGGTCTGGTTCAGTTAATGTGTGTGGCAAGCTACTCCTGGTGCAGAATGAGTTTAGTCAATCACCTTATGTATTAAAGGCTTGGGTGAAGAGCCAGGCTTTCACCTGTTTCCTGAAGTAGAGGTAGTTGGGAGTTAGATGTAGTTTCTCCGGGAGAAAATTCCAAAGCATGTGGGCTACTCCTGAGAAGGCTCACTAACAAGTATCACATTGTACAATTTCTTTTGATGAGGGTACAGATAGTGATGCTCCTTGAGAGGACCTCAGCGATCTCGACAATGTATAAAGGATTAGCTTGTCATTTAAGTATTCTGTCCCATTTTGTCTGTTTATCTTTGTTCTCTGGATAGCCCCAGTCAAGAAAAGTGTACACTATAAATCAGATCAACAGCAAAGAACAGTGTAACTAGAGGATTTCGAAATAAAATTGTTTAGGACAGGAGTTCTCAGCCTAGTACTGAGGTCTTGCCCGGAAGGTAAGGTGTTTAGTGTATCTACAATGAATGAGATACATTTGAATGCTCTACTTCTAGTTGGAAATCTCTCGCTCTTGCATATTCATTGTTTGTATCCTGATATCCAGTGTTCCCTCTAAACTGGGCAAGAGTCCTCCATCTGCTTTTCTTCCAGTGGGGGCTTTCCTTTCAATGGGAGGTGGTGCTACAATGTTGTGTTTTCATTCACTACAGACAGGCAGGTTCCCTGAAGTCCTGCAGAGCTTGCCTGTCCCTAATGAAACAGCACCTTCTACTAAAAGCAATATAGGTAGAGTATTACCACACAGCTTAGAGGGAATATACCTGATAACCTGATTGGGTAGGTGTATTCGTAGTATTGGATTGAAAACCACTGGTTTAGGATAAATTGCTATTTTTTAGCTGCTGATCTGTTTAGGTTATTTCAGCAATACTACCAATTTGTAGGATTATTTACATGGGTGGGAATCTTTTTAAGATATTCTTTACCACTGTAACAATCACTGTTCTTCTGACCCTTATTAAAAGGAAAAAAACTTTTTTTTTATATTGAAACATTAAGCAGTCAAATGTTTAACCTGTATTAAGTAAAAAAAAAAAAAATTAAAATACCTGCAGGAGCTGTAAGGGATGCGTTTCATGGAGTAAGATTGCTTGATTCCAATTTTAATGTGCCTGCAATATATTTCTTGATTCCTGATGCTATTACCTAGAGCAGGGGTCTTCAAACTTTTCACCCCAGGGCCACATTGAGTACTTCAGCAGTTTCAGTGGGCCGTAGTTAAAAAACAAAAAACTCTCTAGATATGAGTTTTATTGAAAGCAGAAATTAAAAAAAAAAAAATATTCCAGCTCTTCTCCCAAACACTGGCTGAGTCATTTGTTCTTAGTTCTCAGTTCTCTCTGTATACTGTCCTTGCTTAACACCAGCTTCCCCTACTGTGCTGGGAACTACATAATCATCTATATCTCAAATGGTCAAAACTTACTTGCAGACTCCCATTAATTCTGTCCACTCCTTAGTTTTAAATTGGATGCTGTTGGAATTGTTCTCCTCCTTTGAGCTTTTCAACTTCAGTCCATATTCTTAAGACCAAAGGGTAACTAGCTTTCAGTTGGCTCTTTCTCTCTCCATCTGGGTCTGGATTCTTAGAAGCCCTACTCTGTTTCCATGTTCAGGGTAGAGAAATTTGTCCCTTTCCCCACAAACCAACCATCTGATCCCATCTGCACAAGCCTCGAATAGCTTGCCACCTTTCTTTCACTCCTTCCAGTATCTTACTAAATCTATCCTCTTCCCCATTCCAGCATGTGCTCTATTTCTTTATCCCTTCTTTCCATTCAGTATGTGCTTTCTCTCTCTTTCTCCTCTCCGCATCCTTACAGAGTCTGCTTCCCTCTCCTCACTTCCCTTCAGCATTTGTTACCTGTTGCCCTTCCCCCCTCTCCCTTCAGCGCCACTCAACCTCTTTTCCTTGTTGGGCCATCTCTCTCCCTTCCCTTCTTGGGTGCTCTTCAGAGTTTTCTCCTTCTGAGGTGTCCAGACATGGTAACGTTCTCACAAATCCTGCGCGACTGCCCTGAAACTTCTCCTCTGACGCAATTCCTGTTTCCGCCTGTGTGGCTCGCGTCAGAGAAGAAGATTTGGGGCAGTCGCGTGGGACTTGTGAGAATGGTTACCACGTCCAGACACCTCAGAAAGAGAAAACTCTGAAGAGTGCCCGTGAAGGTGAGGGGGAAGGGAGTGAGATAGCTTGACAAGGGGAAGAGATGCCTGGATGTTTCCCTCTAAACTGCTGATTCCAGCCAATCCAGCTCTGATCCTTAGCCGCATTCATGCCCAGCTTGTCCAATTGGCGCATTTCCACACAATTCTTCTGCGGGCCGGATAAAATCATATCACGCTGTACTTTGGAGACTCCTGGCCTAGAGAGAAGCAAGAGCCAAACAACTACATGACTGTCTATTTCAGTACTATACAGTTTTCACTTTATTTGTGGCATTTTGTCGTCATACAGCTAAAACAGCCTTTGGATATCTTCTTGTCACATGATTGGCCAAGGAGCATTTATCACTATGGCAACAAAAAGCAACTTCTTACCAAGAAAGCCTTTTTACGCCAGGAGATAGAAAACAACACACTTGGCAGTCCTGCTGCTTCCGAACTCCTGCATCATCTCAAACCTTCGTACTGGTTCTCTGCACATCTGCATGTGAAATTTGCAGCTTTACTCCAGCACCAGGTAAAAACAATAAACAAGCAAACTTGCAGAACACCTGATAAATTACTACCACTGCTACCAGTTAAAAGCTCATCTCTTTGAGAGTGCTTTTGACTCCTAATTCCTCTCACCTTGGGTTCTGCATCCCCAACCCTATATGTCATGTCTGTCTGTCCAAGTTAGATTGTAAGCTCTTCTGAGCAGGGACCATCTATAAATGTCAAAATGTACAGCGTTGCATACACCTTTCAGTGCTATATAAGTGATAAATAGTAGTAGTACTACTATTTATCACTTATAGTAGTACTACTACTATTATTTATCACTTATATAGCGCTGAAAGGCTTATAATCTAACTTGGACAGACATATAGAACCCAAAGTGAGAGGAGTTAGGAGTTGAAAGCAGCATTGTGCTTGGTTTGTTTTGGGAGGATACTGTTTATTCCCTCTCATTACTCTATCCCAATTGATACTTGCAATCTTGTTAATACAACATGATTTTCAACAGAACCAAAATGGAATCCAGTCTGAGAAGGGAGTACAATCCACTAAATAATCCTATAGAATCAGATCTAAACTTGAAGGGGATTGCTAAGGACAGATTGAAATGTTGCTTAGGTTTGAATTAGAGAATGACATGGGGAAAAAATTTGTCCCTGTCTCCGCCCCGTCCCCATGAGCTCGTCCCCGTCCCATCCCTGCGAGCTCAGTCCGTTCCTGCAAACCATCTGATCCCATCCACACAAACCATCTCCCTTCTGTGATCCTATTTTCCCCATTTCTAATATCTCCCCTCTGTATCTATACTCCCTCCTCTGTCTGCCATTGCCCCAACTGTGGCCATATACAATCCCCATGTATCTCCCCTTTATATCTCTGTCATAAGAACATAAGCAATGCCTCCGCTGGGTCAGACCTGAGGTCCATCGTGCCCAGCAGTCCGCTCACGCGGCAGCCCAACAAGTCCAGGACCTGTGCAGTAATCCTCTATCTATACCCCTCTATCCCCTTTTCCAGCAGGAAGTTGTCCAATCCTTTCTTAAACCCCAGTACCGTTCTCTGCCCTATTATGTCCTCTGGAAGCACATTCCAGGTGTCCATACATTGGGTAAAGAAGAACTTCCTGGCATTTGTTTTGAATCTGTCCCCTTTCAACTTTTCCGAATGCCCTCTTGTTCTTTTATTCTTAGAAAGCTTAAAGAATCTGTCCCTCTCTACTCTCTCTATGCCCTTCATGATCTTGTAAATCTCTATCATATCCCCTCTAAGTCTTCTCTTCTCTAGGGAAAAGAGACCCAGTTTCTCCAATCTCTCAGCATATGAAAGGTTTTCCATCCCTTTTATCAGACGTGTCGCTCTCCTCTGAACCCTCTCGAGTAACACCATATCCTTCTTAAGGTACGGCAACCAATATTGGACGCAGTACTCCAGATGCGGACGCACAAATGCCCGATACAATGGCAGGATAACTTCTTTCGTTCTGGTTGTGATACCTTTCTTGATTATACCTAGCATTCTATTCGCTCTCTTAGCTGCCGCTGCGCACTGTGCCGTCTTCTTCATTGTCATGTCCACCATTACCCCCAAGTCCCTTTCTTGGGTACTCTCATTCAATAACATCCCTCCCATCGTATAGTTGTATCTCGGGTTTCTGTTTCCCACATGTAATACTTTAAATTTCTCAACGTTGAACTTCATCTGCCATCTCGTCGCCCATTCTCCTAGTTTGTTCAAGTCTCTTTGCAATTCTTCGCAGTCCTCTTTAGTCCGAGCTCCACTGAATAGTTTGGTGTCGTCCGCAAATTTTATTATCTCACACTTCGTCCCTGTTTCTAGATCATTTATGAATATATTAAATAGCAGCAGCCCGAGCACCGAGCCTTGCGGAACACCACTCATGACCCTCCTCCAGTCCGAGTAGTAGCCCTTTACCCCTACCCTCTGTTTCCTGCCCGCCAACCAGTTTCTGATCCATCTATGTACGTCTCCTTCCACCCCATGGTTCTTCAGTTTTCGGAGTAGACGTTCATGAGGTACTTTGTCAAAGGCTTTTTGGAAATCTAGGTATATAATGTTTATGGGGTCCCCTCTGTCCATCCGTTTGTTGATTCCTTCAAAAAAGTGCAATAAGTTAGTTAGGCACGATCTCCCCTTGCAGAATCTATGTTGGCTGGTTATCAGAAGTTCGTTTCTTTCAAAATGTTCATTGATGCTTTCTTTTATTAGTGCTTCTGCCATTTTCCCCGGAACCGAGGTCAGACTCACTGGTCTGTAGTTTCCCGGGTCACCTCTTGATCTCTTTTTAAAGATGGGCGTAACGTTGGCTATCTTCCAATCCTCCGGGATCATGCCTGTTTTTAGGGATAGGTTGCAAATTTGCCGCAGTAGTTCCGCTATCTCCTCCTTTAATTCCTTCAGAACCCTTGGATGGATTCCATCTGGACCCGGGGATTTGTCAGTTTTTAGTTTTTCTATCTGCCTGCGCACATCTTCAAGGCTCACTTCCATGGATGTTAATTTTTCTGCTTGATCTCCATTGAAGAATTGCTCAGGTTCCGGCATGTTCGTTGTGTCTTCGTTTGTAAATACAGATGAAAAGAACGTGTTTAGTCTTTCCGTGACTTCTTTCTCCTCCTTCACCACTCCCTTCCTGTCTCCGTCATCCAGCGGTCCCACCTCCTCCCTAGCCGGCTGCTTCCCTTTAACATATCTAAAGAACAGTTTGAAATTTCGTGCTCCCCTGGCTAGCCTCTCTTCATACTCTCTTTTGGCTTTTCAAACCACACGGTGACATTCTTTTTGATACTTCCTGTGCTCTTTCCAGTTCTCCTCAGTTTTGTTCTTTTTCCATTTCCTGAATGAATTTTTCTTATTGCCTATCGCATCCGGGTCTTTTATTCGATTCTTTTTGCACCCTTTTATGAATCTGGGGATATACAGATTTTGCGCCTCGTTCACCGTGTCCTTGAAAAAAGACCCAGGCATGTTCTACCGTTTGCCATTTTTTGGAAGTGTTCCTAAGTTTCTTCCTTACCATTTCCCTCATTGCTTCGTAGTTTCGCCTTTCCTGAAGTTAAAAGTTGTCGCTATGGTTCTCTTTCCTTTCGGTATTCCTACCTCAACCTTGAATTTGATCATATTATGATTGTTGTTTCCCAACGGTCCCACTACGGTCCCACTACTTCTACTTCCTTTGCAGGTCCCCTTAACTCATTTAGGATTAGATCCAGAGTGGCTTTTCCTCTCGTCGGTTCTCTAACAAGCTGCTCCATGAAGCAATCTTGTGTAGCCTCCAGGAATTCTGTCTCCCTAGTGCATTTTGAGCTTCCAAGACTCCAGTCTATCCCTGGTTAGTTGAAGTCTCCCATAATAACCGTTTTACCGCTTTTGCATTCTCGCTTCATCTCAGCTTCCATTTCTTCATCGATATCTCCGGTTTGCCCGATAGTATAGGCCCATCTTTATTTCAGACCCTTTCATAAGAACATAAGAACATAAGCAGTGCCTCTGCCGGGTCAGACCACAGGTCCATCCTGCCCAGCAGTCCGCTCCCGCGGCGGCCCAAACAGGTCACGACCTGTCTGTATCACCAGAAGGGGCTCCCTTGCCACCTTGGTTTCTCATTTAAGTCCTGTCTTCCTATCGAAGTCCTAACCCTCCGGTCTTGCACATGCACGACCTGGTTTGGTTTCTATACTCATTACCTGGTTAGCTTTCTATACTTGTGTTACATCCCAGCTCCTCCCTCAGTATCCCATGATCCCTTTATCCTTCAGGAATCCGTCCAATCCCTGTTTGAATCCCTGTACCGTACTCTGCCTGATCACTTCCTCCGGTAGCGCATTCCAAGTGTCCACAACCCTTTGGGTGAAAAAAAACTTCCTTGCATTTGTTTTGAACCTATCTCCCTTCAGTTTCTCCGAATGCCCCCTCGTACCTGTTGTCCCCTTCAGTCTGAAGAATCTGTCCCTATCCACCCTCTCTATGCCCCTCATGATCTTGAAGGTCTCTATCATATCTCCCCTGAGCCTCCTCTTTTCCAGAGAGAAGAGCCCCAGCCTATCCAACCTCTCGGCGTATGGGCAGTGTTCCAGCCCTTTTACCATTTTCGTTGCTCTCCTTTGGACTCTCTCAAGTACCGCCATGTCCTTCTTGAGGTGCGGCGACCAATACTGAACGCAGTATTCCAGATGTGGACGCACCATCGCTCGATACAATGGCATGATGACTTCCCGTGTTCTGGTTGTTATGCCCTTCTTTATGATGCCAAGCATCCTGTTGGCTTTTTTCGAGGCTGCTGCGCACTGTGCAGATGGCTTCAGTGATGCATCCACCAGCACACCCAAGTCTCTCTCAAGTCTACTGTCTCCCAACAATACCCCCCCCAATTTGTAGCTGAACAACGGGTTCTTTTTCCCTATATGCATGACCTTGCATTTGTCCACATTAAAGCGCATTTGCCATTTGTTTGCCCAGTCTTCTAGCTTGTCCAGGTCTCTTTGTAGGTCCTCACACTCCTCCCTGGTCCTAACTCTGCCGCACAGTTTGGTATCATCTGCAAATTTTATAACCTCGCACTTTGCCTCCTTTTCCAGGTCATTGATAAATATGTTAAAGAGTAACGGCCCCAGCACCGACCCCTGTGGTACACCGCTCGTGACTCCCCGCCAGTCAGAATATTGACCCTTTACTCCGACCCTCTGCAGTCTGCCCGACAACCAGTGCTTGATCCATCTGTGCACATCCCCTCCCACCCCGTGGTTCCACAGCTTCTTAAGCAGCCTTTCATGTGGCACCTTGTCGAAAGCCTTTTGAAAATCGAGGTAAATGATGTCTATGGGTTCCCCATTGTCCACCCGACTGCTTATTCCCTCAAAGAAGTACAGAAGGTTCGTTAGGCACGACCTTCCCTTACCTTCCCTTTCCTTCCCGGTATTTTAACCCATAGCGATTGCAGCTTGTTGGTCATCTCTGCTGTATCCATTCTTGTCAATCGTATGCTTTCTTTTATGTATAGTGCTATTCCACCTCCTTTCTGTCCTGATCTATCCTGGCGATAGAGCTTGTACCCCAGCAGTGCTGTATCCCATTTGCTTTCCTCATTCCACCATGTTTCAGAGATTCCAATGATGTCTATGTCCTCTGCATTGGCCATGGCTTCTAATTCCCCCATTTTATTTCTTAGGCTCCTTGCATTAGTATATATACAATTTAGATCCTGGTATTTTGTTGTCTTCATTTCCTTTCCCTGTACTGCGGTCTTTAGTGTCTTCTCTTTTGCTACAATCCTTCTAACCTCCTCTTCTGGGTTAGTCGACTCCTGTAATTTGTCCCTTGTTTCTTCCCAGCCTTGTTTCCCCTTAGTATCTTCATGGGATACCTTCTTCCGAATCGTTGACGCTTGGTCGACTGTCGGCTTTCCCCTTCCTCTCAGTTTAAAGCCTGTTCTATTTGTCTCTTGACGTTGTTTGCTAGAAGTCTAGTACCCGCCGCGCTTAGGTGCAGTCCATCTCTCCTATAGAGCTTGCTCTTGCCCCAGAAAGTTGTCCAGTTCCTCACGAAGTGGAATCCTTCTTCCTCTCACCATTTCCTAATCCACGCATTTATTGATTGTAGTTCCTCTTGCCTTTTCACATCTGCCTTCGGTACCGGTAGGATATCTGAGAACGCTTTCTTCCCAGAATCTTGAATTGTTCTATCAGTGTGCTTCTTTTGTAGTCTCTCCTGCTGATATCATTCGTCCCGATGTGGATCATTACTGTGGTCTCTTCCGTCTCCGCTCCTTCCAGGATCTTTCCAGTTTTGTCCACGATGTCCTTGGTTCTCGCTCCTGGGAGGCAGGTCACCAGTCGATCCTCTCTCCCTACTGCTATGTGGCTGTCCACTGCCTCAGGATCGAATCTCCCACTATGATCGCTGACTTTCCCTTCTTCAAATTTTGCTTCGGTCTCAAGTCAATATCCTCAGTGTGTGCCTCACTCTTTCTTCTTCTGGGCATCGACTAGCCAATTTCTCCCTCTCGTGCAGTATTCCTCTATGGGTGTCTTCTTTGAGGTCATCTGCTTGTTGTTCTTCCTTCCATGTTGGTCTTGGTGTAACTTCATTTTACATCTGAAGTTTGTTCTCTTCCACCCTCCTCCTGTATGCTTCCTCAATGAATTTCTCGAGTTCCCTGACTTCCTCCTCGATGTGTTTCTCTCTCATGAAGTACTCAGCTGTCCTGGTTGGGTCCTCTGTGATGTCCCTATGCCCCGATGTACATAATCCTCCCCCATGTATCTCCCCTTTATGTCTCTGTCCCTATGCCTCCATGCACATAATTTCCCCTCTTTTTGTTACCTTCCTGTGTGCAGATTTCCCCTCTCTTCCACACCAATGTGTCTCTCTCCTCTCCAACCCCATCTAGCTTCTTTCCCTTTTTCTTCCCCCGTTTCCAGCATCTGCCTGACTTTCTCCCCTTTCTCTTTCCTACTCCTTGGCCAGTTTTGTTTTGGTGTCCTTTCCCCTCCCCCCAGCTCTATGGGAAACTAATATATTTTTTTTAAAAAGGTTCATTTTAACTGAGTCTTGTGTCCCCAGCAGCAGCCCCCTCCCTCCCTTGCCCTTACCTTCACTGGCAATTTTTCTCTTAACAAGCAGCTGGAGCATTTCCTGAAGTCGCATATGGCTAGCTGGCTGCCTGACACTTCTCCTCTGCTCTGACGCAACTTCCTGTTTCCGGTTGCATTAGAGGAGAAGTTTCAGGCAGCCAGCCGCATGCGACTTCAGAAAATGCTCCAGCTGCTTGTTAAGAGAAAAATTGCCAGCGAAGGTAAAGGCAAGGGAGGGAGGGAGATGCTCGGACCGCACAATCGGATTTTAAGTATTTTGTGCACGTTCCCTCAGTTAACTATTCCATGGGGCGGTGAATGGCCTTGTTCCCTTACCCGCAGCGACCAGGGTTTTTTTTGTCCTTGTTTCGGCAGGTTCCCCACGGCTAGCTGCGGGTAACAGTCACCATGTCATTCTGTAATTTGAATGAAAAACCTGTTGGGCTAATGTAAGAATATCAGGTCCTGCAAAGAGTCCAGTTTGACTCACTGCATAGCCTGTTGTATGCTTTTAGGAATAATCTAATGTTTGTTTTTCAGGCAAATGTGAAAGGACAGCTGCCAAAACCAACAAAATTTTTAGCCTTGGATAAATGCCTACCACAGAGGGACTTTTTACAGGTATAAATGGTACTACTAAGCACAATTACATGTAATAAAGTAATCTGGTATTTGTTTGAGATTTTTGCTAATTAGAAATATAACAGTGGATATCAGTTCTGTACCACAGGTAGGACTGAGTGTGTCCCCAACTTCATCTCCTTTGCCTTAGGTAATTGATGTGGACCATGACCCCGATGCATGTGATTGCCTGGAGTATGATCTTGAATGGCTTGCAGTTCTGAAGACTACAAATGATCTGATTAATGTGACACCAAAACTGTGGAACGTGCCTGAAAATAATGGCCTCCATGCAAAGTGAGTGGGACCTTTTTATTTTAATTTTCTTCAGAATTTATCATTTATCAAAACTGAAAAAAAGCAGGAAAAAATGATGACTCATTTTCCAGGTAAATATCTTGAGTTTATTGTGGTGGACAGATGTTGGGACCATAAAAAAAAAATTAGGATCAAAGAGAGGAGGTTCCTAAACATTTTGTGTAAAGAGCAATAGTTTTTAAATTGATAGGGCTAGATGAAAAATTTAACAACAATTTTCCTTCCAGCAACTTATTTTTTATTTATGATCTACTAACACTTTTCCGATGTCTCATCTGAATCCCTCATCCTTTTCTAGCATCTTAAGTTCACCTTTATCTTCCTATTGTAACATAACTTCCAGTGCAATAGGTATGTCATTCTGGACAAGCTAGTAATCTCCCTATGACCACGAGCCTTTGCAAAAGGAATCCACTCCAGATTTTTTTTCTGTATCCCTCCTACTTCACTGAGAGCTGTACTGCCATCTACAGTTTTTTCCCTTCTACACACGAGCCTGAAGAAGTATTTCTGTTCTGTTCTGCTCTGCTCTTTTCTTTTAGTTATTTTTGGATTTTCTTTGGTTTTTTGGTGCTCGGAGCTTCCCTGTTTGTGGGTTCAGCTCTATCTGCATGGAGAAGAGGCAGGCGGTCTGCAGTTGACAGGCCAATCCTTTGTGATACCTGTTAGCCAGCCTGCAAAAGCAATTTTGGAGATTGTGGCTGTCCCCAGTTAGCGTTGCTTACCTACTGCTTGGCAGGGGTTTGAGTGCAGGGTGCCAGCTGCGTTTTTGTCTCCACCTCTTTTTTTTTTTAGCTTTGTGCATCCATCAGTCCGCGGGAGTGTGGGATTCAGTCAGACATCAAGTCTGACTGACAACCCAAAGATTCAACATTGGAGATTAATTCTGGATAAGGCAGTGATTCCTTCTCCTTTTTGCTAGCTTGAAGGCAAATTGAAGCACATTGTGAGTAAGGCTGTTACAGTCTATGAGGTGGGGGGGGTTGTCTGTAAATTGCAGATTTGAACATTTCTGTGTGTTAGTTTATATTCCCCACCCCTAAAATCCTAAAATTGCTAGTTTTTTATTTTGCCTTTTTTTAGTGTTTTTTGGATTTTAGCAATCATTTTTTTCAAAAGTCTCCTGTACCTTCAAATCTTCTCGTTTAGCCTCAGAACTGGTGGAGATGGAGTTCTCTGGCTCTTTTACCCCTAGTACATGCTAGGATTGCCCAAAATGTGCACTGGAGGTGCATCCTTGCACCATGTGCTGTGCCACACAGGAGGGGAAGGCAGGAGCTCTTGGGCCGTAGAACGGGCAGCAAGACCTTTGGTTTGCGCCATTTTCTTTTCTGGGCCCCAAAACAACAGCCATTCCACACAGAAAGGTGCGGATGTGCCTGTGCCCAATAGACACATGGAGTCCTCTTCTGGGGACTCAGCTTTGCCTGGTTCAGCATTTTCCCTAAAATTTGTCAATTTCATGTGGAAAGCCTTTCAGGAGAGCCGTCCCGTTACAGTGCAGGCTGACAGCACTCCAAGCACTGCACATGGGGGCAAATGGCTAGAAATGTAAAAAAGGGAGACAAAAATTTTGTCAGATATATTAGTGAAAGGAAGAAGATAAAAAATGGAATTGTGAGACTAAAAGATGATATGTATCAATATGTAGAGAGTAATGAGGAAAAAGTAAACTTGTTAAATACTTCTGTGTTCACGGAAGAAGATCCTGGAGAAAGACCGAGATTGTCTGGCAAAGTTACAAATGAGAATGAAGTAGATACTATGCCATTCACAGAAGAAAGTGTTTATAAACAACTTGAAAAATTTAAGATGGACAAAGCGATGGGACTGGATAGGATCCTTTGCAGGATATTGAGGGAGCTCAGAGAGGTTCTGGTAGGTACTATTAAAGATTTGTTGAACAAATCTTTGGAGACGGGAGTGGTTCCTGAGGCTTGGAAAAGAATGGATGTGGTCCCTATTCAGAAAAGTGGTTGCAGAGATGAAGCAGGAAACTACAGGCCAATAAACCTCACTTTGATTATTGGAAAAATAATGGAAGCATTGCTGAAAGAAAGGATAGTGAAATTCCTAGAATCAAATGGGTTACAGGATCCGAGGCAACATGGTTTTACTAAAGGGTAAATCATGCCAAACAATTCTGATAGAATTTTTTGATTGGGTGACCAGAGAATTGGATCAAGGGCATATTCTAGATGTAATTTACTTAGATTTCAGCAAAGCCTTTGACATGGTTCCTCATAGGAGGCTCTTGAACAAACTTGACAAGTTGGAGTTAGGACCCAAAGTGGTGGATTAGAAACTGGTTGACGGGCAGATACATGAGGGTGGTGATTAATGGAATTCACTTGGAGGAGGGAAAAGGTAAGTAGTGGAGTCCTTCAGGGATCGGTGCTGGGGCCAATCCTGTTTAATATGTTTGAGCGACATTGCTGAAGGGTTAGAAGGAAAAGTTAGCCTTTTTGTGGATGATACCAAGATTTGTAATAGAGTAGACACCGAGGAGCGAATGGAAAACATGAAAAAGGATCTGAAAAAGTTAGAGGAATGGTCTAATGTGTGGCAACTAAAATTCAATGCAATGAAGTGCAGAGTAATGCATTTGGGGATTAGAAATCGGAAGGAGCCCTATGTGCTGGGAGGTGAGAGGCTGATATGAACAGATGGGGAGAGGGATCCTGGGGTGATAGTGTGACAAGGCGGTGGCTGTTGCTAGAAGGATGCTAGGCTGTATATAGAGAGGCATGACCTTGGAGTATTGTGTTCAGTTTTGGAAACCCATATCTGGCAGAGGACATAAGAAGACTTGAAGTGGTCCAGAGGAGGGCAATGAAAATGGTAGGAAGTTTGTGCCAGAAAACATATGAGGAGAGACTGGAATCCCTGAATATGTATACCCTAGAGCACAGGTGTCAAACTCGAGGCCCGCAGGCCGAATCCTGTCCGCCTGGCCGAAGGGTGTCTTACTTTCTGGCCGGCTCACGCCTGGACGTTTTATGGGACCTGCAATGTGATGTTTTCATTGCTGCCCCCGGTGTTACCTTCTGGCCGGCACTCTCCTCCTCACTGCCACAGTGTGCACAAAGCTGCGGGCAGTGGTGGCTCCTCGCACGTCCTGTGCCTCATCCAGAAGCATTCCCTCTGTCGTTGCGACATCAGAGAGGAGGAGCCACCACCCGCAGTATGTGCAGCGGCAGTGAGGAGAGTGCCGGCCAGAAGATAACACTGAGGGCAGCAATTAAAACACCACATCGCACCGCAGGCTGCATAAAACAGCCAGGCGTGAGCTGGCCAGAAAGTAAGACACCCTTCGGAGAGTGGCACCTAGTTGAGGCACAGCATGGAGGGAGGGAGACAACAAAGGTAAGGGGAATGATTTTATTTTCAATTTAGTGATTGAATTGTGTCAATTTTGAGAATTTTCATCTGCTGTCTATATTTTGCACTATTCAGGAAGAAATGCATTTGTTTCTTTTTCTCTGGGGGTTGTACTGTATGCAGAGTCTTGAATCTTAGGATTTTGTTTGTACTTTAGTTTTTGGTCCCATATTTGCATAGGGGTTATCTGTGTTCTGGTAGGAATGAATGTTGAGAAGCATACAGTGTGGTTTGTGTAGTTTAATTTTGTGGTTAACCATTATGTGTTGTTAATAAGATTACCGTATTTTCGCGGATATAACGCACGCGTTATACGCGTTTTTACCTACCGCGCATACCCCTCGCGCGTTATATGCCTGAGCGCGGTATACAAAAGTTTTTAAACATAGTTCCCACCCCGCCCGACTCACCCCCCCAGCAGGACCGCTCGCACCCCCACCCCGAACGACCGCTCGCACGCGCTCCCACCCGCACCCGCATCCACAATCGGAGCAAGAGGGAGCCCAAGCCCTCTTGCCCGGCCGACTCCCCGACGTCCGATACATCCCCCCCCGGCAGGACCACTCGCACCCCCACCCCGAAGGACCGCCGACTTCCCGACAATATCGGGCCAGAAGGGAGCCCAAACCCTCCTGGCCACGGCGACCCCCTAACCCCACCCCGCACTACATTACGGGCAGGAGGGATCCCAGGCCCTCCTGCCCTCGACGCAAACCCCCCCCCCCCCCCAACGACCGCCCCCCCCCCAAGAACCCCCGACCGCCCCCCCAGCCGACCCGCGACCCCCCTGGCCGACCCCCACGACCCCCCCACCCCCCTTCCCCGTACCTTTAGTAGTTGGCCGGACAGACGGGAGCCAAACCCGCCTGTCCAGCAGGCAGCCAACGAAGGAATGAGGCCGGATTGGCCCATCCATCCTAAAGCTCCGCCTACTGGTGGGGCCTAAGGCGCGTGGGCCAATCAGAATAGGCCCTGGAGCCTTAGGTCCCACCTGGGGGAGCGGCCTGAGACACATGGTCGGGTTGGGCCCATGTGCCTCAGGCCGCGCCCCCAGGTGGGACCTAAGGCTCCAGGGCCTATTCTGATTGGCCCACGCGCCTTAGGCCCCACCAGTAGGCGGAGCTTTAGGACGGATGGGCCAATCCGGCCTCATTCCTTCGTTGGCTGCCTGCCGGACAGGCGGGTTTGGCTCCCGTCTGTCCGGCCAACTACCAAAGGTACGGGGAATGGGGGTGGGGGTCGGCCAGGGGGGTCGCGGGTCGGCTGGGGGGGCGGTTGGAGGTTCTTGGGGGGGGCGGTCGTTGGGGGGAGGGGGTTTGCGTCGAGGGCAGGAGGGCCTGGGATCCCTCCTGCCCGTAATGTAGTGCGGGGTGGGGTTAGGGGGTCGCCGTGGCCAGGAGGGTTTGGGCTCCCTTCTGGCCCAACTACACAAAGGTACGGGGAAGGCGGGTGGGGGTGTCGTGGGGGTCGGCCAGGGGGGTCGCGGGTCGGCTGGGGGACGGGCGGAGGTTCTTGGGGGGGGGCGGTCGTTGGGGGGAGGGGGTTTGCGTCGAGGGCAGGAGGGCCTGGGATCCCTCCTGCCCGTAATGTAGTGCGGGGTGGGGTTAGGGGGTCGCCGTGGCCAGGAGGGTTTGGGCTCCCTCCTGGCCCGATATTGTTGGGGAGTCGGCGGTCCTTCGGGGTGAGGGTGCGAGTGGTCCTGCCGGGGGGGGGGATGTATCGGACGTCGGGGGGGGGCATCAGGCTTTCAGGATGGGGACAGACCTTCAAGGGGGGACAGGACTTCAAGGGGGGACAGTGCACGGAAGTCAGGGGGGGTGAACGGAGAGTCGGGACAGCGCATGGAAAGTCAGGGCGGGCGAAAGGAGCGTCGGGCATCATGCGCGGTATACCCGTGAGCGCGGTATACAAAAGTTTTTGTACATATCATCGTGATTTCTGCGCGCTATACCCGTGTGCGCGTTTTACACGGGTGCGCGTTATATCCGCGAAAATACGGTATATTGTGTGTGTATATATGAAAAATGAATGGAAAAATGGTGTTACATTTAGTACTATTATGGGGGCAGGGTATGGGGCGGAGATTGTGTGGGGTCTGGCTCACAACTTAACCTGTGTTTTGTATTTCGGCCCCTTAATGTGATCGTTTGACACCCTTGCCCTAGAGAAAAGGAGGGACAGGGGAGATATGATTCAGACGTTCAAATACTTGAAAGGTATTAACGTAGAACAAAATCTATTCCAGAGAAAGGAAAATGGTAAAACCAGAGGGAATAATTTGAGGTTGAGGGGTGGTAGACTCAAGAGTAATGTTAGGAAATTCTTCTTTACGGAGAGGGTGGTTGATGCATGGAATGCTCCCGAGGGAGGAAGTGGAGAGGAAAAAGGTGACAGTTCAAAAAAGCATGGGATGAACACAGAGGATCTCTAATTAGAAAATAATGGGTATATATTGAAGGAACTAAGGCCAGTACTGGGCAGACTTGCACGGTCTGTGTCCCGTATATGGACATTCAGTTGAGGACAGGCTGGGGAGGGCTTCGATGGCTGAGATGGGCTGGAGTGAGCTTTGACGGAGACTCCAGTAGATGGAACCTAAGCACACAACCAGGCAGGGCTCTGAAGTTCTGGCCCAGAAATATCTAAGAAAAAGGACCATTTAAATTAAATGATTAATTTATGGAGCATGTATGGTTGGGCAGACTGGATGGACCATTCGGGTCTTTATCTGCATCATTTACTATGTTACTATGTTAAAAATGCTCTTGCTTCATTGTCTACCGCTGACCAGGGCACAGATGATGAGTCTCTCACTGTTCCCCTTATTGTCTCAGGATGCACCCACCCTGTCGGGGGATGCAGGGCTCCAGTTCGACTCTTTGGGGCCTATGCTAGCTCTTGATCTGGAAGATGATCCCATGGTTCTGCGCTTATTCAAACCTTCGGCTCTACTGGATCTCATTTCTGAAGCCCTTTGAGAGCTGAAATTGGACTCCCAGATGGTTCCTTCTACCTCCTCCTCTCTAATGAGTGGTATGACAGTTCAGTCTTCTACTTTTCTCTGGCATCCTGACATCAATGTCTTGGAGTAGTGGGATGCTCTAGAGGGGTCTCTTGAGGTAGCAAGAGCTATGACTCTGCTGTATCCCATGGCACAGGAATGCCATCAGCTGTTTACTCAGCCCAAGGTGGATTCCTTTGTTACATAGGTTACGAAATACCCCTCCTGAGTGAGGGTGGTATGGTGCTCAAGAATATGCAAGATAGCTGAGTAGATGTGGTCCTCAAGATACTTTTTGAGGTGTTATCTTTGGGAGTCAAGGTGGCCTCTACGGCATCCTTTGTGACCCGCACCTGTCTTTCCAGGCTGCGATCGTGAGGATGATGAGCCCATGCCCCAGTTCCTTTTATCAGGAATTGATTATGTGTAAGATGGCTCTCTACAACATAATTCGTGTCATGAGTAAAGCATCAACTTACTTGATTTCTTCCCAAAGGATGTTATGGGCAGTGGGCTGGTGATTCCAACTCCAAAGCAACTCTTAGCAGACTCCTTTTCAAAGGGCAGTTGTAGTTCAGGAAGGACTGGACAATCTCATGACCTGTGTAATGGATCATCAACCCAAAACCTTGCTGACAGCAGGCCAAGAGCATCTAGAGCAGTGGTCTCAAACTGGCAGCCCAGGGGCCACATGCGGCCCTCCAGGTACTATTTTGAGGCCCTTGGTATATTTATCATAATCACAAAACTAAAATAAAACAATTTCTTGATCATACGTCTCTTTAGCTATAAATTACAATATTATTATTATTATTAAGACTTAGTCAAAAGGAACGATTTATGAACTATAAAGAGTTTTACCGCATGCAAAATTGTCATTTCTTTAATAAGACATTAACTATTTTTTCTGAGGCCCTCCAAGTATCTACAAATCCAAAATGTGGCCTTGCAAAGGGTTTGAGTTTGAGACCACTGAGCTAGAGGCACTGGGTGCTCTAATTTTTGTGGCTCCAAGAGGTCTAGACAGTATTCTAGAGTCACCTCCCAGAGATTCTCCCAGAGTTACAAGCAGAGATTTTCCAGCAACCAGTCCTCAGCTCCCTGAGCTGCTCCTTCTTCCAAGAAGATACAATGACGCCAGGTCAGGAGCGGCCTTTCCCAAGATTGGGGGCTGGCTCTCAGATTTTGCACAAGCATAGTCTCCTATTTACTCTGACCGCTGGGTTTTGGATATTATCCAGAACATCTGCAAGCTGGAATTTGCTCGGTCTCTAACAGATTGGTTGTGGTTACTCCCATGGGGCGCCCAGAAAAAGCAACCTGAGTACAAGCCACTGTGAGAAGGTGGTTAGACATTCAGGCCATAGAGCCTGTACCACCCGAAGACTCAGGCTCGGGCAGATAAACCATATACTTCATCGTGCCAATGAAAGGCTTCAACAATTGGAGACCCATTCTGGACCTTAATCACGTGAATGCAGCACTCAGGATCCCGCATTTTCGCATGGAGACGGTTCGATCTGTCATAGCAGCAGTGATTCCAGGAGAGTTCCTGGCCTCTAGATCTGATGGAGGCCTTCTTACATATTCCCATTTTCCCAGACCACAGAAAGTTCCTAAGGTTTCGTTTCCAGCATTACCAGACCATAAGAATAGCCTTATTAACGTAGAACAAAATCTTTTTCAGAGAAAGGAAAATGGTAAAACCAGAGGACATAATTTGAGGTTGAGGGGTGGTAGATTCAAGAGCAATGTTAGGAAATTCTATTTTACAGAGAGGGTGGTGGATGCCTGGAATGCACTCCTGAGAGAAGTGGTGGAGAGGAAAACGGTAACTGAGTTCAAAGAAGCATCTGATGAACACAGAGGATCTAGAATTAGAAAATATTAAATATTGAACTAAGCCAATACTGGGCAGACTTGCACGGTCTGTGTGTCTGTATATGTCTGTTTGGGGGAGGATGGGCTGGGAGGGTGTAGATGGGCTGGAGTGGGTTGTGACGGAGATTTCTGCAATTGGAACCCAAGCACAGTACCAGGTAGAGCTTTGGATTCGAGCCCAAAAATAGCTAAGAAGAAAAAATTTAAATCGAATCAGGTTGGGCAGACTGGATGGATCATTCAGGTCTTTATCTGTCGTCATCTACTATGTTACTATGTAAGCCAAGAGGAAGAGAAACAGCAGGAGAGGAGCGAGCAAGGGGCAGTGACGAGAGTTAGCTCTGCCCACCCCCGATGTCGACCACCGAAGCTCCCCCTTAAAAGGGGAGGGGCCAACGGCACTCAGCTCTTTTTACATATTGCTGAAAACCTGCTTCATTGAGAAATAGGCCTTGCTTAACACATGATACCTTATAATGCGGTCTTTAATTTCTAGTATTTTGTCCTTATTCACTTTGATCTTAATTTACTCTTTGTAAGCTTTTAGTAATTTTTTGTAAACTGCTTTGCATCCAGTTGGAGATATTGTGGTTTATAAAGACACCATTGTATGAATTCGCACACCTTTGGATGAATAAAGGCATTTGGATTTATCAGATGAGTTGAAAGACACTTTTATTGTGCACCATTCTGATTGGACAATTCCACTTTGATTTTGCTCTTTTGAATTTTGTTTCCCCTGTTCTTTTGTGTCTTGGCTGACGTATACATGTTTATGCTGCTTATGTACTTTGCTGCATGTACATTCCTGCCTAGTCCCTGTACCACTATTCCTTTAGTGGAGGAGAATATATCATGGGTCTACAGGTATGAGTTTTTTAAATTAGATTTAAAATACATTTAAACTGGATTTTACCTTTACAAAACTTAGGGGATTTATCAATTTAAGTCAATTTGAGACATTAGCAAGGGATATGAAAGTGAGTCATATTATGGCTATTAAAGGGAATATTTACACCTACCAGCAGGTTACACTTGAATGTGAAGAAAATGTAAAATGAAAACATGTTGGATGTTTCTGAAACTCTGTAGGAAAGAGGGAATTAAAATATACTCATATCATAAATGGAAAGATGTGCCTTCTTCCCCATAGTGTAAGCACAGCATTATCAAACACGTGAAAAAAATTAAAGTGTAACTAAAAACATATTTTATTTGAAATCTCTATAGGTGGGACTTCAGTGCTACAGAAGAAACCATGAAAGAAGTGCTAAATGAAATAGGTGAAGACTTACGCATTCCTTCTAATTTCAGTACCACAGCTGTGTGCTATGACCCCAGCAACCCCCAGAATCATAGAGAACCTGATCACATCATCAATCCACAAACAACAGAATTCTGTGCCCTCTTAGGACTAGTTGACATTAATGCTTTGATTGGTGAGTCAGAAAAGACTGGAGGAGATGAAGTAGCTGAAGAGAATGATATGGACAGTACAGGGTCAGCAGAGGAGCCCAGTGAATACAACACAGACACATCAGGTCTGTCTTTATCTATTAATCCTGATGAAATAGCCCTGGATGAAGATGAGGAAGAAGATACTGTAGATAATAATGTTCAATCAGTGGAACCTTCTCCGGATCAGCTTCCGGAATTCTCAATGAGTTTCTCAGACATTCGTATCCTGCCAGAGTCTATGGCAGTGTCCTCTGATGATGCAATGGACTCTACCAATGATGAACTAGAGAAATCTGGTGAAAATAGCCAGACAGAAGGGGAAGGGAAAAGCCCTTGTAGCAGACCTTTAAAACGGATCAGCAATGAAAATGAAAATGTGGGAACAAAAAAACTTAAGAGACGTAATCAAGCAATATATGCTTCAAAAGATGATGAAGATGAGCACTAAGACTCAAAGAACATGCAGTACATTTTCTCAACGCAAATGTATGCCAGTTGCACCAGTTTTAACTACACATATTTTAAATTGTCATTTTCTCCCACCTTGGTGTTAACCTTCAACATTCAGTTAATCCTTGTGAAGTTTTGCCTTTGATTTATTAGATGATAGTGGATATTTCTGTACTAAGCTGACATAATTTGTCTATATATAATCTTTACTCTTTCTTTTCTTAATCAATTTATATTTTAATATAGCTATTCTCTTTTTTTCTAGTTACTCCATTAGTATTCCCAGGTTATGATGTATAGCTTGGACCTTTGACTTGCTGCATTTTCCTTCTAGCACATACAAGTTGCTCAAACTAAAATTGTGCTGTTCTCACCCCCCACTCCCAATCGATGGTCAATAAGTTTTTAAACCAGGTCAACTGGGAATTCATAGGTAGCCCAACATACCAACAGCAAGAGAGCTATCATTAATAAACAGCAATGAATTTTACTTTTCTTTGTTGGATTCCTTTGTGCAAAGCCACAACTTCTCCAAGTAATGGCTTTATAAAGGGTTCATTATTTTATTAGTAATAAAGATGAAACAATATGGAGGATGCCTTATTTTATGGAAATTACATGGTTTGAGCCAGTAAGAAAATATGTTTATGGTAGAGGAAGAGAAGTCACTGCCAGATTGCCCCTGCCAGCATAACTGTGCATGAACTGATGACCAGGAAGGAGGCTAGTCTGGAATTAGTCTCCGCAAACTGAAGGAACATTAGGAATTGGAGACAGCTTGGAACTGTAACTTACATGCTGGGTTAGTGGAGCCTTTTATCTGTAGAGGGAGCTATTTCACTGGGCTCCTGCTAATCACTGTCATCTTGCATTACAAATTGGTTGGTGTTTTTAGTGAGAACAAAAGTTTTGAAGCTGACCTGTTTTTATCCACAGACACCCAACTAGCTCAGGACGTCCCATCTCTCTGAAACCTGCACTACACACTGTTGAGCATGACTAATATCTATAGACTAGTCATTAATCCCGTTACATTAACGGGTGCTAGAATATGTCTATCTGTCTTTCTTTCTTTCTATGTCTCTTTCTGCCCCTGTCTCTTTCTTCCTTTCTTTGTCTCACTCCCTCCCACTGTCTGTCTGTCTTTCTTTCTGCCTGTCTCTCTCCCTGGCCCCCTTTGTCTGTCTGTGTTTATTTATTTCTGTCTCTCTCCCCCCCCAAAGCAAACCAAGAATGCTCCCTGGCCCCCTTTCCCTTCCCCCCTCCCCCACTTCCCTGTACAGAAGCAGCATTCTCTCCTTCCCTGAGCAGCAACATTCCCCCTTTCCCTGTGTAGCAGCAGCATTCCCCCCCTTCCCTGTGCACCCACCCCTTGCCTGCTCCCCCTGTTCCCTTCCCCCATCCATCAGCATTCATTTCCTGCTCCCCCTGTGCATACGCTCTACTTGCCTCAAAGAAAAGCGCTGCACTGCGCTGTTGCTGGCCTCGGTGTCTTCTCTACACTGTGGCCAACCCTAGCGGAAACAGGAAGTTGTGAGGGCGGGCCGCAGTGGAGAGAAGATAGTGAAGCCATTGGCAGCACAACGCAGCGCTTTTCAGTTAAACGCTGTGAGTAGGCGAGAGGGAGGAGAGGGAAAAATAGATGGCAGCAGGGGGGTTTGGAGGTTGGGGCGCGTGCGGCAAGCCGCCGCTCGCGCCTGAAGATTTTAAAAGCTCCCCTGGATCGGTCTGCCCTGCTCCTTACCTTAGTATATTTTTAAGTTGAAAGAGGCGGCGGCTCCTCACAGGAGCAGGGCAGACCGAAGAACACGGCCGACAGCCACCGCGTCCGACATCCGCCTCGGGGGAGGATAGAGAGTGTTTCATGCACATGCGCACTCCTATCTGAGGAGCCCTACAGCGCACGGAAAACGGAACACGCGATGGGAGTGCGCATGCGCGGATTAGCCCTTTATTATATTAGATATAAAAATCTACTCCTGATTAAACATAACTGACTTCATATACATTATATAATTCAATACAATAAGATCTATCCTCTGTGAAGCACAGTTACTTACCGTAACAGGTGTTATCCAGGGACAGCGGCAGCTTTTCTCACATATGGGTGACGTCATCAGTGGAGCCCGGATGCAGAAGCTTGCAAGCAGACTTACTTGAAGAAACTAGAAGTTTCGAGTTGACTGCACCGCGCATGCGCGAGTGCCTTCCCGCCCAGCACAGGGTGCGTCTCCTCAGTTCAGATAGCTAGCAGAGAAGCCAACCAGGGGAGGTGGGTGGGTTGTGAGAATAGCGGCCTGCTGTCCCTGGATAACACCTGTTACGGTAAGTAACTGTGCTTTATCCCAGGACAAGCAGGCAGCCTATTCTCACATATGGGTGACCTTCAAGCTAACCAAAATGGGATGGTGGGAGTGATGGCAATTTAAGAGAATAAATTTTGTAATACTGTTTGGCCATACTGTCCATCCTGTCTGGATAAAATATCCAGACAATAGTGAGAAGTGAAAGTATGAACCGAGGACCAAATAGCAGCCTTGCAAATTTCCTCAATAGGTGTAGATCTGAGAAAAGCTACTGAAGCTGCCATTGCTCTAACTTTACGGGCTGTGACTCTACTGTGTAGGGGTAATCCAGCCTGAGCATAGCAGAATGAGATACAAGCAGCCATCCAGTTGGAGATGGTACGCTTAGAGATAGGATGTCCCAACTTATTTGGATCAAAGGAGACAAAAAGTTGAGGAGCAGTTCTGTGTAGTTTGGTGCGTTCCAAATAGAAAGCCAAAGCACGTTTACAGTCCAGAGTGTGAAGAGCTACTTCTCCAGGATGAGAATGAGGCTTCAGAAAGAACACTGGAAGAACAATAGATTGATTGAGATGAAATTCCGATACCTTTTTAGGGAGGAATTTTGGATGAGTACGTAGGACCACCTTATCATGATGAAACACCGTGAAAGGTGGATCAGCAACTAAGGCTTGCAGCTCACTGACTTGTCGAGCAGAAGTAAGGGCAATGAGAAACACCACTTTCCAAGTGAGATACTTCAGATGAGCCTTGTCAATTGGTTCAAACGGAGGCTTCATCAGTTGAGCAAGGACAACATTGAGGTCCCAAACCACAGGAGGCAGTTTGAGAGGAGGTTTGACATTGAAAAGTCCTTTCATGAATCTGGAAACCACCGGATAAGCAGAGAGGGATTTCCCTTCAATAGGCTGATGGAAAGCTGCAATTGCACTGAGATGGACTCGGATCGATATAGACTTGAGGCCAGAATTGGATAAGTGCAAAAGGTAATCCAAAACAGAAGATAAGAAGGAATGCTGAGGCTCCTTATCAGGAGAAAAACACCACGTAGAAAATCTAGTCCATTTTTGGTGATAGCATTGTCTAGTGGTAGGCTTCCTAGAAGCCTCTAAAACGTCTCTTACAGATTGAGAAAACTGAAGAGGGGTCATGTTGAGAGGTACCAAGCTGTCAGGTGTAGAGACTGCAAGTTGGGATGAAGCAGAGATCCCTGATTCTGTGTAAGCAGAGAAGAAAAAACTGGTAGAAGGTATTGCTCCCTGCTGCTGGGTTGAAGTAGAAGGGAGTACCAAGGCTGTCTTGGCCACCGAGGATCAATTAGAATCATGGTGGCATAATCATTCTTCAATTTGACTAGAGTCTTGAGAATGAGAGGGAATGGATAGAGGAAAAGATTTGACCATTCCAGAAGAAAAGCATCTGCCTCTAGGCGATGAGGAGAGTATATCCTGGAGCAGAACTGAAGCAGTTTGTAGTTGTGGGGAGCTGCAAAGAGGTCTATCTGAGGTGTTCCCCACTGTGAAAAAATGTGATGAAGAGGTGAGGAATGGAGTGTCCATTTGTGAGGTTGCAGAAGACTACTCAAGTTGTCCGCCAAGCAATTCTTCGCCCCTTGGATGTAGAGCGCTTTGAGGAAGGTGTTGTGGCGGATTGCCCAGTCCCAAACCTTCAGAGCTTCTTGATAAAGGGAGGCAGGTCCCGTCCCTCCCTGTTTGTTGACATAATACATGGCGACTTGGTTGTCCGTCCGAATAAGGACTACCTGGTCATGAAGAAGATGTTGAAAAGCGTTGAGAGCCTTGAGGATCGCTCTGTGTTCCAACAGATTGATATGACACTGACGATCCGTACTGGTCCAGTGGCCTTGAGTATGGAGACCATCGAGATGAGCGCCCCAAGCGTAGGTCGAATAATCTGTCGTGAGGACCTTCTGATTGGGGGGCGTTTGAAAAAGCAAGCCTCTGGAGAGATTAGAGGAGCATCCACCAACGGAGAGACTGCTTCAATGAAGGAGTGACTGTTATGTGTTGAGAAAGTGGGTCGCAATCCTGCGTCCATTGAGATGCCAGGGTCCACTGAGGAATTCTGAGTTGAAGTCTGGCAAAAGGAGTCACATGTACTGTGGAGGCCATGTGACCTAGGAGTACCATCAAGTGTCTCGCTGAGATGGAAGACCGGGAAGACACTGTATGACAGTTGAAGAACAGCTTCCAGATGTTGTTGTGGGAGGAATGCTCTGAGTTGGACAGTATTCAGAACAGCTCCAATGAATTGTAGATTCTGTGAGGGCTGAAGTTGGGATTTGGGAAAGTTGATTTAGAATCCCAAACTGGGGGGGCGTGGCGATGCAGCCTGTCTGAGCGGACGCACAACCGGAGAGCTCCCACCCCACGGGCTTAAAATCGGCACAAAACTTGGCTTTTCGTACCCCATCGAAACCGAGGGGCTGTGGTAGGGTCTATTACCTATTTCCGACTAGTATCCAGAGGGGGAGAATCCGTTGGAGCAGGGCATGCCCGTCAAGCCGGCAAAAGGAACGCGGGATAAGCCCTCTCTCACCCCTTCTAAAATGGCGGCGGAGCAGGCCACCTTTACCATCCCGGCGGGAGAATGGATCACCGATATTACACGCTCGGTGTCAGCGGCGCTGGCGGACAGGCTCAATAAAATACAGTCGGCTGTGGACGAGATGAATGAAAAATTTGATTCCCACAGCCGACGGCTAGCGGAGGTGGAGCAGAGAGTGTCTGATCAGGAGGACACGTGCTCTGGTCTAACCGCACAAGTAGCGGAGCTGCAAAACTCCAACCGGGAGCTACAGGCAGCCCTGGACGAGCAGGAAAACAGAAATCGCCGAAATAACCTGAGGCTGATCGGGCTCCCGGAGTCGGTAAGCGAACAAGATCTGTATAATGCCTTTAGCGTGTGGCTCCCCGAGCAACTGGGCCTGGCCGGGAGTGCTGAGACCTTCATGTGTGAAAGAGCACATCGCATTGGAGCACGGCCCGTGGAAGGGGGGAGAGCGAGGTCTGCGATAGCCCGCTATGTTAATTGGAGGGAAAAGGAAATGCTCCTCAGAGCTTATCGCAAGGCTGGGACCCTGGAATACAAAGGCTCTCGGGTCTACCTGTTTAACGACTACTCTGTGAAAGTGGCGGCCCTACGCAAGACCATGGCGCCCTCCTGCACGGATCTTCACAACAAAGGAGTTAAGTTTGCGTTGGTGTACCCGGCGAAACTTCGGGTATGGCACAATGGACAGACCCTAACCTTCCACACTAGTGAGGAAGCCAAGATGTTTCTAGCAAAGTTGCCTGCTTGATGACCTTCTCTGATCGCTGCAGCTAAAGGGGATTGGTACTTCGGTACCTACTCTCTCCTTTTACAATTGATATGGACTTCATCTGGCTCTGACTGTGGTGATAACATGTGCTTTCACGTTTTCCTGCAATCTCCAAGGCTGTATGACTCTGGCACCGCGGGGAAAGCCCTATTCCTCAGCTAGGATCACTGCTTTATTATTGCGGACCGCATTTTCGCTGTCTCACAACGATGGCAAGGAACTGGGCTTCTACTTCTTCTCTGACTGGGCCACATCTTCTGGACTCCTTTGGGTTCCATACTGCAGGAGACGTAGAGACCGGCCTGGCACCAGACGCAGTACAACATGGCTCCCCTACAGACCGGGATGAGGACATTTCAGAGTTCAATTTTTGCTTTTAGAGTTATGTTACTGTTTCTTGCTGGAGGGGTAGTGGAACCATTTGGGATATGGTGGGGGAGAGTCCTGAGGGGGGGGGAGATCTCCGGACAGGCTGGGGGGTTTCTTTGGGTATGCATGCTGGTCGGGAGGGCACAGCATGGAGGGTTGGGAAGGGGGGAGGTAGGATGCAAGGGGGATGTGGGGAAGAGTATGTGTGGGGGTGTGTGCATGACTGGGGGCTATGTGGAGGGGGGGGATACTTGGGGGTTAAAACTGATGTGGCATGGGGCATACGGATTCAGAGTGTGGCGGGGTCCGGCTGGGAGGCCTTGTCCACATCCAAGCACTATGATAGCTCAGGCTTGATCTTTGCACGGAATATGGACAATGGCTAATTCTTTAGGCTTCTGGGAGGCCGCTATCTCAGGGGCAGCGGTGGTGTGCAACTGGCCCCTCTCAGTACTATGGCTGATCTAAAAATTGTTACCTTCAATGTGGATGGCATCAGGTCCCCGGTTAAACGATCCCGTATACTCACCCACCTGCGTAATTTGAAAGCGGATGTGGCCTTCTTACAGGAGACGCACCTAACGCAGATTGAGCACTCTAAGCTGAGAAGGAACTGGGTCGGGGAGGTCTGCTCCTCCACTTCTGGAGGTCGACAGAGAGGGGTGGCAATTTTATTTCACAAAAGTTTACCCTTTATTCTGCATAAACAAATGACGGATCGGGAGGGGAGATATGTCATTGCCATGGGGGAGGTTTGGGGTTTGAAATTCTTGTTCTGTAATTTATATGCACCAAACTCTTACTGCCATAAATTTTTTTCCACAGTCCTCTCCATGGTGTCGGCGTACCCGGACTACCAGGTGATCCTGGGGGGAGATATGAATATCACTGCGGACCCAGGGGTGGATTGCAAACCTCCCAGGTGTAGTCTAAGGGATCATGATAACAGAGGGGTGGGCTTTCTGACACAGCACTTGGGCCTGGTGGATGTTTGGCGGGCACTACACCCGTATGACTCGGACTTTACCTTTTATTCTCATGTCCATAAAGTGTATGCCCGATTAGACTACATTCTGCTTGACCAGAGATTGTTCTCCAGAACTAATACATCGAACATAGTGGAGTCCACGATCTCTGACCATGCTTCTGTAGACCTCACTCTGTCTCTTGCAAAGGGTAGTAAGGCGTCATCCTGGAAAATGGCGCTGTTTCTGTATCACGATCAGGAGTTTCGAACTTATCTCAGAGCGCGTTGGGTTGACTACCAGGCCACGAATGAAACCCCCGAAATTGGGCCAGTAACCTATTGGTATGCCTCCAAGGCTGTTTTACGGGGGCATGTGATTGCTTACACGGCTGCTAAGCGCAGGGCTAGGGGAGAGGAACTCCTATCACTCACACAAAAGCTGCATCACTTTCGCAGGGCCCACATCTCCTCCCTGTCAGACTCGGATAGATCGGAATACAAGACAATTCGTGACCGCATAGAGGCACTCCTCCATCAGAGAGCGGAACAAACGCTGGCGTTCCAAAGGTACAATATGTACAGATGGGGGGGCAAAACGGGGAAACTATTGGCCAACCTGGTGCGCCCATATAAAAAGCGTCAACTCATAACTGCGATTCGCGACGCCGCGGGACTCAGACACGAGGGGGAACACCGGATTGCAGAACAATTCGTCAGGTATTATGAGACCCTGTATAGTGAACGACCACTGGATGAGAGGGCTCTCGCGGAATTTTTCCGGGGCCTTTCTTTACCACAATTGGAGGAGGAGCAGGCTGCTAACCTGTGCCTCCCTATTTCTGAAGCTGAGGTCCGCGTTACTATACGGTCTCTCAAACTGGCAAAGGCACCGGGACCAGACGGGTTCGGCCCAGAATACTATCGGATTCTGGAGGACCTGGTGGCGCAACCATTGAGCGCGATGTATAACGCCGTAGCGGACACCGGGGTTTCATTTCCGGACAACATGGCCCATATTGTTCTGCTCCCGAAGCCGGGTAAGGACCCTGATTTAGTGGGGTCGTTTCGGCCCATTTCTCTTCTTGACCAGGATATCAAGCTCTTGGCCGTGATTCTGGCGCGGCGTTTGAATCATTTCCTTCCCGATCTTATCCACCCTGATCAGGTTGGGTTTGTACCGGGCCGTTACGCCTCCATGAACCTGATGAAGGTCCTAGGCGCGATTCATGACCGGGTGGGACGGGGTGGCCAGGAAGCGGTGGCGGGATTGGACATGGAGAAGGCGTTCGACAGTATTTCTTGGGACTACCTCTTTTATGTCCTACGCGGGAGAGGCTTCCGGGGCGAGTTTTTGGCCTGGGTGTTGGCTCTGTACCGCAATCCCAGGGCGCGTTTGCTGATTAATGGGGGCTTGACCGGGGACTTTAGCCTGAGGAGGGGCACGAGACAGGGATGCCCTCTATCACCCCTTCTTTTTCTCTTGGCCATCGAGCCCCTAGCGGCCAAGATCCGTCAAGATGAGACCATCAAGGGTATAGTGGTCAGGGGACAAGAATGCAAACTTGGCTTATTTGCCGATGACATTTTACTTTATATGGATCAGGTTTCAGTACACCTGCCCAGAGCATTGGCGGTAATCCGTGCTTTTGGAGCCCTGTCGGGTTTACAAGTAAATTGCAGTAAATCGGAACTTCTGCTGTTATCTGGGGGTCCGGTGATGCCCTGGCATGCGGAGTTGCCCATTGCTCCCATGACTAAACCAATGCGCTATTTGGGTATATACCTGAGCACTGATCTGCCCACCCTTTATAATGCCAATGTTCGAAAGCATCTTGAAGCAATTGGAAAATTGTGCCAGGCCTGGAAGGAGCTGCCACTGGGTGTCTTGGGACGGGTAGCATTGGTGAAGATGGTGCTGGTCCCGAAGCTTTTGTACCCCCTGCAGACCATGCCTCTATGGCTTACTAGAAGGGACGAATACGCTTTCAAATCTACCATTTCTCGGTTCATTTGGAGGTCTCGAGTGCCCCGTATTGCGATGTCCAAGCTTCTCCTTGATAAGCGTCTGGGGGGCCTTAACGTCCCGGACATTCGGCTTTACAACGTGGCGTCCCTCCTTCGCTGGATACACGAGGATTATACAGGGTGCAATCGATACTCCCCACGGGGCTGGTTGGCCGGATGGAGCTCCCCTTTTCATTTCTTGAACATACTGCACCGACAAGATGATCCAGGGAGGCGCTACCAGGTATGCTTTCGGTTTTTAAGGCCGTTTCGATTGGCCTGGCGATGGTGGCGACGTAGACAACAGCTGCCGACGGAGGTGTCCCCATACATTCGTTTGACGGGGAACTCCAAGTTTCTGCCGGGCTGGGGTAAATCTGTATTTCAGCATTGGGAAGCCCAAGGTTGTGCGATGATGGAACATCTTCTTGACTTATCACCAGATGGATTTCCCTCCTTCCAGCAAGTGCGGGATGCCTGGAGCCTTCCCTCTTGTTACTTATTTTCTTATTTCCAAGTGCGTCATTATTGGGAAGGGGAACGTAGAAAGGGGGATAACCGTTGGATTAAGGGCCCCCTGGATACTCTTTTCTCAGCCACTCCGCCCAACGCTAATTCTCTTGCCCATTGGTACAGAGTCCTCAAAACATCTCTCTCTCTGTCGGTGCTCCGGCCTGTAAGGGCCGCTTGGGAGCGGGACCTGGGACAGGACATCTCGGAAACGCAATTTTCGGCCTGCTTTAGCACTCTATACTCATACACTAAATCTGCTGATTTCCAGGAACTTCAGTATAAGATCCTCCACCGGGCTCACTTCACCGCTCACAGGGGGGCTCGCCTTGGGTTGTGGGATAGCGAAGCTTGTGTTAAATGCAAGATGGGCATAGGCACCTACCTTCACTCGCTTTTGGAATGCCCCAAATTGGATATCTGGCGGGAGGCACTCGACTTGCTGGAGCGAGCTGTGCAGCGCAGTATTGACTGGGACTATGGGTTCCTCCTCTTGGGTCTGCAGACCTCTCTCCAGGATCAGGGTTTTACCATCCCCCAATGTAGATTTTTTTACAATGTCATACTTGTAGTGAAAAAACTGATTTTGACTTATTGGATGTCGGAGGAGTCACCCCCACTCCGGCATTGGAGGAGCAGACTTCGGGAAGTGATACAATTCGAAATTCGATTATATGTTCGGTCTCCAACTGTGCTCAAACAACACTATGTCGGGCTGTGGGAGAGACTGAGGGACCTGGTGCCACCGCATGACAGTGGAGGGGAGCAGAAGCTTACCTAGTTTTACCAATGCGCGCTCTTTCTGTCCTGACCATATTTTCGCCTCATTGCTTTTACTCTTTTTCTGCCAGTTTTCTTGGGGAGGGGTGGGTGGGGGTGGGTGGGGGGGGTGGGCGGTGGGGGATTGAGTGTCTTTGTGTGAGCGGTATGGATGGTGTGGCGTGTGTTTGGCATTAAGAAAAACAAATGGGTGTGGGATTGCCTCACACACGGGGCGACATTGTCTTCTCCAATTGTCTGATAACTCTTATATGCTCCCTACCGCCATTTGTATTTATTGTACTTTGTTTTTGTACAAGGAGCTATGATTGTAAGCCTCTGCTTCTATTATTGTTGTTTCATTGCAAGACATGGACACTTCCTATCTCGCTGTAACTTGCTGTTGCGCCCTGTTGGGTGGTGTATCCTTCACTGCTAATAAATATATGTTCAAAAAAAAAAAAAGAATCCCAAACTTTGTAGGAACCAGGTAGTCCATTGGGTCATTACAATAACCCCTTGAGATGTTGAATCTTTGATGAGCCAGTCGTCGAGGTAGGGAAATACCTGAAGACCATGGTTCCGTAGAGCTGCTGCTGCTACCACAACCAGGCACTTAGTGAACACTCTGGGAGATGAAGCCAGGCCGAAGGGAAGCACTCTGTATTGATAATGCAGATTCCCCACCTGAAATCAGATATTGACGGGAGGCCAGATGAATGGGGATATGAGTGTAGGCCTCCTTGAGATCCAGAGAGCATAACCAGTCGTTCTGCTCGAGAAGGGGATAAAGGGATGCCAGGGACAACATTCAAAATTTTTCTTTGACCAAAAATTTGTTGAGAGCTTTGAGATCCAGAATGAGCCGCAGATCGCCCGTCTTCTTCAGAACAAGGAAGTAACGGGAGTAAAACCCCTATTATGCTGTTCCAAAGGAACTGGTTCGATGGCATGGAGACGAAGCAGAGCTTGAGCTTCCTGAAGAAGAAGGGCGGTCTGGGAAGGATACTCTCTTGGAGGAAGCTCTGGTGGAACCTGAGTAAAATGAAGAGAGTATCCTTCCCTGATGATGGTGGTGAGCACCCAGAGGTCAGATGTAATAGTCATCCATCGGTGGTAAAAATGATGGAGACGACCTCCTATAGGGGGAAGAGAAGTCAGAGTCAGAAAGGTAGAGGTTATGCTCTTTTAAACAATCAAAAAGGCTGAGTAGTCTTAGATGCAGCAGAAGGTTGAGGTTTTTGTTGCTTCTGAGGCTGCTGTTTTTAAGAGAAAGGCAATTGTAAGGAGCCGTCCTCGGAGCAAAATGCTGTTGATAGATAGGAGCAGGACGTGTAGGTTTGGCAGGAGCTGGCTTTGGCTTAGGTTTGACAATAGAAGCAAATGATTTTTCATGTTCAGACAATTTCTTGGTGGCTGCCTCGATAGATTCATCAAAGAGGTCATTGCCCGCACAAGGAATATTAGCTAAGCGATCCTGAAGATTAGGGTCCATGTCAATGGTACGAAGCCAGGCAAGGCGACGCATGCCTACAGAGCAAGCAGCTGCCCGGGCAGATAACTCGAAGGCATCGTAAGATGACTGGAGGAGATGTAATCAGAGTTGTGATAAAGAAGCAAGGACTTCTTGAAATTCAAAGTGTTTTTGAGTAGCCAAATAAGTCAAGAATTTTGGTAATAGAGAAATGAGGAACTCAAAATAAGTAATAAAATGAAAATTATAATTAAGGACTTTAGAGGACATCATGGCATTTTGATGCGACGTCCGAATTTATCCATAGTTTTCCCTTCCCTTCCAGGAGGAATAGTGGCATAATCTTGGAAGGATGGACCTCTTCAAGGAAAACTCGACTAGCAGGGACTGATGAGATAACTGTGAGTTGTCAAACTCTTTGCGATGTACAGGTTTATACCTAGAGTCCAATTTGCCTGGAACAGCCGGTATGGTATAAGGGGTCTCCAGGCATCGACCAAAAGTCTGAGACAAAAACTTGTGAAGAGGAAGCTTAAGAGACTCTGCCGGAGTATTTGGAATCAGCATCTAATTGAAGATCCAAGTCACTAGCCATCTGATGAAGAAAAGATGAGAAAGATAGCTGATCCACCAATGCTTTGCCTCGAGAAGGACTCGAGGACGACGAGGCAGCCTGGGTCGAAGATGAAGCTTCGGCAGGAAAAAAGGCATCAAAAGTATATGGAGACTTGGACGGAGCAATCGAAACCGCTGCATCCTTGAGGTTCGGAAGTGGAGACCTCGAGCAAGCAATCAGCGGTCTAGAAGTAGGAGTAGAGCGAGGGTTAGTTGAAGAGGGACGTTTTTTAGAAGAAGAACTATGCCTGGAAGAACAGCTTCCAGATGTTCCAGATGTTGTTGTTGAAGGCCTCGATCGTCGGTGAGAATGATGCTTGGAAGCAGATCTCGAAGATTGAGGAGACTTCGCCTCGGAGACAGAAGAAGCCGATGCCACCAAAGAATGGATAGGACTAGAGGCTGTAGAGCGAAGTTCCAGTTTGATGGAGGAACCTCGATGCACTCCCAAAGACTGCTCCTTGTATAGAGAGTGAGGATTCCTGCTGAGGCACTTGCAAAGATTCTGCTCCTTGCTTCACGTGCTTGGATACCAGACCAGACACTCGCAGAGACTCTGCTTCCTGCAAAGAGTGTGTAAGTTCAGACTGAGGCAAAGGAAGTGACTTGACCTCGCGGGAGTCTGCTGAATGCGAGGAAGAAGCTTCTGTCCCATATTAGTAAGGAACTGAATGAATTGCTTCTCCAACATGGTCTGGAAAGAAGCCGGCAAGGATGGATCCGCGTCAGAAACCGGACCACCTGCTTTGGCTGGCGGCTCCACTGAGGCAGTGTAAATGTGCTTCGACTTGGAAGTCTTAGGCACTTTAAGCACCACTGCTGGAACCTTCTGCTGAGCTGTCTGACCTGAGGAAACAGGGGAAGATACAGCAGGTGTCGTCGAAGAGAGAGCTGCTACAAACGAAGGTCTGATGAGGCTCAAAGTGGAAGCAGTAGAAGCAGGAGGAGTCTTGGTCGAAGGTGAGGCTGAGGGCGCCTTCGATGTCGAGGAATCCATCCCGAACAGCTTCTCCACCAAAAGGTGACGACGTTTAAGGGCTCGAGGTTGAAGAGTAGCGCAGTGCTCGCACGATTTCAGGTGATGTTCCAGCCCAAGGCACTTGCGGCACCGACGGTGTGGGTTCGTAAGGGAAATTGCACGCTGGCACTGGCTAAACTTCTTGAAGCCCATTACAGGCCGGGACATAGGAGGAAAAATAGTCGCCGCAAGATCGAAGCCCTTGGGCTGCGGCCGAGCGGCCTGCCCCTGCAAATGGACGGAAGATTTTAAAAAAAAATTTTTTTTTTTTAAATTAGAAATAAAATAAATAAAGGAAGAAGAGCGATTCGTGAAGAAAAAAATGCAAACCGTGGTTCAGAGAAGGCACAAAGTAACGAAGTTAAACGCAGAGAGTCAAAGATGGACTTCTCGTCTCAGCGGGAAATTGAGAACTGAGGAGACTCGCCCTGCGCTGGGCGGGAAGGCGCATGCGCAGTGTGGTCGACTCGAAACTTCGAGTTTCTTCAAGCAAGTCTGCTTGTGAGCTTCCACATCCGGACTCCGCTGATGACGTCACCCATATGTGAGAATAGGCTGCTTGCTTGTCCTGGGATAATTGACATATACACCACTCCTGAACCCACTTAACACAGTTTTCCATCAATGTATCTTGAAAGATATTTCAGAGTTAGAAATAAGTTCGCAAAAGGTATTTTGTAATCTGACTAAAGTATCTTGTCTAGAATGATTCAAACAGTAGTGGGATGTGAATGTATGAATTAAGGACTCCAAAGGTATTTTGTAAGCTGACTAAAGTATCTTGTCTGGAATGATTCAAACAGTAGTGGGATGTGAATGTATGAATTAAGGACCAAGTGGCTTGTACAATCATGATCCCAAAATCGGACAAGAGGGATGACATAGTAGCCATGGATCAAGAAAGCACAGTTACTTACCTATAATAGGTGTTATCCAAAGACAACAGACACATATTCTCACCCATGGGTGATGTCATCCACGTAGACTGGTACGGACAGTGTTAAAGTGTATTGTTACTTTAAAAAATTTTGAAAGTCAAGACTGCCGGTGCCTTCCTGCCCGATGTCAGCTCACAATGGTTTGTGATGGCAGGAGGGAGTTGGCATCCCTCCTACTATATTTGCGCTTGATGGGGGGGGGGGCAGCATTGGGAGGGCACCCGCCTTTGGGGGGGGGGGGTTTGGACAGACCTGCCTGTCTTATTTTCTTTTTTATGGGGCAGATATTTTGCGTGTGTTGCACACACAAATTATCTCTGCCATGGAAAAAAATGAATAAAAAAAAAGACAGGCAGGCCTGTCAAAAAACCGGCAAACCTGTCAGTAACACTGTTATCGATAGATCTGCAGCAGTCGGGTTTGTCAGTAGTAAAGCCCGATTCAAAATAGCCAAGCCATTGTTAGTGAATCAATCGCATGGGATTTTACTAATTTGCATGGGAGGATCAGATCGCTATACCGGTTAGTGAATCAGGTCAGAGGGAAATCTGGTTGGAAAGGGCTCGCAAACCAATCGGTACACGATCAGTTTGCTTTGTGAATCTAGGCCCTAGTAAACTTGAAACTGGATAATACCTGCTACAGGGAAATAATTGAGATTTATCCCAGGACAAGCAAGCAGCATATTCTCACATGTGGGACTTCCTAGCTACCAGGGTCATGCTTCTAAGTCTTAGTAAAAAAAAAAAAAAATGCTGTTGGGAAGTTGGCATCTAAATGGAGAACAAATTTTATAGAACTGCTTGGCCAAACCAACTATCTTGTCTGGAATGATTCAAACAGTAATGGGATATGAATGTATGAACTGAGGACCAAGTGGCTGCTTTACAGATGTTCTCAATGGTAAGTGAATAACTGAAATCGCCATTACTCGAACATTATGTGCAGTAACACAGCCCAAGGATAGCAAAAGGAGCTATAGTGTGCGAGCCATGTTGAGATGGTTCTCTTAGTGACAGGAGTTCCAAGTTTTCTTGAATCAAAGGATAGGAACAGTTGAGTGGAAGCTCTGCGAGGTTCAGTGCAGCCCAAGTAAGAAATGATAGCATGTTTTTAGTCCAGTGTGTGGAGTGCAGGATGAGAATGTCTTGGAAAGAAGACAGGAAGGACTGTGGATTGATTCAAATGAAATGAAATCCTGAGATGACTTTCAGAAGGAACTTTGGATGAGTGTGAAGAACCACTCTGTTGTGATAAAATGTTATATAAGGTGGCTCAGAGGGAAATGCTTGAAGCTCACTAACTCGATGTGCAAATGTGATGCAGATTAGAAAAACAACTTTCCAAGTCAGAAGCTTAAGAGATGTAGATGAAAGTGGTTCAAAAGGATGAACTGATGTTTTTTTATCCAGAAGTGTATGAAAAGCTTTAATAGCACTGAAATGATCTCTAATTGAAGTAGTTGGAGGAGCGTGTGGCACGGTGGTTGGAGCTACAGCCTCAGCACCCTGGGGTTGTGGGTTCAAACCCCGCGCTGCTCCTTGTGACCCTGGGCAAGTCACTCAGTCCTCCATAGCCCTTGGTACATTAGATAGATTGTGAGCCCTCCGGGACAGATAGGGAAAATGCTTGAGTACCTGATTGTAAAACCGCTTAGATAACCTTTAGGCAGTATATAAAACACCTAATAAACTTGAAACTAGTTTTGAGACCAGAGTTAGAAAGGTATAGAAAATAGAACCGATAGAAAGAGGACAAGTGATCGGGTCTAGTTAATGGAGACTATACCAGGCTGTGAAACAAGTCCACTTGAAATGATAAAAGCGGTGAGTGGAAGGTTTCCTAGAAGTTTCAATTAGGGGCTGACACTGATGCAGAAAATGCGGAAGCATCTACTCTCTGAAAGTTAGATACCATGCTGTGAGTGCTAGCGAACCTAGATTGTGATGGAGCAGAGATCCTTTGTTCTGTGTCATTAAGGTTGGAAAGATTTGTAGTGTGATGGGTTTCAGGCACTGAATTATAGGAGAAGAGGGAACCAGGGTTAACGTGGCCATTGAGGTGCTATAAATATCATAGTAGAGTGTTCCTGGCAGTTTGTGTAGAGTTTTTCCAAGTAGAGGAATTGGAGTGAAAATGTAAAAGAAGTTTCAAGTTTGTCATGTCATGATATACATATCAAAGCGGTTTACATCTTTACAGTGTTAAAAAAAATTAAAAAAATCGGGGGAATAGACAAAACAAACTAAAAATAACTATTAAGTCAAAAAATTGAAATGACGGGAGAAAGGGTAAGGATATAATATTAAAAATAAAACGAAAAGGTATAGGAGAAAATCATCAGGGAAGTGGGGTTGTCTGGAGCAAGTGTCTTTGCTTTCTTTTTTTGGTTTTGATTTTTGATTTTCAATCGTAAATCTCATAAGCGTCTTTGAAGAGAAGGTTTGAGATTGTAAAGTTATTTAAACTAGTTTCTTGCCGTAGGGTTGAGGGAAGAGCGTTCCATAGTGTTGGCCAACTACTGAGTAAATGGCTTTTTGTGTTGTGTCTTAGCTGTCAGATTGAGGGAATAGTCAGAAGATGTTGCTGAGATGATCTCATTGACCTAGAGGCTTCATAAGGAATTAAAAGCCTGTCAATGAACATGGGGGAGTGATTGAGTTGAACTTTAAATGCTAGTAAAAGAGTTTTGAATGAGATTCTGTGAATGAGGGTAACCAATGGGTCTTTTTGAGAAGAGAGGAAACATGGTCAAATTATTTTGCCTTAAATATAATTTTAATAGCTGTATTTTGAATTATTTGTAATCTCCTGTTCTGTTTAAGATGGAAATGACTAAAGAATGGATTAGAATATTGAGAGATTAGGTGTCTAGAAGAAATGAAATAGAACGTAGCATCCTTAGTTTAAAGAAACATTTTTGCACTTCGGAGCTGATTTGGGCTTTAAAAGAAAGAGTATTGTCAAGAATTATACCTAAAAGTTTAATAGTCAGTACCAGTTGGATTGGAGTGGAAGAGATGTGTAATTGGGAGGTCAACATTTCGTTTTATCTAGTTGGAAAAAGCATGGCCTTCATTTTGGCAATATTAAAGACGAGTAAATTTTGAGATAGCCAATTACTAATGAGGGCAAGTTTTTGGTTGATTTCCTGAATTTGTGTGGAGTTGTCTGACTGAATAGGATGAATGCCATGCCATGCCATTCGAGGAGCAAGGCATCTGATTCAAGATGATTGGGAGTATAGATTCTGGATAAGAAGACTGGAAGCTTGTGATTGTGGGGGGGCTGTAGAGAGATGTGTGGAGTTCCCCATTCCTTGAATATTTGATATAAAACAATTGAATTGAGTGACCACTCATGAGGTTGCAGGAATCTGCTTAACCTGTCTGCTAAGGTATTCTGTATTCCTGCTACATAAACCTCCTTGAGGAATATGTTGCGAGGTATCATCCAAAACCAAATTTGGATTGCTTCCTGGTTAAAGAGCCTGTGCCTCGGTGTTTATTCACGTAGTACTTGGCTACTTGGTTGTCTGTTTGAATGAGTACTACTTGATTTAGTAGGTGATCTTGAAATGTGTGGAATAGTGCTGCCCGATTCACTTTGGTGAATCGACTCATCCAAAAACATTGGATGTGCTGACTTGCTGATTCAGCGATCAATCCTCCCCCCTCCAGTCCCCTGACGTGGCAGAGGGAAACCCTAATGAGGCAGGCTGCAGCCTGTTTACAGCACTGCTTCTTCAGGGCTGGTCATCACCACGCTGTTGCAGCTTTGGGAGGCCTGGAGCTATGACAGGTCTCACGATGAGAGGGTCATTGGGGTGCTGCTGCACAGGGGGATAGGAGAGATGGAAAGCTGTTGCACAGGAGGATGGGTGGGAAAGGAGAAAAGCTTCTGCACATGGGGGTGGAGAGTAAGAATTGTTGGAGAGGAAGAGAAATGAAACAAGTACACAGGGGTGAGAGGGAGAAATACAGCATACGGTAAAGGGGAGTGAGACATGCATGGAGAAAAGAGAGGGAGAAATGTTAGACACAGGGTGGAGGGCAGAGAGAGATGTTGCACATGATAATGGAGGGGAAGGGAAAGATATTGTATGGAGGGGAATAGAGAGGTTTTACTTGGGGCACAAGGCAGGGAGAGAGAGAGAGAGAGATGGTAGACAGTGGGAAAGAAATATTGGATATAGCAGTGAAGGTAGAAAAAATATAGTTATTTTCTATTATGTGATTACAATATATCATTTTTGAAATGTGTATGTTGCCAGAGCTGGTGTTAACCATGAGCTAGGATCTAACAGAGAGACAAAGTCTTTTTTATTTGTTTTGTTCACACCAGAATGCCGGCATGGGGTTGGAGAAGGCAAAAGGGGGTGGGTGGAAAGGTTACAAGATAAACCCACCAGGACGTTTGGAAACAAAACACCTGATTGGGCAGGAAAAGCAAATCGAAAAATCGATTCAATAGGCCAAATCAAATTAAATCAAAATTGTTTTCCCTGAGTCAGACAGCATTCCAAATTACTCGGAACACAAGGAAATTGATATGGAAAGTTTTCTCGTGAGTACTCCAGTTGCCATGAGTATGAAGACCATCCAGGTGAGCTCCCCACCTGAGCATGGAAGCATCCGTTGTTAACATCGTCTGCTTTGGTGGAATTTGAAATAGAAGACTTCTGGATAAATTGGTCTGCATTAACCACCACTGAAGAGATTGACATAAGTCTGAAGTTACTTGTATTTTTTGAGAAAAAACTTCCTGTGGACTGAGACCACGAGGTGGAGAGTATCCTTTGAGGAGTTCTGAGATGTAGTTGAGCAAATGGGGGTTACGTGAAATGTGGATGCCATGTGACCTAGAAGACACATCAGCTGACATGCAGTTAAAATACTCGAGATTGGAGACTTTCTTTGAGATCTGAAGTAAAGTCATGAACCTCTATTGAGGTAGAAATGCATGAGCCTGAGTTGTGTCCAGAAGCGTTCTGATGAACTCCAAAGTTTGAGTAGGTTGCAAATGTGACTTCTTGTAATTGACTGCAAACCCGAAAAGTTCTAGAAGGTCCACAGCTGAATTTACAGATTGTTGAGCTGCTTGAGGTGGTAGGGCTTTGATTAACCAGTTGTCCAGATAAGGGAATACATGAAAGCCACAAGAGCAAAGAGCAGCAGCAAGCTCTACTAGACATTTCATGAACACTCTGGGTACTGAGGCTAGTCCAAAGGGAAGCACCTTGTACTAAAAGTGGTGTGATTCCATTTAAAAACAGAGATATTTTGTGTGGGATGGGAATATGTGTGTAGGCTTCTTTGAGGTCCAGAGAACAACACCAGTTGTTGTTTTTTTCCAATAGAGGTAGGGTTCCTAGAGAGATCATGCAACATTTCTCTTTCATCAAATATTTGTTGAAAGTACAGAGATCCAGAATTTGACGGAGACATCCAGTCTTTTTTGGTATGAGGAAGTATTTGGAGCAGAACACTCGACCCTTCTCCAATGAAGGACCTGGCATTGAAGCGGAGAAGGGCTGAGAACACCTGGTGAAGTAGGGCCTTTTGTTGGGAGTTGGCTCTCCTGGAAGATGATTTGGAGGTGTTTTATGAAATTGAAGTGCATAACCCCTTTTCACTATTTGTAGAACCCAACAGTTGGTTATCAGGGACCAGCGATTGTAGAAGTAAGTGAGGTAGTGTCCCAAAGGGAGTGTATGGGGAAGAAAGAGATATGCTGGTGTCAAAATGACTGAGACTTCTGCTGAGTCTGGGGCATATATTTTTGCGTCCTTTGTCTGGTACATCTTTGTGTGGACATTCTAGAAGATGATGGTTGAACATATCTCCTGTTGCTGTAATAAGGCTGTCTAGATACGTATAATTCCTTAGATGGTGAGATTTAGAGGATTTTGAAGATAAGTTGACCATGGAATCCTCACGACTCTTAATTTTCTTAGTGGCTTCCTTAATCTTATCACCAAATAAATCCTCTACCAGACATGGGATATTTGCCAATTGTTTCTCCACATCATGACCTTAAAATTACATGGTTCTAACTGTACCGAAAGTCATTCTCAGGAATTTGAAGTGGAGGTCTGTGGGGCAATTTGGTGTTCAATGACATGTGCGGATTTACCATGTAATTTCTTATGAAATGAAGGAATGGTTAAGTTGCAATAAATCCTCATGAGTGTTGTAACATCTACATGTCAGATAGAACCCGGAAGTCATCGGAGTTAAAAATACTGAAAATTGTCACTTAGAACCCTGTAATTCTAAGGTTGCGACATTAGCATCCAGGTCTGATACCCTGAGCCATGCCTGCCATCTCTTGGCAATATATATTGCTGATGTTCTGGAAATAACATTGAATGCATTAAATACTGATCTCCCTGTCTCAAGCAGATTAATGGTAATGTCCTGAAAAGAGGCCAACTGATCTGTAGAAAAATACCAGAAATTTGAAGTAGAAAGTCATATAAAAATTATAACAGCATTCTACTGCGGAGCATGGAACTTTTGAAAATTTCTACAACCAAATTTGTCCAGTGTTCTTCCCTCTAGGTCAAATGGGTTACTGGCATAGATTCTGGAACTATTGGACTTTTTCAGTGCAGATTCCACCAGAAGAGAATGATGCTGAAAATTAGATTTTTTTTTTTTAAACCTAGGCAGGTTTGTACTCTATATAGAGTATCCAGCTCCCTTGGTCGGAAGTAACCAGTGGAGTGCCGCAGGGCTCGGTCTTGGGTCCGATATTATTTAATATCTTTGTACAAGACCTGCCTTAAGGACTTCAAGGTAAGATTACATTATTTGCCGATGACGCTAAGCTATGCAACGTAGTGGACAGCGCAACCGTGCCCAACACTATGAGGCAGGACCTACTTTTACTGGAAAAATGGTCAAATACTTGGCAACTGAGTTTTAACGCCAAAAAGTGTAAGGTCATGCACCTTGGTAGCGGTAACCCCTGTAAAACATACACCCTGAATGATGAAACCTTAACAAGAACTGTCGCAGAACAGGACCTGGGTGTAATCATTAGTGAAGATATGAAGACTACCAATCAGGTGGAGAAAGCTTCAACCAAGGCTAGACAGATGCTGGGTTGCATCCGAAGAAGCTTTGTCAGCTGAAAGCCTGAAGTTATGATGCCATTGTACAGTGCCATTGTACAGGTCCTCATTTGGAGTACTGTGTTTAGTATTGGAGGCCACATTATCAAAAGGATGTGAAGAGAATGGAATCAGTTCAGCGAGTGGCCACTAAGATGGTCTCAGGACTCAAGAACGTCTAAGCAAGCTGCAGTTATATTCTCTCGAGGAATGCAGAGAGAGGGGAGACATGATAGAGATGTTCAAATATCTTACAGGCCGTGCTGAGGTGGAGGAAGATATATTTTTCCTTACAGGTCCCACGACAACAAGAGGACATCCGCTCAAACTGAAGGGTGGGAGACTTCATGGCGACATCAGGAAGTACTTCTTCACCGAAAGGGTGGGTGATCGATTGAATGGTCTTCCACGTCAGGTAGTTGAAGCCAGCAATGTGCTCGACTTCAAGAAATGATGGGATAAACATGTGGGTTCACTCCGGGGAAATGTTTAGGGGGAGGGTTCTTTGAGTGGGCAGACTTGTTGGGCCAACGGCCCTTTTCTGCCGTCATACTCT
This sequence comes from Geotrypetes seraphini, assembly GCF_902459505.1. Taxonomy (NCBI): domain Eukaryota; kingdom Metazoa; phylum Chordata; class Amphibia; order Gymnophiona; family Dermophiidae; genus Geotrypetes; species Geotrypetes seraphini. Next base: position 153,576,339 of record NC_047088.1, on the reverse strand, counting down.
ATGTATTCTATGACTATGTTCACAGAAGCCACATCACAAAGTGAGGCTGCTGTAAAGGCTAGTTTTATTGTGGCAGCAGAGATTGCAAAATCAGCCCAGCCCTTTAATGAGGGAGAGTTTGTCAAAAAGTGCATGATCAAAGTTTGTGACGTATGCCCAGATAAAAAGCAAGCATTTTTAAATGTGATCCTTAACAAAAAACACAGTAGCCTAGATAAAAAGCAAGCATTTTTAAAAGTGAGCCTTAGCAAAACCACAGTAGCTGATCATGCATGTGATCTTGCCACAAATCTACATGAACAGCTGATGGAAAAGGGAAAAGATTTCATTGCATTCTCCCTTGTTGTGGATGAGAGCTGCGACACATCTGATACTGCCCAGCTGTCAGTCTTCATCTGTGGAGTGGACTCAAATCTGCACATTATGGAGGAACTTTTGGGATTAAAATCAATGCATGGCACAACCACAGCAGAAAAAAATCTTTGACGAAGTTTCCAAATGTGTAACTCAAATGAGGCTACCTTGGGATAAACTTGTGGGACTAACGACAGATGGTGCACCCATGATGTGCGGACAAAAGAGTAGATTGGTGGCCAGGATTCAGAAGAAGATGGAGGGGGAAGAACTGTGCAGGTGAGCTAACCGTTTTATCACTGCATCATATATCAGGAATCGTGTGGCAAAGCCCGGAAGATGGAACATGTTATGAGCACAACACGAGTAGTTAACTTTATAAGAGCTAAAGCTTTGAATCACCGCCAGTTCAAGTCTTTTTTGGAGAATTGTTGTTTGAAATACACAGACGTGCCGTATCACACAGATGTGAGATGGTTAAGCAGAGGAAAAGTACTGTACAGATGTTTTGAGCAGCATGAGGAAATTTGTCAGTTTCTAAAATGCAAAGGGAAAGACACAGCAGAGTTCCGAGATGAAGAGTTTCTGTCTGAGCTGGCATTTCTCTGTGACATCAGGAGCCATCTTGATGTGCTGAACCTGCAGCTTCAGGGGCGGGGCCGTATCATCACAAACATGTATGCTGCAGTAAGGGTTTTTAAAACCAAATTGTGCATGTGGGAGACTCAGATGCTACAAGGAAACCTGGGCCATTTTCCTTGCTGCCAAACCATAAAAATGCAGATCTCTACCGTCATGTTCCCAAGTGCACAGTTTGCTGAAAAACTAGACGTACTCCGCACAGAGTTTACCCAGTGATTTGTCGACTTTGATGGCCAGAAATGTAGGTTTGAACTCCTTAGTAATCCATTTGTAATTGACGTGGAAAGAGCACCAACTAACCTCCAAATGGAGCTGCTTGAACTCCAGTGTAGTGACAAGCTGAAGTCAAAGTATGACGCTGTGGGCACTGCACAGTTTCCACATTACATCCCTGATACAGTGCCCCAGCTCCGTAACCAAACTGCTCAAATGCTCTCTATGTTTGGCAGCACATATCTGTGTGAGCAACTATTCTCCTTGATGAAGATGAACAAAATATCACATAAGAGTCATCTCACTGATGAACACCTTCACTCAATCCTGAGGATATCCTCAGCTCAGAGCCTGACCCCAAACTGATGAACTAGCATCCAAAAAGAGATGCCAGATATCTGGTTTGGACCACTGTGCATCAGCGTAGATCAGAATAGCAAACTGAGCTTGAATGAATATTTTATTTATGCACTTTCCCTTGCTACTCCAAGGCATGGACTTGAATGGTTGGATTTTCATTGAAAGAAATTATTATTATTAACCTGTGAAACAATAAAACTAGCCTTTACAGCAGCCTCACTTTCTGAAATTTTACCCCTGAATACTTGATTTCACATGTTTATGGTCATGTTTTCAATAAATATAAATGTTGGCCCATGACTTTGTCCATGTTTCTAATTTTTGCGTGGGGTTGGAGAGGATGTAACCTTATACTTCTACTAAGACTAAGGTGTGCTTTTATTAAGGGGCACATTTAGCGTACACTAAATCGGTTAGAGTACCTTAATAAAAGGACCCCTAAGTATCTTAATTAAAAGTTTGGCCCTCAACTTGGCCTATGTTTTAGATTTCTACCCCTTATGCGATTGAGTTTGACACCCCTGCCCTAGAGGAAAGGAGGGACAGGGGAAATATGATTCAGACGTTAAAATACTTCAAAGGTATTAACGTAGAACATAATCTATTCCAGAGAAAGGAAAATGGTAAAACTAGAGGGCATATGAGGTTGAGGGGTGGTAGATTGAGATATGTTAGGAAATTCTTCTTTATGGAGAGGATGGTTGATGCATGGAATGCGCTCCCAGTGGTGGTGGTGAGAGAAGAAAACAGTGACAGAGTTCAAACAAGCGTGGGATAAACACAGAGGATCTCTAATCAGAAAATAAATGGGTATACATTGAAGGAACTAAGGCCAGTACTGGGCAGACTTGCACGGCTTGTGTCCCGTATATGGACATTCAGTTGAGGATGGGCTGGGGAGGGTTTTGATGGCTGGGATGATTAAGATGGGCTGGAGTGAGCTTTGATGGAGACTCCAGTAGATGGAACTTAAGCCCTGAAATATCTAAGAAAAAGGACCATTTAAACTAAATTAATTTATGGAGCATGTATGGTTGGGCAGACTGGATGGACCACTTGGGTCTTTATCTGCCATCATTTACTATGTTACTCCAAGAAAAACAACCTCTTCCTCCACGTAAAACTAAGAACTGATGGTTCCACAAGCCAACGTCAGGCAGGAAGGCACCAGCGCATGCGTGATATGGGCAGTCTCAAGACTCAATATTTTTAAAAAAGTGACAGTTCAGTTTAACATTGCCCATACTGGGCTCTGTGAATGATATTACCTACACATGAGAATATGCTGCCTGTTTGTCCTGGGATAATGGTATATCAAATAAATTAGATGACAGCTTTCAGATAGGAAGTATTACCTTCACATGAAGACCCTACCAACAGAGTACAATAAGTTAACTTTGCTCACAAAACAGGGTATATCACTCATAAGGAAAATACTTTTTTGATATTTGATACACTGATGCTATCAACAGTTTATTTTGCCCAAAGTACAAAAATCCCTTAGCCCCCCGGAAGACCAATTCTGTTAAGTCTCTTCAAGGATTCCATACACTAGGGACTCCTTTTATGAAGGTGCGCTAGCGTTTTTAGCGCACACACCGGATTAGCACACACTAGCTGAAAAACTACCGCCTGCTAAATCGGCTGCAAGCAGGGAGGAGAGGCAGCGGAATCAGGCAGGAGGATTAAGGAGCACGTGGGGAGGCAGAGAAGGCGCTGAGGAGTGCTGGACGGGCAGCTGAGGAGAGAGGTGAACTTCGGGGTAGCGGCGAGAGAGAAGCTCCGCCCACCCCCAACGCGTCAGCGACTCGCGACCGGGCTCCTCCATTAAAGGAGGCAAGCCAACGGGCGCAGCGCTAAATCGGCTGCAAGCAGGGAGGAGAGGCAGCGGAATCAGGCAGGAGGATTGAGGAGCACGTGGGGAGGCAGAGAAGGCGCTGAAGAGCGCCGGGCGGCTGAGGAGAGAGGTGAATTTCGGGGCAGCGGCGAGAGAGAAGCTCCGCCCACCCCCAAAGCGTCAGCGACTCGCGACCGGGCTCCTCCATTAAAGGAGGCAAGCCAACGGGCACAGCGCTAAATCGGCTGCAAGCAGGGAGGAGAGGCAGCGGAATCAGGCAGGAGGATTGAGGAGCACGTGGGGAGGCAGAGAAGGCGCTGAAGAGCGCCGGGCGGCTGAGGAGAGAGGTGAATTTCGGGGCAGCAGCGAGAGAGAAGCTCCGCCCACCCCCAAAGCGTCAGCGACTCGCGACCGGGCTCCTCCATTAAAGGAGGCAAGCCAACGGGCGCAGCGCTAAATCGGCTGCAAGCAGGGAGGAGAGGCAGCGGAATCAGGCAGGAGGATTGAGGAGCACGTGGGGAGACAGAGAAGGCGCTGAGGAGCGCCGGACGGGCGGCTGAGGAGAGAGGTGAACTTCAGGGCAGCGGCGAGAGAGAAGCTCCGCCCACCCCCAACGCGTCAGCGACTCGCGACCGGGCTCCTCCATTAAAGGAGGCAAGCCAACGGCGTGCAGCCGTTCGGCGCTCGCTTTTGAGAAGGGCCTTGTACAAGGCCTAATCTAATCTCTTCATTCTCATACACAACCAAACACACTCTTCCCTTAACTCTCAAACTCTAGTATCTCTATCTCCCTCCTTTCTCCTTGCATACTCTCTGACATCTCAATCTTTCTCTTTACAGATATAAATCTCTCAAATGGCAGGGAGGACACGGAGTACCAAAGCTACTATCAAGATCGACACTCCAGCAACCGGAGGGACCCAGGGGATGGCCAAGGTCTGTACACAGACGGTAGAGGGCGACATGGACCAGAGGGCAGAGGTCTCTGTGCAGACCGAGCCCTTCCCCCCCCTCCCAAGGTACACTACAGTCTCTACGCAGACAGAGGAGCTGGGAAACTTAGATGAGGATATCTTGCAGGAACTGCTTAGTCTCAGGGAGGAGGTAAAGCGCCTGAGGAGCATCAGGGATGACGAGGCCTTCATAGACGATGCAATCCTGGAACTGTCACACATCACAGAGAGAACCCACGACAGGTCCATCCTCGACAGGCCCAATCCTGCAGCCCTAAATACAACGATTGAAGTACAGGAGATGAGGTTGGAGATGCCGGTCCCTGGTAATTAGTAACCTCCTCTACGGGCAAGCGAAGTAAACCCAACTCATTCTCACTTTCTTCTTCTTCTTTTTCTCTTCAACAGGATAGCTGTACACCGATACCACAACTCACTCTCAGAAATAGATTTCAGATCTTACAAGAAGGAACCACTGAGGAAACAGCAGAAGAGGCTCACGAAGATACCCAGCTCACAACTTCAAATCCAGAGCACGCAGACCGGCACGAGGATACCCAGCTCACAACTTCAAATCCAGAGCACGCAGACCGGTTCCCTCGGAAGGAACGAAGAGTGGTAGTCATAGGTGACTCCATGCTAAGGGGCACTGAGGGACCGATTTGCAGGCCTAATTTGCAGACAAGAGAGGTCTGCTGTCTCCCTGGAGCCAGGATCCAGGATATCACCACCAGCCTAGACAATCTTCTAAAACCTAATGATCATTATCCCATGTTTCTCATCCATGTAGGTACAAACGACACTGCTAGGAATGCCACAGAGAACATTCCCAGAGACTTTAGAGCACTGGGAAAGAAGTTGAAGCAGATAGGAGCACAGGTGGTCTTTTCATCAATTCTTCCAGTAAGAGACAGGCAGAGCTAGAGAAGAACGTATTCAACGGACTAACGAATGGCTCCGCGAATGGTGCATAGAAATGAACTTTGGATTCCTAAACCACGGCGAGACGCTCCAGGGACTACAAGGACCAGACGGACTCCACCTAACTAGAAGAGGTAGAAACGTATTTGGAAATCGACTGGCCCGCCTGCTCCAGAGGGCTTTAAACTAGGTAAGTTGGGGGAGGGTACATACTTATATCCCAGAGCAGTAAGAAACCACCCTGAGGAGTCAAGTCACACCCATACTACCGAGCCTAAGGTAGGTAACAATGATATCCACAATATTTCAGGGAGTATTATCAATAATAATTTAGGAGGCAAACTACCTACCGTATTTTCACGCAGATAACGCGCACCCGTGTAAAACGCGCACACGGGTATAGCGCGCAGAAACCACGATTTTATGTACAAAAACTTTTGTATACCGCGCTCACGGGTATACCGCGCATGCTGCCCAACTGTCCTTTCGCCCGCCCCGACTCTCCTCTGGCCACCCCGACTCTCCTTTCGGGTCGGGTTGGGCCCATGTGCCTCAGGCCGCGCCCCTAGGTGGGACCTAAGGCTCCAGGGCCTATTCTGATTGGCCCACGCGCCTTAGGCCCCACCAGTAGGCGGAGCTTTGGGACGGATGGGCCAATCCGGCCTCATTCCGTCGTTGGCTGCCTGCCGGACAGGCGGGTTTGGCTCCCGTCTGTCCGGCCAACTACCAAAGGTACGGGGAAGGGGGGTGGGGGTGTCGTGGGGGTCGGCCAGGGGGGTCGCGGGTCGGCTGGGGGGCGGTCGGAGGTTCTTGGGGGGGGCGGTCGTTGGAGGGAGGGGGGTTTGCGTCGAGGGCAGGAGGGCCTGGGATCCCTCCTGCCCGTAATGTAGTGCGGGGTGGGGGTAGGGGGTCGCCGTGGCCAGGAGGGTTTGGGCTCCCTCCTGGCCCGATATTGTCGGGGAGTTGGGGAGTCGGCCGGGCAAGAGGGCTTGGGCTTCCTCTTGCTCCGATCGTGGATGCGGGTGCGGGTGGGAGCGCGTGCGAGCGGTCGTTCGGGGTGGGGGTGAGAGCGGTCCTGCTGGGGGGAGTGAATCGGGCGTCGGGCGGGGTGGGAACTATGTAAAAAAATTTTTGTATAACGCGCGAGGGGTATGCACGGTAGGTAAAAACGCGTATAACGCGCACGTTATATGCGTGAAAATACGGTAATAAGGGAATCTCTTCACAGACATGGAGGGCTATGTATATTAATGCACACAGCTTGAGCAATAAAATTCTAGAATTGGAGACTGAGATAACAAACGCCGATCTTGACGTAATAGCGATATCCGAAACCTGGTTCACGGAATCGCATTGGTGGGATATGGTTATACCAGGGTACAACCTACTTCGTTGCGACCGAGAGGGTAAATTGGGAGGAGGTGTAGCGCTGTACACTGCACACAGCTTGAGCAATAAAATTCTAGAATTGGAGACTGAGATAACAAACGCCGATCTTGACGTAATAGCTATATCCGAAACCTGGTTCACGGAATCGCATTGGTGGGATATGGTTATACCAGGGTACAACCTACTTCGTTGCGACAGAGAGGGTAAATTGGGAGGAGGTGTAGCGCTGTACACTAAGGAAAGCATCAGAACTATCAGAATCACAGATGTTAGATACACCGGGGAATCCCTCTGGGTGAACCTGGCCAGAGGGAATGAAAAATGCCTATACCTTGGAGTGATATACAGACCTCCCAGGCAACAGGAGGACAAGGACATGGAATTAATCGAGGACATAGAGAACATCACACTGCGTGGGGACACAGTAATGCTAGGCGACTTCAACATGTCCGATGCAGATTGGAAGGGAATACACTCTCCGCGACTACGGGTAGCAGCAAAAGAATATTAAACTCCATAAAGGGTGCACGTCTCAAGCAATTGGTATTGGAGCCCACCAGGGACCAGGCGATACTAGACCTAGTACTCACCAACGGAGATAGTGTCACGGAAGTCTCAGTAGGTGATACACTGGCCTCCAGCGACCACAATATGGTATGGCTCAGCCTCAAGAGAGGTTTCCCAAAGACAAACACAGCAACAAGGGTTCTAAACTTTAGAGGCACAGACTTCAACCACATGGGAGATTTTGTCGATCAGGAGCTACATAAACAAGCAAAATCTGACAATGTGGAGGATATGTGGTCATCTCTGAAGTCCATCCTACACGAAGCAACAAACTGATACATAAAGACAGCAAGTAAACGAAGGAGAAACAAAAAACCCCAATGGTTCAGTAAAGAAATTTTGGACCTAGTTAAGCAGAAAAAACACATTTATCGCCTACAAACATTTAGGAAAACGGGGGGTGAAGAAGGACTATCTAGACAGATCTAAAGCTGTCAAAAAAGGAGTCAGAGAGGCCAAACTCCGAATGGAGGAAGAGCTAGCACGGAAAATTAAGAAAGGGGATAAATCTTTCTTTAGCTATATTAGTGACAGGAAAAGAAACAAAGTTGGGATAGAACGCCTGAAGCAATCGGACGGTAAATTTGTGGAATCAGATTCTGACAAGGCAGAACTACTAAACGAATACTTCTGTTCAGTGTTCACCCGAGAAGCACTGGGAGCTGGTCCACTGTTACAAACGGGAGATAACCAGAAAGACCCGTTTCAATATTTCGAATTTACGCCCAGTAACGTCTACAACGAACTATCAAGACTCAAAGTAAACAAAGCCATGGGGCCAGACAACCTACACCCCAGGGTGCTCAAGGAGTTAAGTGAAGTCCTGGCAGAACCATTATCTGTTCTTTTCAATCTTTCTCTACGCACAGGAAGGGTCCCCTTGGACTGGAAAACTGCCAACGTAATCCCACTCCACAAAAGGCTGCAAGACAGAGACAGCAAACTACAGACCAGTGAGTCTCACGTCTATAGTGTGTAAAATCATGGAATCACTGATCAAACGGAATCTTGACACAATCCTAGACGAAGAAAACCTACGTGATCCACATCAACACGGGTTCACCCAGGGTAGATCCTGCCAATCTAATCTGATTAGCTTTTTTGACTGGGCTACTAGACAACTGGACGCCGGAGAGTCACTGGACGTGGTATATTTGGACTTCAGTAAAGCATTTGATAGCGTCCCTCACCGAAGGCTATTGAACAAGCTGAAATCAATGGGATTAGGAGACACTCTAACTACATGGGTTGGGGATTGGCTGAACGGTAGACTTCAGAGGGTGGTGGTGAATGGTACCCCATCCGAAGCGTCGGAAGTGATCAGTGGAGTGCCACAGGGCTCAGTCCTGGACCCGATTCTATTCAACCTATTCATAAGGGATATGACGCAAGGACTTAAAGGAAGGGTATCACTGTTCGCCGACGACGCAAAACTTTGCAACATAGTAGGCAACAGCTTATTACCTGATATGACACACGACCTGCTGCTGTTAGAAAGATGGCAAAATTACTATAGAATACCACTTATATAAAACAATACACATCAGTATTGTTAAACCCTAACACTATAGGGCTTGCTAAATGGCCTCAGAGATGGAGCCTACGCACAGCCATACAATCACAAGCTGGGATGATCCGCATAGATGTAATACTCCTGCTCCAATCATTGGCCAATAAATACTTGTTTTAACTTTTTTTTTGTGCTATTTTTTAAAGCTAAGCTAATATAAACCCTTCACCAATCATTACTGAAGATATAGTAGTGCATTTTCAAAAAAATCTTCAGCAAATACTGTGCATATTGTCCAAATTTGAAAAGCTAGACCATACAACTTATCTTTATTGTTGAATAGTCTTCGCTGTGGGAGTCTTTTTTTTAAAAACCTCAGTCAGTTCATGTCCGTCTGTTCAGTCAGACGGACATGAACTGACTGAGGTTTTTAAAAAAAAAGACTCCCACAGCGAAGACTATTCAACAATAAAGATAAGTTGTATGGTCTAGCTTTTCAAATTTGGACAATATGCACAGTATTTGCTGAAGATTTTTTTGAAAATGCACTATATCTTCAGTAATGATTGGTGAAGGGTTTATATTAGCTTAGCTTTAAAAAATAGCACACAAAAAAAGTTAAAACAAGTATTTATTGGCCAATGATTGGAGCAGGAGTATTACATCTATGCGGATCATCCCAGCTTGTGATTGTATGGCTGTGCGTAGGCTCCATCTCTGAGGCCGTTTAGCAAGCCCTATAGTGTTAGGGTTTAACAATACTGATGTGTATTGTTTTATATAAGTGGTATTCTATAGTAATTTTGTGATTGTGACATATACCGCTGGGTTGTATGATTTTTGCTGTTAGAAAGATGGTCAGCTACTTGGCAGCTAGGCTTCAATGCTAAGAAATGCAAGATAATGCACCTGGGTAAGAGAAACCCGCGTAGAACTTATGTACTAAATGGTGAGACCTTGGTTAGGACCACGGCGGAACGCGATCTAGGGGTGATCATTAGTGAGTACATGAAGGTTGCCAAGCAAGTGGAGAAGGCTTCCTCCAGGGCAAGACAAATGATGGGGTGTATCCGCAGAGGTTTTGTCAGCAGGAGACCTGAAGTCATGATGCCATTGTACAGAACCATGGTGAGACCTCACTTGGAGTACTGTGTTCAATTTTGGAGACCACACTACCAAAAGGACGTGCTGAGGATCGAGTCGGTTCAGCGAACGGCCACCAGGATGGTCTTGGGGCTCAAGGATCTCACGTATGAAGAGAGACTAAAAAAATTGCGGCTATACTCACTTGAGGAAAGAAGAGAACGGGGAGACATGATTGAAACGTATAAGTACATCACAGGACGTATAGAGTCGGAAGAGGAGATCTTCTGGCTCATGGGACCCTCGACCACCAGAGGGCATCCGCTGAAAATCAGGGGTGGAAAGTTTCATGGCGACTCCAAGAAGTACTTCTTCACCGAAAGAGTGGTAGATCATTGGAACAGACTCCCACTGCAGGTGATTGAGGCCAGAAGCGTGGCGGATTTTAAGAGAAAATGGGATACTCACGTGGGATCTTTAAGGAAGTGAATTCAGGGGGGATCTTTAAGGAAGTGAATTCAGGGGGGGATACTTGGATCTTTAAGGGGGGGGATACTTGGAATGGGCAGACTTGGTGGGCTATAGCCCTTTTCTGCCGCTTTTTTCTATGTTTCTATGAGGCGGTAGCGGCTAACGCGTGCGGCATTTTAGCGCATGCTATTCCACACATTAAGGCCCTAATGCGCCTTCGTAAAAGGAATCCTAGGTGTTCAATCTTCACCCGCAGCCGGGTATTGCAGAAATCCACAACTTTTCTGAACACATACTCTACCCCTTCAACCTGAGAGCTGGTAAACAAAGTCAGTTTTCAATTTTTGCAAGCAGCTAAGCAGAAGTCTTACTTTAGCTCTGCTTCTTGTTTTTTACTATTAAAGTTTGTTTCTCAGTGGCTTTAGTGCCTTGAGACCCCTTCACGGTGGTCCCGTGTTGGAGGAAAGAATGCAGTCCCACGATGTCGGACTGCTGCTTCACAGAAAAGCTCTGGTGGATCTGTGGAGCCAGCCTACTGTGTGCCACCATTTATTGACTTGGTGTCCCTTCCCCTGGGAGTCTGCTGGCCGGTGCCCTTGTCACTGGTTTCTAGCATAGGGTGTATGCATGTGGAGCGAAACCCACTGCTTTTGACAATTGTTCTCAGATGTACTTCTCCATGTCTTCTTGTCTCAGCCTCACATATTTACAAAGGAGTTTTTAATCTGTGGATCCCAATACTATAGTGATCCCCTGATGCAGGCACTTTTGTTCACTGAAACACAGTACTGTGTCCATGTTGTATGTCTCAGATTGAAATAAACAAGACTTTTTCTCATCTTTACTGGCTCTTGTGGAGTGCTCATTGTCAGTTTCCATTGTCTTCTTTACTGTAACATAGTAGATGACGGCAGATAAAGATCCAAATGGTCCATCCAGTTTGCCCAACCTGATTCAGTTTAAATTTTTTCTTCTTAGCTATTTTTGGGCAAGAATCCAAAGCTCTACCCAGTACTTTACTTGGGTTCCACCTGCCGAAATCTCCATCAAAACTCACTCCAGCCCATCTACACCCTCCCAGCCATTGAATCCATCCCCAGCCCATCCTCAACCAAAAGACCATATACAGACACATACCATGCAAGACTGCCCAGTACTGGTCTTAGTTCAATATTTACTATTATTTTCTGATTCTAGATCCTCTGTGTTCATCCCATGCTTCTTTGAACTCTGTCACTGTTTTCCTCTCCACCACCTCTCTCAGTAGCACATTCCAGGCATCCACCACCCTCTCTGTAAAGTAGAATTTCCTAACATTGCTCTTGAATCTACCACCCCTTAACTTCAAATCATGTCCTGAAGTAAATGCTGCTATGTTTACCTCATTGGAATAACTACAAGACGGCATTGTATCTTCCAAAACAGACAATATTTGTTTATTGTTAGTATAAAAACTATAAGTATTACAGCAGCAAAGGCATATCAGTACAATGTATTGTCAGTTCAGAATATGCAATGGAGAGAAGAATTTGCACCCATATGCTTAGCAGGGGGCTAGCAGTTCCCCGTAGCATAAGTAAGTGAATCTCTCTGGCTCTACCTAAAATACACGTGATTTTTATACAGAGAAATTCTTCCTTTATTCCAAGAAAGTCCATCCCCGAATTCTGGTTATGTAATTCCCTATTGGTACATAAAATAATGTATAGCTAACTCCTCCTCTCCGTCCACGCCTCTCTCACCTCCACCACCCTCCCCAGTAAAAGGGGGGGCCTTGCAGAAACAGAGAACTCTTGGTGAACTTTCTTCTTTCAGCACTGAGACATGTAGCTGCTAATTAGTGGTTTTACAATCCTGTGCATATTCAGGATGGTGTCCTTGTAAGATGAAAAGTTGGCAAAGGTGACCTTTCAGCAATCCAGCTGCTTGGTTCCCATAACATGGTTCAGAGACAGGGAGCAAATGTTTTGGTACCAAGTTCTCTCATCTCGTTACACCCACATGAGCAGGGCTCCTTGCTCATTATAAACATTTTATGGCTTTCTATGGTGCCTGGCATATGAAGTCATACAGCACTGATAACAGTTCAGCAGAACCTTGGAGGGATATCTTCCCAGCAGGGAATGGAAACAAGAACATCATTGTTAGCATTGCAAAGGCTGCAGATGTTTACAGACAGCAAGGTACAGGCTGGGCCTGGCTATGGGAAAATATATGTCTGTAGTGTCCAGCATACACAAGTGAGAATATAGGTCTGTAGTGTCCAGCTGAATCATCTGTATGTCAGTCCTCTGGTTTTACCATTTTCCTTTCTCTAGAAAAGATTTTGTGCTATGTTAATACCTTTCAAGTATTTGAACGTCTGAATCATATCTCCCCTGTCCCTCCTTTCCTCTAGGGTATACATATTCAGGGCTTTCAGTCTCTCCTCCTACGTCTTCTGGCGCAAGCCTCCTATCATTTTAGTTGCCCTCCTCTGGACCGCTTTGCCAGATACAGTCTCTAAAACTGAACACAATACACCAGTGGGGCCTTACCAACATCCTGTACAGGGGCATCAACACCTTCTTCCTTCTACTGGCTATGCTTCTCTTTATACAGCCCAGCATCCTTCTGGCAGCAGCCACCACCTTGTCACACTGTTTTTTCGCCTTTAGATCTTCGGACACCATCACCCCTAGGTCCCTCTCCCCGTCCATGCATAACAGCTTCTCATCTCCCAGCATATACAGTTCCTTCTGATTATTAATCCCCAAATTACTCTGCATTTCTTTGCCTTGAATTTTAGTTGCCAGACATTAGACCATTCCTCTAACTTTTGCAGATCCTTTTTCATATTTTCCACTCCCTCTTCGGTGTCTACTCTGTGAAATTGCTAACAGGCAGGCAGTGCTGAACTGTGAGTAAACCTCCATTATTTCCTATGGGAGTTCAGGGGTGCCTTGTTAAAGGTGTTTTAAAGTGTTTTTTTTTTTACAGTTTCTGAGGGTAGGGTTCAGATCTTCCACCTCTCCAGACCCCAAATCACTATCTTTTATTTTTTGTTTTGCCATTTTGGGCACAAAATCATGATGGCGGTCATCTTAGATTTTAAATTTATTTATTTATTTATTCTAAACTTTGTTTTCTGCCTCTAAAAACCCTCAATTTGACTCAAAATAATTTGGGATGGACTCCCCAACCCCTAATCTGCCAAGTTTGACCACTGTTTGTGCCAGGTGGGCACTGGATCAGTAACTTTATTTTATTAATTTCCCCTTTCCCTTATAAATATTGTAACTCATCCCTTCCCTGAATATCCTTTTCTCCCAGTTTTACAGTATTGGTCTTTTCCTTCTCTTTTTTAAATCTTGTATCCATTGTTTTAAACTTTGTTAAACACCTTGATTTGACTACAATTGTTAAAAAATGCAACAGTACTCTTCCGATATTTGCAGGGGTTCCGTTCCAGGAACCCCCGCAAATTTTGAAAAACCTCAAATACGGTTTTTCAGGGGGGAGACCGGAGAGGGCAGCGGGAGAGCAGCTGGAACACCAGCGAGTGCAAGAAATCACTCGCTGTATACTCCGACCACCTCTTCCTGCACTAAGTCGGGCCTTACCAATCAGGAGCTGCGTATCAAAGAGCCGCATGCGGCTTGCGAGCCACGGTTTCCCGACCACTGGTATAGGCTAACAATAATGGCCCAAATAGTTCAACCTAAGGGGCTATCCAGAAAAATGCATAACAGGGCTTAAATGAAGCTATGGCACAGTGTTGGGAGTTATTGTTGAAAACAAAATCCCCAAAGAGTAAACTGGATAGTAGCTGTATTTTAGCTGTAAGTTCTGCTATCATGGAAACAATATACAAAACACATCATTAGAAAAAAACACTGGCATATCTTAGAGACATATAACTTTGTGAAAGATGACAAAACCAGTTGTCTATTCATGCAACAAAAATCTAAAGGAAAAATTAATCTGTACTTCCAGACCAGACAATAGAAAGTATGGAGAACACTGAAAATTTGAAGTGCAGCTCTTTGCTGTGTAGGCATTCATTAATCATCACTCATGTCACACACCCAATCACAAATAAAAGTATGAGATTTAATCATTCATCCCAAGTATACATTGTTTGTCCCTGCAATTGTTACTTATATAAGAACATAAGAATTGCCATACTAGGACAGACCGAATGTCTATCAAGCCCAGTAACCTGTTTCCAACAGTGGCCAACCCAGGTCCCGAGTAGTAAAGCAGATTTTATGCGTCTTATCCTAGGAATAAGCAGTGGTTAAGATCAGAATAGTTGAACACAGAATCTGCATCTCCAGAAATGTTGTTTCTGTCCCTCATTCCACATGGAAATAATTCTGGGTACACTATAAAGGATCTCCCATTTTGTATGTTATCAAGCTGATCCAAATCAAGATGGCATGGTAGTGACATTAATTACCATCACACCTTTTTCTATAAATAATGAGCTAATTAGACCCTTTTTATAATTGTCTCCTCCTCTTGTTGGTCTGTTTCTTTTTCCAAGTTTTGTTCCCCTCCCTCATTTTCCATTTCTTCAGACCTTATCCTGCTTTATTTCCTTTCTTTCTCTTCTCCTTTCCTCCCGTCTTTTCCCTTTTCTCTATTTTTACTTTTTCTTTCCCTATCCCCCCCACCCCATCTGCCCCTTGCTCTTTCTTGGTTTCAAGCTCATATTGACGGAGATGCACTGTTTTGCATGACTGGTATGGGCAAAAGATAGCCATTTAGCTTGTTGCTTTTGACATTTATATATTTATTTTTCATAACATTACCTTTATTCTACATCCACTTGGTGTGGTGTTCCCTTTTCAAATGAAATGAACTGCATTCTGATTAAATTATTTATTTTACCAACTCAGTTTTGGTCACTCACTGGCTCCATCCACTTCTTTCTCCTGGCTTTTGTGGTATGTACTTGCTACCTTTCCCTGGCATCCTGATGAGCATTCTGGTTTTGGAGCAGTTTGACTCTCCAGAGGGTGCTTTGAAAATTGCTAGAGCTATCCCTGGCACAGGAGTGTCAGCAACTTTTAGGTCAATCCAGGGTGGATTCTTTGGTGGCACAGGTGACTAAATGCATCTCTTTCCACAGTGAGGGGTGTAGTGTTAGAGGAAATGCAGGACTGCCGTGTGGATGTGGTCCTCAAGAAACTCTTTGATGCAGCTGCTTTAGGCATTAAAGCTGCTTTGGCAACATCTTTGTCGTACGCACCTGCCTCTCTTAACTGTGCACACTGGAAAGAGGTAGTGGTTTCCCCTCCTCAACTTCTCTTGGCCGGGGCAGATTATATGACTGATGCAGTGTATGACCTTATGTGAGTTTTGGCAAAGGTGTCTGTGTTTTCTGCCCACTGAATGCTTTGGCTCAGACAGGGGGCAGGTGATTCCACTTCCAAGGCTACTTTAGCTAGACTGCCTTTTCAGGGGCAGTTATTGTTTGGCAAAGGTCTGGATGACCTTCTGGATTCTGTGATGGCCATAGACCCTCTTAGGGTTTTGATTGTTCTAATTTTTCTGGCTCACAGCAATCCTGATCGTTGCAGATATTTTCACAGGGCTTACGCCGAAGGTATAATGGCTACAGGTATTCCCAGTCTTCCACCTCCCGGTCTGTGTCCTCTACCAGAAAGCACATTGACACCAGCCCAAGAGATGCCCTTTTTCAGATAGGAGGCCAGCTCTCAACCTTTCTTCTCACCTGGATGCACATTACATCCAGCCAGTGGGTCTTGGGACATTTTTTTTGCTTGGGCTGCAAGATGGAATTTGCCTAGCCTCTGCCAGATTGATTCATGGACTCTCCTGCAGGTCGACCAGCCAAACCATTAAAAGGTTCAAGCCACCATTCAGTGCTTGCTGGATGTTCAAGCTATAGAGCCGGTGCCGCCCAAACCCTCGGACTTACGCAGATACTCTATATACTTTCTCGTAACAAAGTATGTTTGTTTGCTTTGTATAATAGTTGGAAAAGCAATAAAAAAGGTATTTTTTATAGATAAACTCCATACCTTAGGCTAGGTAAGGCTTCTATGCTTCCCCTGGTAAAAATCGCTTTTAATCCTTTCATAAGAAGTATAAGAAAAATATTTGACTTGTGAAATTTTCTGTCTTATCAAACACCAATATCTAATTAAATATTTAACTTTACTTTCAATATTCAGACATCAGTTTAAAATAAAGAAATCATGTTATTTACAGAAGGCTTTATTTTACTTAAAATATTACCTATGAGATACATGTTACAAATAAAGCATGGCAGAAAATGTAAAATGCATAAATTTGGTGCTGAATATTTCGAACACATTAAGCACTTAAATAGGAAACATTTTTAGACACTTACTCTCGCACAATAGCACTTAATGAATGTCCTGAATTCAGCATGTCCAACATATCTCTGAAGCTGCCACGCTGAACCCATGCAAAGGAATCTGCATCATCCAATTCTTCTACTGTCATAGAAAAAGGGGATGCACTTGAACTTGCCACTTCTGACATGACTGAATTGTTATGCTTAATTTTTGAAGACTTCTCAATTGTTAGGTCTGGGCTACCTCTGCTGTGCTCATTTTTGGATGGGGCAACCTCTGCAGTAGCTTTGCTTTTACCTGTGCTTTTTGTAGAAAATAGTTTCTTCCTGGTAGTCCCAGGTTTGGATAATCTTTTCCGTTTTACTAGCCCCATTAAGGTTTCAGATTCTTCATTACTGCTTTCTTCAGAGGATTGTGCAAAAGTTGAAGCAACTTTAAAAACATAGAGATTTTCATGTTTTGTCTTACTTTTCTTCTCATCTCTATTTGCTTTAGTTTGACACTCATGTGACTGTTTCAACTTCCTCTGCTTTTTGGTTTTCATGACAGATAATGCTTTTCGTGTCTTCTTACATATCTGGAGATTTCTGTAAAGAATGAAAATATTTTAAATTAAATATTTGAAAACAATTTGTTCTAAAACAAAATAAAAAATAATAATTCTACCCCAGGAGAATCATAGCAAGTATTTTAGTGTATGGTTCCCAAGCTGAACCCTTTAGCACACCAAGTGAACAAGGCTAGTTCTATAGCTCACAACTGTCCTGTATTTCTTAGGGTCCCATATGTATTATTTGTATTGTGTATATACTAAACTAATCACAAGACCTGTGAATATCATATGTGAGAATGTGCACCAGCTCATGGGGTCAGTAACTACAACCTCCATTAATTATTCTAGAACAGAGTTTCTCAACATGTGTTACATGTACCCTTAGGGGTACACGAACAGCTTGTTGGAGGTGTGGCTCTGCATGGGTCTCCCACCCCCTTCTTCCATAATACCTGCTGCTGGGGATCCCATGCCCTCCTTCCTGCTGACGTCAGAGGGAAGGCTTGTAGGTCAGTCATGTGCAGCGTGTAGGAGCCACTGCCTGAGTCCCTGCAACAAGTGCTACTGAAGGCAGGATGAAGCAGCCCAGCTGGACGGCCCTGAAGGAAGAGAGTGCGGCCGTGGAGCGAGCAAGTAAGGGAGAGAGGGGACATGATCTGGGACAAAGGGAGAAAGGAGGGGGGGAGAAAAAGAGTGTTGGGACATGGGAGGGGCACAAATTTGGGATAAAGGCTGGAAGGCAGAGAGGGGGCATGAACATGGGACGAGGGAGGGAGGAAGCAGAAAGAGAGAATTGTTGGGTGCGAGTGATGGAAAGAGATGGGGCACATAGGGAAAGGAAGAAAGAAAAATTGTTGGGCATAGAGAGGGAGAGGATTGATGTAGAGCTGCTTCAGGAAGAGAAGGATGAGGGAAAAATGCTGAATATGGTGGTGGAGAGGGGACAGAGAGACAGACTGAAGGGTATGCAAGGGGGTGGAATGTTGGACATAATGATGGAGGGAACAATGTGGCATGGTGCTGGAGAGGGATAAGAGAAGGAGAAATGGGGTGGAGGGCAGTGGTGAAAAAATGATAGGGGGGATGGGAGAGGGAGAAATGTTAGATGTGGCAGTAAAGAGGGTGGGAGAGATGCACCCTGGCCCTCTCTCTCTCTCTCCCCACTCCCTTTGCAGCAAGGGAGGGAATGAGAGAAAGACAAATGGGCAGTGAGAGAGAGAAGAAGACATGTCTAAAGGGGTGGAGGAGAGAGGAAGAAAAGTTGGACTAATGGGACAGAGAGAGATGCTGGTTAGGGAAGGGAATGAGGTCCAGAGGAGAGGAAGCATGCAGGAGGCAGAAAGAAAGAAATATTGGATGCACAGTCAGAAGGAAGTACAGCCAGAGACTCATGAAATCACCAGACAACAAAGGTAGAAAAAATGATTTTATTTTCAATTTAGTGATCGAAATGCATCAGTTTTGAGAATTTATATCTGCTGTCTATATAATGTACAGTGTCTATTTTTCTACAGTTGTTACTTAGGTGACATTGCATATTTTAAAGTCATCTGCCTTGACCTCTTTGAAAAAAAAAAACAACAACCCCCAAATATAAATGATAATTTAACATTTTCTCTGCCTACAATATTTTTGTGTGCTTTGTGGGGGATTTTTTAATTTTGTGGTTACCATTATACTATATTGTGTGTATATGAAAAATGAATGGAAGAAATAGCATTACAATTAGTACTATTATTATGGGGGTGGGGTCAGGGGCGGAGCTTGGGCAGGGGTACTCAGCTGATATTTGTTAGACTTAGGGGGTTCTTGGCTTCAAGGAGTTGAGAAACTCTGTTCTAGAACATGAACTTCTTTTTTTTTTTTTTATCAAGTTAGTCTTGTAGCTTGAGAAGACATAGAACAGATTAACTGAAGTAGCCCAGAACAGATATGGCAGTGAGAATCAGGAACACATCAGACTTGCTCAACCCCAAATCTGATATTGAAGAACATGAAGGAGCCTCTCAGAAGCATTGGCTTTGACTCCTCAAGAAGGAAACTTCAGTATTATAGAGAAGTATTTCAGAGCACTCGGGAAATACACCCTCTTTTTTTTTATCCTTTTAATCCAAGCACCAAAAGCATTAGAGAAGAGCTAAGCAGACCTCCACAGATCAGACTGCACAACATTGCTGGAATAAGCAACCCGAAGGTCACAGACCCGATAAACCAGAAAAAAAACTAATGGAAAGGTGCAAAAGTCAGTAGGAGAAATGGCAACAGAAAGGAAATGCCCACAGTGTTTCCATTTTAAGCTGAGAGTGAGCAGTGCTAACAAGGGCAGGAAGACAGGTCGTAAAGAAGGCTGCCCACCACTTTGTTGATGGCATTAAAGTAATGAGCTGTCAATGGCTGAAGAAACCCCTGGTTTCCTAAATGGACTATGTTGAAAAATATTAATATCATACCTCCGTCAACATCAGGCTTTAGGTTTGATACCCTATTCTACTGAAGTTTTACTAGTTTTGTACTAGTTTTAGGATGTTAGATAATTGTAATGAGTCAATGTATTATGTTGTCTTGATTATGTAAGTTTACATGATTATGTATGCTCTCTTTGTAAATCGCTTAGGTTTTAAGCAGTGTAGAAATTTTTAAAATAGGGAAAGGGAAATGAAATTTGATACATCACCTTTCTGTGGTTACAATCAAAACGGTTTGTTGTTGTTAGGTGCCATCGACTTGTGCTCGAGTCCTAGTGATTTGATGAATCTAAAAAGAAATTGGTTTTGTGCTAGTCCGGAAAGGTCCTCCAGCATCATCCCCATCATTGTTTTCAACATTTCCAGCCATCTGATTGCAGGTTGCCCTTTTCGCCTGATTCCTTTGATCCTCCCAAACATGTCCTTCTCCAGTGATCTCTCTCTTTTGATGGTATGACCAAAAAGCACATTTACTTACCATAACAGCTGTTATTCAAGGACAGCAGGCAGATATTCAACATGTGGGTGACGTCCTCCATGGAACCCGTAACGGACAGCCTCGCAAACAGACTTGCTTGTAGAACTTTCAAAGAGTTTGCGAGTGCTGCACCGCGCATGCATGAGTGCATTCCTGCCGAACATAGGTCGCACGTCTCCTGTGAGGTACCTCAGTTCAGATAGCTAGCTAAGAAGCCAACCAGGGAAGGTGGGTGGGTTGTGAGAATATCTGCCTGCTGTCCCTGGATAACAACTGTTACGGTAAGTAACCGTGCTTTATCCCAGGACAAGCAGGCAGCATATTCTCAACATGTGGGTGACCTCCAAGCTAACCAGAATGGGATGGTGGGAGTGTTGGCAATTTAGGAGAATAAATGTTGTACAACTGACTGACCAGAGGTGAGTGCAATGAGAAAAACCACTTTCCAAGTGAGATATTTAAGATGAGCCGAATCTATTGGTTCGAATGGAGGCTTCATCAAGTAAGAACAAGACTGAGATCCCAAACCACTGGAGGCGGCTTCAGAGGTAAGTTGACTTTGAAAACTCCTTTCATAATTCTGGAAACCACGGGATGAGCAGAGAGAGGATTCCTTTCAATAGGCTGATGAAAAGCAGTAATGGCACTGAGGTGGACTCTAATAGATATGGATTTGAGTCCAGAGTGAGATAAGTGTAGCAGGTAATCCAAAACTGAAGACAAGGAGGTAGATTGCGGGTCCTTGTGATGAGTAGTACACCAAGTAGAAAATCTAGTCCATTTCTGGGTGTAACACTGCCTAGTGGACTGCTTCTTGGAAGCCTCTAGAATGTCCTGTACAGATTGAGAGAACTGTAGAGTAGCAGTTAGGTTGAGAGGTACCAAGCTGTCAGGCGTAAAGACTGCAGGTTGGGATGAAGCAGAGACCCTTGACTCTGTGTAAGCAGAGAGGGAAATACTGATAGAAGTAGAGGCTCCCTGCTGCTGAGCTGAAGTATAAGGGAGAACCAAGGTTGTCTGGGCCACCGAGAAGCTATCAGAATCATGGTGGAATGCTCCTTCTTGAGTTTGCAAGAGTCTTGAGAATCAGAGGGAATGGAAGGAACACATAGAGAAACTGATTCGTCCATACCAGAAGGAAAGCATTTGCCTCGAGGCAATGAGGAGAGTATATCCTGGAGCAAAACTGAGGCAGTTTGTTGTTGTGGGGAGACGCAAAGAGATCTATCTGAAGAGTTCCCCATTGAGCAAAAATGTGATGAAGAGGCAAGGAATTCATTAAGTTGTAGAAGATGACTTAATTTGTCCACCAGACAGTTTTGCCGCCCTTGGATGTAGACAGCTCGTAGGAAGATGTTGTGAAGGATTGCCTAATTCCAGAGCTTTAGAGCTTCCTGACAAAGAGGGAGATATCTTGTTCCTCCCTGCTTGTTGACATAGTGCATGGCGACTTGGTTGTCTGTTCGAATGAGGACTACCTGGTCGTGAAAGCTGAAAAGCTTTGAGAGCACTAAAGATCGCTCTGAGTTCCAACAGATTGATATGACACTGACGATCCGTGCTGGACCAATGGCCTTGAATACGGAGACCATCAAGATGAGACCCCCAATGGTAGGTTGAGGAATCTGTCGCGAGACCCTTCTGATGAGGGTGGGTGTGAAATAACAAACCTCTGGAAAGATTGGAAGAGAGCATCCACCAATGGAGAGACTGTCTTAACGAAGGAGTCACTGTAATGTGTTGAGAGAGTGGGTCGGAAGCTTGCTGCCACTGAGATGCCAGGGTCCACTGAGGAATTCTGAGGTGAAGTCTGGCAAAAGGAGTCCCATGAATTGTAGAAGCCATGTGACCGAGGAGAACCATTATTTGCCTTGCCGAGAGTGAAGTGAAGGAAGACACTCATTGACAAAGGTGGATGAGAGTGTCCTGATGTGATTGAGGCAGGAATGCTCTGAGTTGAACAGTGTCCAGTATGGCTCCAATAAACTGTAGAGTTTGAGAGGGTCTTAACTGGGACTTTGGAAAATTGATTTCGAACCCAAGACTTTGGAGAAACGCTATAGTCCGTTGGGTAGTTACAATAACCTCCTGTTGAGACAATGCTTTGATGAGCCAGTTGTCCAGATATGGAAAGACTAAGACCCTGCGTCCACAGGGCTGCAGCCACCACCACCAGGCACTTCGTGAAGACTCTGGGAGATGAGGCGAGGCCGAAAGGAAGGACCCAGTACTGAAGATGTAGATTCCCTACCCGAAATCTTAGGAACCTGCGAGAGGCTAGATGAATTGGAATACGAGTATAAGCCTCTTTGAGATCTTGGGAGCGTAACCAATCGCCTAGATCCATCAGGGGATACAGTGTTGGAAGAGAGAGCATCCAAAACTTTTCTTTGACAAGAAATTTGTTGAGAGCTTGGAGGTCCAGGATAGGTTGCAAATCCCCCATCTTCTTTGAAACTAGCAAATAACGGGAATAAAAGTCCATGTCCTGTTGGGTCAAGGGGACCTCCTCGACAGCTCGGAGACAAAGAAGGGCCTGAGCCTCCTGAAGAAGAGAAGTTGCGACATATTGGAAGGAAACTCACTTGGAGGGAGATCTGGTGGAATTTGGAGAAATTGAAGCAAGTAACCCTCTCAGATGATGGTGAGAACCCAGAAGTCTGATGTAATCTGCTCCCACTGTTGGTAAAAGTGATGGAGCCGACCTCCTATGGGAAGGAGAGAAATCTGATGGATGAAGGTGGATGTTATGCTCAGACTTAGATTGTCAAAAAGACTGGGCAGGCTTAGCCGCAGCAGGAGTCTGGGGTTTCTGTTGACGCTGCTGCTGTGGTTGTTTCCTAGGCGGAGGCCTGGAGAAAGCCGGAGTAGATTTCTGTGGATATCGACATGGAAGTGGCCTATAAGGCTTGGAAGCTGGAGGTTTAGCCTTAGGTTGAATCAAAGAGTCGAATGACTGCTCATGCTCAGAGATGCTTAGTAGCAGCCTCAATAGCGTCGTCAAAGAGCTCATTACCTTGACACGGTAAATTGGCTAGATGATCCTGCAAGTTAGGGTCCATGTCCATAATACGTAGCCAAGCCAGACGTCGCATTGCCACCGCAAAAGCAGTGACCCGAGATGACATTTCAAACGCATCATAAGTGGCTTTAAGCATGAAGAGACATATTTGTGAGAGGGTCTGCTGAAGTTCTTGAAACGCAGGTAAACGCTGCTCAGGCAGATCAGGAAAGAAGTAGGCCATGGTCTTAATGCAGTACTTTAGGTAGGATCCTGTTTGCCATCATAGAATTTTGATATAGACGGCGTCCAAATTTATCTTTTTTATTTATAATTTTGAATACTTTACAATTTCTAAGAGTTCAAAAGAAAAAAGGATATCACATAAAATAAAGTAATACATAATCAAATCCTACATACAAAGTTCCTTTCAAGCCCACATTAATGGGGAGTATATCTTGCTATTTCTAATAAAATAAAGTTCAGAAAATATAAAGAATGGTGAAGTATCAGCTGTTAAAGCGTCCAAATTTATCCATCGTGTGTCCCTCTCTGCCTTGAGGGACGGCAGCGTAAACCGTTGTGGGATTAGATTTTTTTAAGAGATGATTCCACCACTAAGGATTGGTGAGACAATTGCGGCTTCTCAAACCCTTTACAAGGAATCGTGCGATAACAGATTCCATTTTAAAGGGGATAGCCAGGATTGAATAAGGAGTCTCAAGATTCCTGAGAAAAGTTTGTTTCAAAACAGGATTCATAGGAAGTCTCTTGTGTCCTTTGGCGAATGTGGCAATTCCATCTCAGCCAAATGAATTTTGAAAAAGATGTGGATTTTGAAGCCGAAGATTCCTCAGGAGAAGTGAAGTGAGACCTAGGTGCCGCTGAATAAGAAGGAGGAGCCTCCCTGGAGTATTGTGAAGGAAGGTCTGTATCCAACGTAACAGTCACAGAAGAAGCTCCGCTGTGTGATATAGGTGGAGTCAGAGAGTGCTTACGTTTGAGAAGTCTCGACAGAGGAGTCCCAGGAGTATGAGGAATTAACAGCCTCGACTCATGCCTCATAGAGACAGGCGAAGGAAGATCCCTCGTAGATGGTCTGAAGAGAGGAGTCCAGGACCTGGATGGGCCTCAAGGCGTAGACGTACGAGACATTGAAAGCTTCAGAGTTCGAGACCTATGCCTGGGCTTGGAAGGGGTCTCGATGGGCCTCGACAAACAAGGCATAGGAGACTCTGGACTCTTCATAGGAAAGTCTTTACTCTTCTTTGAAGCGAGGTTCCTCAAGGATGAGGAGTGCTTCGAGTGAGGCCTTGAACGAGGCTTCTCCACCACGTCTCGAACAGGTTGAGTAGCTGGAGACCCTGGACCTGGAAGGACAAGGCGAGGAGTCCCTGGAAGACAAGGGTCGAGACCAAAGAGGTTTTGCTTGTGGTGCCTCGATAGTATGCTCCGGTTGGCTCACAGAAAGCAGGGCTGAGGCAGGGGCCAGCTTGGCCCAAACAGTGGTAAGCTGCATGGTCAATATGGCTTGCAGCATGTCCTCGAAGACAGGCACTGACACCAATGACTCTGGTCTGAAAGGTGCAGCAGTGCGCTCCATAGAGGGTGGCCTCGAAGATGAGTATTCCTTATGTTTGGAGGCACGCTTAGGAAGAGGTTTCGTAGAGGCTGGCACGACTGCACTTGTTGCCTGGATTGCCTGAGACTCAGCTGGAGGCTACTTAGGTAGCGTACCTGCGGAGGGAAGAGGAGACTTGCCTGAGGATGAGACCTTTAGAGGCACAGCAGACGAGGCCTTCAAGGACAAGGGCAACTTAATCGAGGTCAAGGACTTGGATGTCGAGGCCGCCATGGGGGGGGGGGGGGTGTCGAGGCTGAGGCCTTTTCTGCAGACGACTTCATAGGACCAAAGAGCTCCACGATGCCTCCAAAGAGCTCATTTTTGAAGGATAGCACAGCGCTGGTAGGACTCAGGCCAATGTTCAGGCCCCCAAGTACTTGATACACCAACGATGGGGGTCGGTGAGAGAAATCACCCAATTATACTGACTATACTTCTTAAACCCGGTAAGAGGCGGGGACATAGAAAAAAAATACAGCCGCTTTGCGTCCTTGGGTTTTTTGTCAAAAATTTTCCACTCAGTCTCGAACCCTCTATCGCCTTTTCCTGGTCCAGTATCCTTGTTTGATACTCTAGTCCGGTGTGTCGATGTCAGATCGACTATCGGCTTTCCCCTTTTCCTCAGTTTAAAGCCATGTCTAGGAAAAGGGGAAAGCCGATAGTCGATCTGACATCGACACACCAGACTAGAGTATCAAACAAGGATACTGGACCAGGAAAAGGCGATAGAGGGTTCGAGACTGAGTGGAAAATTTTTGACAAAAAACCCAAGGACCCAGGGAACTGACAAAACCAAAGAGCAAGGAGCAGGGAACCCAGGAAACTGACAAAACCAAAGAGCAAGAAATGAAGAAAACAGTCAGAAGGACATCCAAAAAAGGGGAAGCAGGCTGAGGATGAGATAGACACACCACAGGAGGGAGATGAGGACAAAACAGACACACCACAGGAGGAGGATAAACAAAGCGAGGCCCGGGGACTGGAAGCCCATGAGGGGGTAGGCAGGAACACCAGTTTAGAAGAGGTATGCAGGCAGATTGATAGGCTCAAGAGCAATAAATCCACGGGTCCGGATGGCATCCATCCAAGGGTCATCAAGGAACTGAAAGGAGCCATAGCTGAACTGCTTCAACTAATAGCCAATCTGTTAATCAAAACAGGAAAGGTTTCGGAGGTCTGGAAGGTGGCAAATGTTACGCTGATCTTCAAAAAAGGTTCAAGAGGAGACCCGGGAAACTACAGACCGGTAAGTCTGACCTCGGTACCAGGAAATATGGTAGAAGCGCTGATAAAGGACCACATCATTGATCACCTTGACGGACACGGTCTGATGAGGACCAGCCAGCACGGTTTCAGCAAAGGCAGATCTTGTCTGACAAACTTGCTTCACTTCTTCGAGGAAGTGAACAGGCAGATAGACAAGGGCGACCTGGTCGACATTGTATATCTGGATTTTCAGAAGGTTCCGCATGAACGACTACTTCGGAAAATTGCGAGCCATGGAATCGAGGGTGAAATACTCATGTGGATTAGAAACTGGCTGGAGCATAGGAAACAAAGAGTGCGGGTAAATGGACAATACTCGGACTGGAAGAGCATCACCAGTAGTGTGCCGCAGGGGTTGGTGCTTGGACCCGTGCTCTTCAACATCTTTATAAACGATCTGGACATAAGAACGACGAGTGAGGTGATTAAATTTGCGGACGATACGAGGTTATTTAGAATAGTGAAGAAATAGGGGGACTGCGAAGATCTGCAACGTGACATAATCAGGCTCGAGGAATAGGCATCGACATGGCAAATGAGGTTTAACATGGATAAGTGTAAGGTGATGCATGTCGGTAACAAAAATCTCATGCACAAATACAGGATGTCTGGGGCAGTACTTGGAGAGACCTCCCAGCAATGGGACTTGGGAGTTCTGATTGACAAATCGATGAAGCCGTCCACGCAATGTGCGGCGGTGGCAAAAAGGGCAAACAGAATGCTAGGAATGATAAAGAGGGGAATCAAAACAGATCAGAGAAGGTTATCATGCCACTGTACCAGGCCACGGTGCTCCCTCACCTGGAGTACTGCGTCCAGAACTGGTTGCCGTACATGAACTAGGATACGGTACTACTCGAAAGGGTCCAGAGAAGAGCGACTAGGATGGTTAAGGGGTTGGAGGAACTGCCGTATAGCGAAAGATTAGAGAAACTGGGCCTCTTCTCCCTCGAACAGAGGAGATTGAGAGGGGACATGATCTAAACATTCAAGGTACTGAAGGGAATAGACTTGGTAGATAAGGACAGGTTGTTCACCCTCTCCAAGGTAGGGAGAACGAGAGGACACTCTCTAAAGTTGAAAGGGGATAGATTCCGTACAAACGTAAGGAAGTTCTTCTTCATCCAGAGAGTGGTAGAAACTGGAACAATCTTCCGGAGTCTGTCATAGGGGAAAACACCCTCCACGGATTTAAGACAAAGTTAGACAAGTTCCTGCTGAACAAGGACATACGCAGAGAGGGCTAGTCTCAGCTATAACGCTGATCTTAGACCAGAGGGCCACCGCCTGAGCGGACTGCTGGGCATGATGGACCACTGGTCTGACCCAGCAGCGGCAATTCTTATGTTGTTATGGTTTTTTTTTTTCAATGGCACCGATATTTTGCATGCATTACACATACAAAATATCTATCCCATTAAAAAAAGAAAAAAAAAAGTTCCCAACCAGAAATGACAGCCCTCCCAATGACCCCCAACAAATGCGGCCCACCACCCAAACCAGGCACCACTGAGCCACTACCCCCAACGCAAAACAAATGGCATGAGGAATGCCCACTCCCTCCTGCCATCCCAGTGACACCCCTGCAGAAAAACTGCAGGAGGGATGCCCACTCCTTCCATACACAAAGGTGCCCCACATCACTCATTCCCTACCCCCCTTTAAAAAATAAAAATATGTCAGGAGGAATGTCCACTCCCTCCTGCCATGAAGGCTCCCCATACCAATCGCCCTCCAAATCATCCCCTCCCCTACCCAGACAAAAAAGGCAGGAGAGATGCTCACTCCCTCTTGCCTACGGAGGCCCACCCTCAATCCCCCCGTACCTTTTAAGTTGGGAGCAGGAGGGGCACTCAGTCCCTCCTCCTCCGAGACAACCAAGTCTAAAATGCCGGGTCTTTCCCTCCCCAGTGCATCTTGTGATGCATGGGGAGGGGCCTAAAGCCCTGATTGGCTCAGTTGCCTCCCACTCCTCCCACTGTATCCAGGACAAAAGTCTTTCACAAAAATATGCAAGCCTTTACAACAAAGGATTGGAAGACTTGTTAGGCCTGCATATTTTTGTGTATATGTTGTATATGTATCAGTTTTTTATATACATTTTTATATACAGTAAGTGAATGTAATTTACAGGATAGTATGGCACAGGACCTGCTTACATTGGAAAGATGGTCCTCGACCTGGCAGCTGGGCTTCAACGCTGGGAAATGCAAGGTTATGCACCTCGGTAGCGGTAATCCATGCAGAAATTACACCTTGAATGGAGAAACTTTAACTCCCCCACTATCAAACATTCCGGAAACTAACCAAAACCTACCTCTTTGACAAGTTCCTCTGATTAACCCTCCCTCCCCTCCTGACCTCCCCCCTAGACCCTTACCGCCTCATGCAACACTGCTATCTGTAACGCTGCTGTATCTAACTATAGCAATTGTATAGCAATTGTAACCACTCTGAACATATAACCTAGCTGCCAAAATAACTTCACAGTATATTTACTGTCAAAAATGTAATGGTAACTTGACCGAATATGTATCATCCAAAATGTAAATCTAATATTAACGAAATTGTAATATCGCTGTAAATGTACAGTCTCTTCTTCTGTTAACCGCATAGAACTTTCATGGTAATGCGGTATACAAGAATAAAGTTATTATTATTATTAGTAGTAGTAGTACTTCGGCGGAACGAGACCTAGGAGTAATCATCAGTGCAGACATGAAAACTGCCAATCAGGTGGAGAAAGCTTCATCTAAAGCAAGACAGATGATGGGATGTATCAGTAGAAGCTTTGTCAGCAAGAAGCCTGAAGTCATAATGCCATTGTACAGAACCATGGTGAGACCTCATCTGGAATACTGTGTACAATTCTGGAGGCCACATTACCGTAAAGATGTGCTTAGAGTCGAGTCGGTTCAACGGATGGCCACCAGGAGGATCTCGGGTCTCAAAGGTCTCTCGTACGAGGAGAGACTAAACAAACTACAGCTCTACACTCTAGAAGAACGTAGGGGGAGGGGAGACATGATTGAGACATTTAAATACATCACAGGACGTATCGAGGTGGAAGATGATATCTTCTTTCTCAGGGGACCCTCTGTCACCAGAGGGCATCCGCTCAAACTCAGGGGCGGGAAATTTCATGGCGACATCAGGAAGTACTTCTTCACAGAAAGAGTGGTTGACCGTTGGAATGAGCTTCCAGCACAGGTGATCGAGGCCAGCAGCGTGCTGGACTTTAAGAATAAATGTGATACCTATGTGGGATCCCTACGAGGGTCGAACGGGAACATCAGTCGCTATGTATAGACTTAAGAGGATGGGTCAGCAGACTTGATGGGATGATCGAGACCTGCATTGTGTTGGACTTTAAGAATAAATGGGACTTTAAAAATAAATGGGATGCCTATAGGGGATCCCTAAGAGAGTCAATCTGAATAAATAGTCACTAGGTATAGACTTAAGAGGAAGGGACAGTAGGGTGGGTAGACTTGATGGGATATAGCCCTTTTCTGCCGTCATCTTCTATGTTTCTATCTCCAAATGCCTGTTACTTACCACTGTTGCTCTTGTTCAACATCAAGTTACGAAAAAGAGCCGTTTTCACCATCTGCCAATTAAAAGGTTAAGCTTAGGTCCGTTTCTCCTAGGTGGATTTCCCCGTTCTAGAAAATTTAAGAAGTTCATTTTTTATTGTATATACCGGTGACTCTCAAACATTTTTTTAGCTCTGGTACACTAAACAGAACAGGTATTTTTTTGTGGCACACAACAAAAAACCAGAGCAAATGTTTTTTGCAGCACATTATAATTGAAATTAAAAAAACTGCAAAACCAAGAAATAGTTAGATTTGAGAGTTATTTATTTATTTAAAGTTCTTTAAGTTAAGTATGGGTAATTGTAACAACGGTGAAATTAAAGTAGCTAGAATTGTAGATAGGCGGATTATAAATAATTTTAAATAAATAAAAAATAGAATTGCTATAATCAATGTGATGTATGTGCTTGGTTTTGAGTGCAAATCAATTCAAAATGTGGCTCGATACTTGATAAGCAAACATGCATTTCATCATCCACCATCTGCAGTCGTTCTCTTTTTTTTTTTATTTCGATTTAATTTCTGTCAGATCTGAAAATCCAAGTTCGCAAAGATAAGAAGATCCAAATGGTAACAAAGCCTTGATTGCTTTGTTGCTCAAATTAGGATAACTACTGCATAAAAAAATAAAACTAAAATTACTTGCCATTAGTTTTCAAGGACCAATCACGTCAAAGACAGCGACTCTTCCTAGACTCTTACAGTCAGCTTTGCCTGGGTAGCAGAGGTGGTCAATGAAGTTAAATTAATACTGGAGGGCTCACTTACTACTAAGCTGCAGCCCATTGTCGACAAATTAGATACTGTGGACACACACATCTGGAGGCCTTACACAACGAGTTCCCTACAAATCAACAGCGCATATCTACATTAGAGGACCACATGCAGCAACGGGAGAATGGCCATCAGTGTCTGCGAGTGCAAATCACGGTCCTCAAGGAAAAGATAGGACCTGGTCCCATCAGGGGAATCTGCGACTGATTGGACTTTCGGAAACAATTTAAGGATGTGTTCAGTTTGTCAGCGATGGCTTTGTCCTCCTTTAGCACTCCCTTTATTCCATGGTCATCCAACGCCCTCACCACTTCCTTCGCGGGTTGTTTCCCTTTAATATACTGAAAGAATGGCTTGAAGTTTTTCGCCTCCAGGCTATTTTTTACTCGTAGTCTCTTTTGGCCCCTCTTACCACCTTGTAGCCCTGCTTTGATGTTATTTGTGCTTTTTCCAGTTTTTTTCCGTTTTTGACCTTTTCTATTCCTTAAACGAAGTCTTCATGTCTTTGATTGCTTCCTTTACCGCTACAGTGAGCCACATCGGTTCCTTGTTCTTTTTCCTCTTGGATCCCTTGTTGATACACGGTATATATAGATTTTGCGTCTCGGTGACCGTGTCCTTAAAAACGGACCATGCTTGCTCTAGCGTTTTTACAGTGCTTATCCTCTTCTTAATCTTTTTCCCCACTATGCCACTCATTCCTTCGTAATTTCCTTTTCAGAAGTTCAGTGCCGTGGCAGACGTTCTGGATCAATGTTTTGCCCCTGTGTCCAGGTTGAAGCATATCATATTGTGATCACTGCCTCCCAGCGTCCCTTCTACTTCTACACCATGCGCCGGTCCTCATAGTCCATTTAGAATTAAGTCCAGAATTGCATTTCCTCTCGTATTTCCTTGACAAGTTGTTCCAGGAAGCAATCACCTACAGCATCCAAGAACTTGGTCTCCCTTCTGCAGCTAGAGGTGCCTAGGTTCCAGTCTATCTCAGGATAATGAAGTCACCCATGATAACTGCGTTGCCTCCCTTGCAATTGCATTCAATCTCGTCCGTCATCTCTCCATCAATTTCTTCAGACTGCCCTGGGGGGTCGGTAGTAGATGCCGATCTTCATTTCCATTCCTTTTGTTCCCAGAATTTTGGCCCATAGAGACTCTACCTTATTTTTTTTTCTGGCGTGTTCTCTCCAGTAGACTCAATTTCTTCTTTAATGTATAGGACAATACCCCCACCTTTTTGACCTACTCTGTCTCTGCGGTATAGCTTGTATTCCGGTAGCACAGTGTCCCAGATGTTTTCCTCGTTCCACTATGTCTCTGTGATGCCGATGATGTCAAAGTTATCTTTTTGTGCCATAGCTTCCAATTCCCCCATCTTATTTCTTAGGCTTCTTGCGTTCATGTATATACACTTCAGTTTGCGGCCTGTTAACTTCTTGTAATTCCTTTCCTCTTGTGTCCCTTTCGATCCATCAGGATTTCCGTCTTGCCTATGATCCGTGGAATCCCTCTGGGTGAACCTGGCTAGAGGAAACGAAAAATGCCTGTATCTTGGTATGATATACAGACCTCCAAGACAACAGGCAGACAAGGATATGGAATTAATCGAAGACATTAAAAACATCACTTTGCGTGGGGACACAGTACTGTTAGGGGACTTCAATATGCCCGATGCAGAATGGAACGCACTTTCTGCAAAAAACAGCAGCAGCAGAAGGTTCAACAAAGGTCCTTAACTTTCGGGGCACTGACTTCAAACGCACGGGAGATTTCGTCCATTGGGCGCTGCAAGACCATGCTGAAACCAATAATGTAGAGGCTGAAATCTACCCTACATGAAGCAACAAATCGCTATATAAAAACAGTAAGCAAACGACGGAGAAATAACAGACCCCAGTGGTTCACTACAGAAATCTTGGACCTCGTTAAGAAAAAGAAAAAAGCATTTGTTTCCTACAAACAATCAGGAAGAGGAGAGGCAAAAGAAGACTATCTGGCCAGGTCCAAAGCTGTCAAAACGGCAGTCAGAGAGGCCAAGCTTCGAATAGAAGAGAATCTAGCAAAGGACATTAAGAAAGGGGATAAATCCTTCTTCAAGTACATCAGTGATAGGAAAAGAAACACAGATGGGATAGTACGCCTTAGGAAAGCAGACGGGACTTATGCAGAATCAGATTCCGATAAAGCCGAACTACTAAACGAATACTTCTGTTCAGTCTTTACCTGCGAGGCGCCAGGGTCAGGTCCACAGTTGCAAGCAAGGCAAAGCTCAGAAGACCCGTTCTGGAATTTCGAGTTTACTCCCAGCAGCGTCTACTGTGAACTTTCAAGACTCAAAGTGAACAAAGCCATGGGACCGGACAATCTACACCCCAGGGTGCTTAGAGAGCTGTGTGATGTTCTGGCAGAGCCGTTATCCGTGCTCTTCAATCTTTCCTTGAGTACGGGAAGAGTCCCCTTGGACTGGAAAACAGCCAATGTAATCCCACTCCACAAAAAGGGCTGCAGGACAGAGGCTGAGAATTACAGATCAGTGAGTCTCACATCCATAGTGAGTAAACACTCATGGAAACACTAATTAAGCATAAATTAGATACGATCCTGGACGAGAAGAATCTATGGGATCCCCGCCAACATGGATTTACCAAGAGCAGGTCCTGCCAATCCAATCTAATTAGCTTCTTTGACTGGATAACAAGGAACTGGATGTGGGGAGTCCCTAGACATCGTGTACTTGGACTTTAGTAAAGCTTTTGATAGCGTCTCACACCGCAGACTATTGAGCAAGATGAAATCAATGGGACTGGGAAAAACATTAACTGCTTGGGTCAATGATTGGCTAAATGGTAGACTTCAGAGAGTGGTGGTGAATGGTGCCCCTTCAAAAACGTCAGAGGTGATCAGTGGAATGCCGCAGGGCTCGGTCTTGGGCCCGATCCTCTTCAACATATTTGTAGGAGATCTGACTCAGGGGCTTCAGGGTAAAATCACATTTTTCGCCGATGACGACAAACTATGCAACCTAGTAAGTAAGAGCACTTTGCCAGACAGTATGACGCAGGACCTACTTCTATTGGAACATTGGTCCTCGACTTGGCAGCTAAGCTTCAATGCTAAAAAATGTAAGGTCATGCACCTTGGCAGCAGGAATCCGTGCAGAACTTACACGCTAAATGGTGAGACCTTAGCTAGGACCAAGGCGGAACGTGATTTGGGGGTGATCATTAGCGAAGACATGAAGACTGCCAATCAAGTGGAGAAGGCTTCATCAAAGGCAAGACAAATGATGGGTTGTATCCATAGAGGTTTTATCAGCCGGAAGCCCGAAGTTATAATGCCGTTGTACAGATCCATGGTGAGGCCTCATCTGGAATATTGTGTACAATTCTGGAGGCCACATTACCAAAAAGATGTGCTGAGAGTTGAGTCGGTTCAACAAATGGCCACCAGGATGGTCTCGGGATTGAAAGATCTCCCGTATGAGGAAAGGCTGAATAAATTGCAGCTATACTCACTCGAGGAACGTAGAGAGAGAGAGGATACATGATAGAGACATTTAAATATATCACGGGCCGTATTGAGGTGGAGGATAATATTTTCTTTCTTAAAGGTCCCTCGGCCACAAGAGGGCATCTGCTGAAAATCAGGGGTGGGAAATTTCATGGCGACACCAGGAAATTTTTCTTCACCGAAAGGGTGGTTGATCATTGGAATGAACTTACACTTCAGGTGATTGAGGCCAGCACTGTGCCAGATTTTAAAAGGAAATGGGATACACATGTGGGATCTCTAGGGAGGTAAAATCAAGGGGGGTGGGTCATTAGAGTGGGCAGACTTGATGGGCTATGGCCCTTTTCTGCCGTCATCTTCTATGTTTCTATGTCTTTCCCGCAATCTTACTGCACGGTATCCTCTGAGTATACCGATTCCCAAACCATCGACTCTTGGTAGACTGTCGGCTAAATTAAAAAAACACAATCTCTAGTTGAGGCAAGATATGCCTTCGAGATATGTGAACAGCTACCCTATTATCATTCAGAGATCGTAATAACCACCTCGGTGCATGAAATAACACCAGGTTGGAAAGGTATGATTGTTATAGCTGAAATAATGCTCAATGTGCCAACATTAAGCTCTTAAAATTTGATCCTAAATTCCATTGGTAACCAGTGGAATTTCAGATACAGAGGTGTCACATGGTCACGAATATATGCATTTTGTACTGTTTGTAGGCGCTTCAGTTGTACTCCTCCTATACCTGCATATATCAAATTACCATAGTCTAACT
The DNA here is from genome assembly GCF_902459505.1 of Geotrypetes seraphini. Lineage (NCBI taxonomy): Eukaryota > Metazoa > Chordata > Amphibia > Gymnophiona > Dermophiidae > Geotrypetes > Geotrypetes seraphini. The sequence continues at coordinate 153,541,662 of NC_047088.1, read as the reverse complement.
TAGATAGTACAAAAGCATGAATTAACATTTGTAGTGTTTTTTCATCTAAAAAATCACAAATGGCTCTGAGCTGTCTTAATGCTCCAAAACCTCTGGCAACCACAGATGAAACCTGTTCCTCAAAATACAAATGACAATCGATTATGATCCCTAAATACTTAAAAGTTATTTATTGGTTTTATACTATAATTATTTAAGGAGAGTTCTAATTGCGGTGTTGCCTTATCTTCTGAGATACAACATGCTACTGTCTGACATATTCAAAACCAATTTATGCTCACTCAATCATTCTTCTATTCTTTTTAAACTATCAAAGAGGACCTAAATCTAATGTTGCAGGGGATAGTCTATAGACTAATAAAATGTTATCTGCATAAATGAGCATTGCAGCATTTACCTTGCCAGCCCACAGTTAAAAAGCACTACTGTGATTTAGTAAGAACATAAGAATTGCCATCTCCGGATCAGACCCTGGGTCCATCAAGTCCGGTGATCAGCATTAATCTTAAAGCATTTCTGCTGTTTAGCAAGTGGAAATATACCAAATCAGCATCCTCCTTCTGGTTTATTTCAACTACATTTCTCTTACCTCTGAAGAAAGATATGAGGTCTGCTGCATTTGCCCCGATTAGCTGTAGACTTGGTACTGCATGAAACTTTACTTTTTAATTTCAACTGCTTCAAAATGTTCTCCATACTTCTGTTAAAAAATAAATAAATAAATAAAATAAATATATATACAGTGGTGCCTCACACAACGAACTTAATTGGTTCCAGGAGCAAGTTTGTTATGCGAAACGTTCGTTATGTGAAACGCGTTTTCCCATAAGAATACATGTAAAAAAAAATAATTCGTTCTGCAGCATAAAATATGCTAAGATGACATAAAAAAAGATAAATTTTTGGTTATTATTTTTATTTAGATACATCTAAAAACATAATTGTTTTTTAAAACAACACACATTTTTTAAATTTAAAGACAGACTAAGTAGAGTCTAATTTTACAGTGAGAGAGGGCAGAGTCTCAGCGGCAAAAACTGGGACTTAACTGTTCATTTTTTTTTTTTCTACCGTGTTTCCCCGATGATAAGGCAGGGCCATCAAATAAGACAGCCCCCCCTTTTTAGAAAAAAATGTAAAATAAGGCACCCCCCCCGCAAATAAGCCACCCACCGATACCTGCGCTTACCCGAATCGGGTGGTACGGTGGGTGACTCCGTGTGGTCCCTGGCACCCCCGACACGATCGGGGCAAGAGGGAGCTCAAGCCCTCTTGCCCCCCCGACTCCCCGACACGATCGGGGCAAGAGGGAGCCCAAGCCCTCTTGCCCCCCGACTCCCCGACACGATCGGGGCAAGAGGGAGCCCAAGCCCTCTTGCCCCCCGACTCCCCGACACGATCGGGGCAAGAGGGAGCCCAAGCCCTCTTGCCCCCCCGACTCCCCGACACGATCGGGGCAAGAGGGAGCCCAAGCCCTCTTGCCCCGCCGATTCCCCAACTCCCCGACAATATCGGGCCAGGAGGGAGCCCAAGTCCTCCTGGCCACGGCGACCCCCTAACCCCACCCTGCACTACATTACGGGCAGGAGGGATCCCAGGCCCTCCTGCCCTCGACGCAAACCCCCCCTCCCCCCAACGACCGCCCCCCCCCCAAGAACCTCCGACCGCCCCCCAGCCGACCCGCGACCCCCCTGGCCGACCCCCACGACACCCCCAACCCCCTTCCCCGTACCTTTCTGTAGTTGGCCGGACAGACGGGAGCCAAACCCGCCTGTCCGGCAGGCAGCCAACGACGGAATGAGGCCGGATTGGCCCATCCGTCCCAAAGCTCCGCCTACTGGTGGGGCCTAAGGCGCCTGGGCCAATCAGAATAGGCCCGGGAGCCTTAGGTCCCTCCTGGGGGCAGGGCCTGAGGCACATGGTCGGGTTGGGCCCATGTGCCTCAGGCCCCGCCCCCAGGAGGGACCTAAGGCTCCCGGGCCTATTCTGATTGGCCCAGGCGCCTTAGGCCCCACCAGTAGGCGGAGCTTTGGGACGGATGGGCCAATCCGGCCTCATTCCGTCGTTGGCTGCCTGCCGGACAGGCGGGTTTGGCTCCCGTCTGTCCGGCCAACTACAGAAAGGTACGGGGAAGGGGGTTGGGGGTGTCGTGGGGGTCGGCCAGGGGGGTCGCGGGTCGGCTGGGGGGCGGTCGGAGGTTCTTGGGGGGGGGCGGTCGTTGGGGGGAGGGGGGGTTTGCGTCGAGGGCAGGAGGGCCTGGGATCCCTCCTGCCCGTAATGTAGTGCAGGGTGGGGTTAGGGGGTCGCCGTGGCCAGGAGGACTTGGGCTCCCTCCTGGCCCGATCGTGTCGGGGAGTCGGGGGGCAAGAGGGCTTGGGCTCCCTCTTGCCCCGATCGTGTCGGGGAGTCGGGGGGGCAAGAGGGCTTGGGCTCCCTCTTGCCCCGATCGTGTCGGGGAGTCGGGGGGGGGCAAGAGGGCTTGAGCTCCCTCTTGCCCCGATCGTGTCGGGGAGTCGGGGGGGCAAGAGGGCTTGGGCTCCCTCTTGCCCCGATCGTGTCGGGGAGTCGGGGGGAGCAAGAGGGAGCCAGGCGGAGAGAGAGCAGTTAAGCGCAGTGCCTGCGCGGAAGGATGCAGCTCGGGCGACTTCGTTGTGTGAAACGAAGTTCGTTGTACGAATCAAGACATAAAGTTCGTTGTGCGCAGCGTTCGCTGTGCGAGGCGTCCGTTATGCGAGGCACCACTGTATATACAGTGGTGCCTCACACAACGAACTTAATTCGTTCCAGGAGCAAGTTTGTTATGCGAAAAGTTCGTTATGTGAAACGCGTTTTCCCATAACAATACATGTTAAAAAAAATAATTCGTTCTGTAGCATAAAATATGCTAAGATGACATAAAAAAAGATAAATTTTTGGTTATTATTTTTATTTAGATACATCTAAAAACATAATTGTTTTTTAAAACACACATTTTTTAAATTTAAAGACAGACTAAGTAGAGTCTAATTTTACAGTGAGAGAGGGCAGTCTCAGCGGCAAAAACTGGGACTTAACTGTTCATTTTTTTTTTTTTTCTACCGTGTTTCCCCGATGATAAGGCAGGGCCATCAAATAAGACAGCCCCCCCTTTTTAGAAAAAAATGTAAAATAAGGCACCCCCCCGCAAATAAGCCACCCACCGATACCTGCGCTTACCCGAATCGGGTGGTACGGTGGGTGACTCCGTGTGGTCCCTGGCACCCCCGACACGATCGGGGCAAGAGGGAGCTCAAGCCCTCTTGCCCCCCCGACTCCCCGACACGATCGGGGCAAAAGGGAGCTCAAGCCCTCTTGCCCCCCCGACTCCCCGACACGATCGGGGCAAAAGGGAGCCCAAGCCCTCTTGCCCCGCCGATTCCCCAACTCCCCTACAATATCGGGCCAGGAGGGAGCCCAAGTCCTCCTGGCCACGGCGACCCCCTAACCCCACCCTGCACTACATTACGGGCAGGAGGGATCCCAGGCCCTCCTGCCCTCGACGCAAACCCCCCCTCCCCCCAACGACCGCCCCCCCAAGAACCTCCGACCGCCCCCCCAGCCGACCCGCGCCCCCCCTGGCCGACCCCCACGACACCCCAACCCCCTTCCCCGTACCTTTCTGTAGTTGGCCGGACAGACGGGAGCCAAACCCGCCTGTCCGGCAGGCAGCCAACGACGGAATGAGGCCGGATTGGCCCATCCGTCCCAAAGCTCCGCCTACTGGTGGGGCCTAAGGCACCTGGGCCAATCAGAATAGGCCCGGGAGCCTTAGGTCCCTCCTGGGGGCAGGGCCTGAGGCACATGGTCGGGTTGGGCCCATGTGCCTCAGGCCCCGCCCCAGGAGGGACCTAAGGCTCCCGGGCCTATTCTGATTGGCCCAGGCGCCTTAGGCCCCACCAGTAGGCGGAGCTTTGGGACGGATGGGCCAATCTGGCCTCATTCCGTCGTTGGCTGCCTGCCGGACAGGCGGGTTTGGCTCCCGTCTGTCCGGCCAACTACAGAAAGGTACGGGGAAGGGGGTTGGGGGTGTCGTGGGGGTCGGCCAGGGGGGTCGCGGGTCGGCTGGGGGGGCGGTCGGAGGTTCTTGGGGGGGGCGGCCGCTGGGGGGGGGGGGGTTTGCGTCGAGGGCAGGAGGGCCTGGGATCCCTCCTGCCCGTAATGTAGTGCAGGGTGGGGTTAGGGGGTCGCCGTGGCCAGGAGGACTTGGGCTCCCTCCTGGCCCGATATTGTCGGGGAGTTGGGGAATCGGCGGGGCAAGAGGGCTTGGGCTCCTTTTTGCCCCGATCGTGTCGGGGAGTCGGGGGGCAAGAGGGAGCCAGGCGGAGAGAGGGCAGTTAAGCGCAGTGCCTGCGCGGAAGGATGCAGCTCGGGCGACTTCGTTGTGTGAAACGAAGTTCGTTGTACGAATCAAGACATAAAGTTCGTTGTGCGCAGCGTGCGCTGTGCGAGGCGTCCGTTGTGTGAGGCACCACTGTATATATATATCAGACATCAATTATTCAGTAGCAAAGTTTTCACCACTTCCCAAATTTAGACCTGCTCTAGTTTTGATTATTTTCCTTTGAGGTTTATCTGTTATGGCTGTTATGTTAACTACCGCGAAGTAGCCTGTTTAGATTGCTGCCGACGCTGCCGTTTGGAAGAAGGTATGTTGGTCTTGCGGTTGGCAGGGTTCGGATGGGAGGGAGAGATGGAAAGGATAGCGGGGGTTCGGCTGCACAGCAGGGTGGGATGGGAGGGAGGAATGGAAAGATGCTGCAAGGAAAGATGCTGCAAGGGGGGATGGGAGGAAGGGAGAAATAGAAGCTGTGCAAGGGTTCTGCTGCGCAAAGGTTCTGCACGGGGAGATGGGAGGGAGGAAGGGAAGGATAGAAAGATGCTGCAGAGGGAAGGCACAAGGGGATGGGTGAGAGGGGAGGAAAGATGCGGCACATGTGAGGGAGAGAAAGGAAAGAGAAAGAATTGGGGGAGGAGAGGAAGGGAGAGATGATCATTGTACATGAAAAACAAGACCTACTTGGGTGGGGAGAGTGGTGTTCTGTTTCTGGGGGGGTTTCTCAATTAACCAGAAAAACAGTTATCTAACACACTCTCAATTCCCCCCCCCCCTTCTCTCCTGTACCAGAGCACCAGCGCGGCAGCAGTCTTGGGCTGTAAAGCCCTCCTCCCTCCTTCAAGCCCAGAAGTGGCAGAAGCAGGCAGTGGTCCTGAGCCGCTCTCTCCCTCCCTTCCTTCCTTACTCAAGCACAGCCGGTCAGCAGGAGACAGCCTCAAAACAGGCTACTCGCAGCAAGCCCTGGTAGGACCATACGAACACAAGAATAGCCTTACTGGGTCAAACCAATAGTTCATCAAGCTCAGTAGCCCAATCTCACTGTGGCTAATCCAGGTCACTAATACCTGGCCAAAACCCAATGAGTAGCAACATTCCATGCTACCGATCCAGGGCAAGCAGTGGCTTTCTCAATAACAGACTATGGACTTTTCCTCCAGAAAATTGTCTAAACCTTTCTTAAAATCCGCTAAACTATCTGCTCTTACCACAACCTCTGGCAATGTGTTCCAGAGCTTAACTATTCTCTTGAGTGAAAAAAATATTTCCTCCTTTTGGTTTTAAAGGTATTTCCCTGTAACTTCATAGAGTGTCTCCTAGTTGTCAGCCTAGCTATCGCTACCATTCAGCATTTTTAGTTGGCATTACTTATGTCAGCGAGGCCTATGGGAAATTATATCAATCTGACTCTGGCATGTGAATGCAGATAGACCTTGAGAGCAGGGAGACGGTTTTAAGTATCCCTGATATGTTTTAAGTAGCCCTGATTGATATGTGTCAAGTATCCCTGATCGAATCATGACTAGCTAAAAGGTGTTAATGTCTGATTAAGAGGGTGCTTAGGACAATGGGTCCAAGTGCACAGATCAAGCCAGAGACTTAATCCCATCTTCCATGCTTGCAAGTATCACACCCTCCTTTGTCAATTAAATTGACCATTGTCTCAAACAGTTTGCAAGTTCTAAACAGAAAGATACTGGGGCATACAATATTTTCTCTATTCAGAATGGGATTCCAAGGTATAAAAGCCTCCTCTCTGCAACACACATTTATCTCTCTTTCTATCTAGCTATCTCTTGGCTCTTGGCTTGGCACTCTAGTTCTCTCTTGAGCTCTCTCTATCTCTCTGTCTATCCTTCTCTTTATCTATGGAACACGAAACATCACCCCATCCCCCTTTCTCTCTCTCTGCCTTTCCCTAGAACTTCACGCTTTCTTCTGGACTCTGTAAGGCAGGAAACTACATTGCTCTCTGCTTAAGTTTAATGCTCTCTGCTTAATTGTAATGCTTATAAATATTGCTTTTCTGTAAGACTATTTCTATAATATATTCTTTATGCAATCACCCCTGGCTTTGCCTTTTTGATTCTACTTCCTGGTGAAACTTCAGTGAGGGAACTGAATCTGGGACCAGCGTTTGTCAGTACGCCTTTTCACTTAACCCCTACCACCATACATTGGGGGGGTCACGAACAAAACTGACACTAGTCTTTGTAATTTTTGACAGAGTGAAAAATCGATCCATTTGTACCTGTTCTATTCCACTCAGGATTTTGTAGACTTCATATCTCCCCTTAGCTGTCACTTTTCCAAGGTGAAGAGCCCTAACCTTTTTAGTCTTTCCTCATACGAGAGGAGTTCCATCCCCTTTATCATTTTGGTCGCTCTTCTATGAACCTTTTCTAGTTCTACTATATCTTTCTTGAGATAAGGAGTCCAGAATTGAACATAATACTCAAGGTGGTCACACCATGGAGCTATACAGGGGCATTATAACATTCTTAAGTCTTGTTAATCATCCCTTTTTTTAATAATTCCTAGCATCCTGTTTACTTTTTTAGCCACCGCCACACATTGGGCAGAAGGTTTCATTGTATTATCTACAATGACACCAGATCCTTTTCTTGGGCGCTAACCCCTAGATAGACCCTAGCATCCGGTAACTGATTCGGGTTATTCTTCCCAATGTGCATCACTTTGCATTTGTCCATATTAAATTTCATCTGCCAATTGGATATCCAGTCTTCCAATTTCCTAAGGTATGCCTGCAATTTTTCACAATCCACATGCGTTTTAACAACTTTGAACAGTTTAGTGTCATCTGCAAATTTAATCACCTCACTTGTCCTTCCAATTTCCAGATCATTTATAAATTAGTTAAATAGCACCAGTCCCAGTACAGATTCTTGCAGCACTCCACTGTTTACTCTCCTCCACTGAGAAAAATGACCATTTAACCCTACCTTCTGTTTTCTCTCCGATAACCAATTCCTAATCCATAACTGAACGTTACCACCTATCCCATGACTCTTTAATTTTCTCAGGAGCCTCTCATGAGGAACTTTTTGTCAAAAGCTTTCTGAAAATCTAGATACACTACATCAACCATCTCACCTTTATTCATATGTTTGTTCACACCTTCAAATAAGTCAAGCAAATTGGTGAGGCAAGATCTCCCTCGGCTGAACCCATGCTGACTATCTCATTAAATCATGTTTTGTCTATGTGTTCCAAAATTTTATTTTTTATAATTGTTTCCACCATTTTGCCCGACACTGAAGTAAGGTTTACCAGTCTGTAATTTCCTGGATCTACCCTAGAACCCTCTTTAAAAATCAGCATAACACTGGCCACCCTCCAATCTTCAGGTACTACTGACAATTTTTAGCAATGGATTACAGATCACCAACAGCAGGTCAGCAATTTCGTGTTTGAGTTCTTTTAGTACCTTGGGATGTATACCATCTGGTCCAGGTGAATCACTTTTTAACTTGTCGATTTAGCTTAGTACATCTTCCAGATTAGCCAAGATTTCTTTCAGTTCCTCCGCATCACCACCTTTGAAAACCATTTCTGGTTCAGGTAGATCTCTTACATCTTCTTCCATAATTACCGAAGAAAAGAATTCATTCATCTCTCTGCTATGGCCTTATCCTCCTTGAGCGCCCCTTTTGCTCCTTAATCATCCAATGGTCCCATGGATTCCCTCTGAGGGTTTCTGCTTCTGATGTACCTAAAAAAATTATGAGTTTTTGCCTCTTTTGCAAGTTTCTCTTCATATTCTCGCTTAGCTTTCTTTATCAATGCTTTGCATCTAACTTGCCAGTGCTTATGTGTCTTATTTTCTTCATTCAGATCCTTTTTCCATTCTTTAAAGGATTTTTTTTTTTTTTTCTAATAGCCTATTTCACGTCACCTTTTAACCACACAGGCTCTCGTTTCCTCTTCTTTCTACCTTTGCTGATACGTGGAATACATCTGGTCTGGGCTTCCGCGATGGTATTTTTAAAAAACATCCATGCTTGGTTTATAGTTCTAACCTTTGCAGCTGATCCTTTTAGCTTCTTTTTAACCATTTTCATCATTGTATCATAGTCGCTCTTTCAAAAACTAAACACCTCTACAGTACATTTCTTTTACAACATCACTTCCAGTATCAGCTCAAATTTTATAAATGATATTGCTGCAGGGCTGTCGGATAAGATTTGCCTCTTTGCGGATGATACCAAAATCTGCAACAGAGTAGACACCCAGGATGGTGTGAATAACTGAAGAAAGACCTGGCATAGCTTAAAGAATTGTCTGAAATTTAGCAGCTAAAATTTTATGCTAAGAAATGCAAGGTCATGCAATTGGGCTGCAAAAACCTAAGGGAATGGTACAGAATTTAGGGGGTGAAGAACTTAAGTGCATGACAGAAGAGCAGGACTTGGGTGTATTTGTATGTGATGATCTTAAGGTGGCCAAACAAGTTGAAAAGGTGACGGCGAAAGCTAGATGGATGCTAGGGTACATACGGAGAGGTAAGGCCTGTAGGAAAAAGGAAGTATTGATGCCCTTATATAAGACTAGTGAGACCTCATTTAGAATATTGTGTACAATTCTGGAGGCCGCATCTTCAAAAAGATATAAAAAGGATGGAGTCGGTCCAGGGGAAGGCTACTTAAATGGTGTGTAGTCATAGTCATAAGGCATATGAGGACAGACTTAAAGATCTCAATATGTATACTTTGGAGAAATGGTGGGAGAGAGGAGCTATGATAGGGACATTTAAATACCTATGTGATGTAAATGCACATGAGTGGAGTCTCTTTAATTTGAAAGCAAGCTCTGGAATGAGAGGGCATAAGATGAAGTTAAGGGGTGATAGGCTCAGGAGTAATCTAAGGAAATACATTTTTACAGAAAGGGTGGTAGATGCATGGAACAGTCTCCCGGTAGAGGTGGTGGAGGCAGAGACTGTGTCTGATTTCAAGAAAGCCTGGGAAGTCACATAGTATCTTGGAGAGAAGAAGAGATAATGGTTGCTGCGGATGGGCAGACTGGATAGGCCATTTGGCCTTTATCTGGCATCATATTCTTATGTTATGATGACTATTTCCCAGCAGAATCAACACAGTTAACTCCTGTACTATGCCTAAAATAGCTCCCCCTCTTGTCAGTTCCCAGACCAGTTGCTCTAAGAAGCAGTCATATGGCATCTAGGAATTCTACCTCCCTAGCATTCTACAATGCAACATGTTCACTAGCGCCATTTTGAAACCGAGTGCAGACATCGGGTGTGAGCCAGCGCATGAGTGTATTTATTTCATGGTTTTTGGTCCCCTGATGCAGCCTTGACCGGTGAAACAGGGATTCCCTGTTGGGCGGATTTACAAATACAATGGTGCAACCTGGATTTACAGTAAGTTGGAAGATCCCTGAGAGGACAATGTGGAGCCTGGAGTGCAGCTAAGTTTTCTGGTTTTATGCCACACCAGGATTATTTGCGACTGAGACAGCAATATTACTTACCGTAACAGTTGTTATCCAGGGACAGCAGGCAGCTATTCTCACTAGTGGGTGATGTCATCCGACAGAGCCCCGATACGGACATCTTGAAAGCATGTCTTGCTTGAAGAAACTTAGAAGTTTCGAGATGCCCGCACCGCGCATGCGCCAGTGCCTTCCCGCCCGATGTACCGGGCGTGTCTCCTCAGTTCAGGTAGCTAGCCTGAGAAGCCAACCCAGGGGAGGTGGGTGGGACGTGAGAATAGCTGCCTGCTGTCCCTGGATAACAACTGTTACGGTAAGTAACATTGCTTTATCCCAGGACAAGCAGGCAGGTATTCTCACTAGTGGGTGACCTCCAAGCTAACCCCAATGGGATGGTGGGAGAGTTGGCAACTTAAGAGAACAAATTTTGTAGTACAGTTTGGCCAAACTGTCCATCCCGTCTGGAGAAAGTATCCAGACAATAATGAGAGGTGAATGTATGAACCGAGGACCAAGTGGCAGCCTTACAAATCTCCTCAATCGGTGTCGATCTGAGGAAGGCTACAGAGGCTGCCATTGCTCTGACCTTGTGGGCTGTGACCTTACAGGGAAGGGATAATCCAGCCTGGGCATAGCAGGAAGAGATACAAGCCGCCATCCAGTTAGAGATGGTGCGCTTCGATACAGGTCGTCCCAACTTGTTTGGATCAAAGGAGACGAAAAGTTGAGGTGCAGTTCTGTGTGGCTTTGTGCGATCCAAGTAGAAAGCCAGAGCACGTTTACAGTCCAGAGTGTGCAAAGCAGATTCCCCAGGATGAGAATGAGGCTTTGGAAAAAACACTGGAAGCACGATGGATTGATTGATGTGAAATTCAGAGACCACTTTAGGTAAGAATTTTGGATGAGTACGGAGAACCACCTTGTCATGATGGAATACAGTGAAGGGTGGATCTGCCACTAGGGCCTGAAGCTCACTGACTCGGCGAGCTGACGTGAGGGCCACCAGGAAAACCACCTTCCAGGTGAGATACTTAAGAGGAGCCGTTTTGAGAGGTTCAAACGGAGGCTTCATAAGATGAGACAGGACAACATTAAGATCCCAAACCACAGGAGGAGGTTTGATAGGAGGATTGACATGAAAAAGTCCTTTCATAAATTTGGAAACCACAGGATGAGCAGACAAAGGTTTCCCCTGTAGAGGCTGATGGAAAGCCGCAATAGCACTCAGGTGGACTCGTATAGAGGTAGACTGGAGACCAGACTGGGACAGGTGTAGAAGATAGTCCAATACAGACGATAGAAAAGCTTTCTGAGGGTCTGTAGCATTGGAAATACACCAGGTCGAGAATCTCGTCCATTTTTGGGAATAGCATTGTCGAGTAGCAGGCTTCCTGGAAGCCTCCAAGACCTCCCTCACAGCTTGAGAAAACTGGTGAGGGGTTATGTTGAAAGGAACCAAGCTGTCAGGTGGAGAGACTGCAGGTTGGGATGAAGCAGTGAACCTTGATGTTGAGTAAGCAGTGAAGGAAACACTGGAAGAAGTATTGGCTCCCTGCTGCTGAGTTGAAGTAGAAGGGAGAACCAAGGTTGTCTGGGCCACCGAGGAGCAATCAGGATCATGGTGGCATGGTCTGATCTTAACTTGACCAGAGTCTTCTGAATGAGAGGAAAGGGAGGAAACACATAAAGGAAGCGATTCCCCCACTCCAGTAGAAAGGCGTCTGCCTCGAGGCGGAGAGGAGTGTAGATCCTGGAGCAAAACTGAGGCAGTTTGAAGTTGTGGGGCGCTGCAAAGAGGTCTATCTGAGGCGTTCCCCACTGAGCGAAGATCTGATGAAGGGGTTTGGAATGGAGCGTCCATTCGTGAGGTTGGAGAAGACGACTCAATTTGTCTGCCAAGACGTTGTCCTTCCCCTGAATGTAGACAGCTCTGAGGAAGGTGTTGTGGCGAACCGCCCAATCCCAGACTCGAAGAGCTTCCTGACAAAGAGGGGCCGAGCCCGTGCCCCCTTGTTTGTTGACATAATACATGGCGACCTGATTGTCTGTGCGAATAAGGATCACCATGTCGTGAAGCAGATGCTGAAAGGCTTGGAGAGCATTGAAGATGGCTCTGAGCTCCAGAAGATTGATTTGATGGAGTCGTTCCGCACTGGTCCAGAACCCCTGAGTGCGAAGACCATCCAGATGGGCCCCCCATGCATAGTTCGATGAATCGGTCGTGAGAACCTTCTGGTGGGGAGGAGAGTGAAACAGCAAACCTCTGGATAGATTCGAAGAGGTCATCCACCAGAGAAGAGACTGCCGTAGAGCAGGAGTGACGATAATGTGACGGGACAACGGGTCGGACACCTGAGTCCACTGAGATGCCAGGGTCCATTGAGGAATCCTGAGATGTAGTCTGGCAAAAGGCGTCACATGAACTGTAGATGCCATGTGGCCCAAGAGGACCATCATGTGTCTCGCCGAGATGGACTGGCGAGAAGACACCGACTGGCAGAGTAGAAGGAGAGCATCCATGCGTTGAGGAGGAAGGAATGCTCGAAGTTGAATGGTATCCAGAACAGCCCCGATAAAGGGGAGACACTGGGTGGGCTGAAGATGTGATTTGGGGAAGTTGATCTCGAAGCCCAGACTCTGCAGTAAAGAAATTGTAGTCAAGGTCGCCGAAATGACCTCTGGAGCCGAAGGTGCCTTGATGAGCCAGTCGTCGAGGTATGGAAACACCTGGAGACCCATGTTCCGGAGTGCAGCGGCCACCACCACCAGACACTTCGTGAAGACTCTGGGAGACGAGGAAAGGCCGAATGGAAGCACTCGATACTGCAGATGGAGATGTCCCACCCGAAATCTGAGAAACTTGCGGGAGGCCGGATGTATCGGGATGTGAGTGTAGGCCTCCTTGAGATCCAGAGAGCATAACCAATCGTTCTGCTCGAGTAGGGGGTAAAGAGAAGCAAGGGTCAGCATGCGGAACCGCTCCTTGACCAAAAACTTGTTGAGGACTCGAAGGTCCAAAATGGGACGCAGATCGCCCGTCTTCTTCGGAACCAAGAAACACCGGGAGTAGAACCCCCGGTTTTGCTGATCTACTGGCACCGGCTCGACGGCTCGAAGCCGAAGCAGAGCCTGCGCCTCCTGTAGAAGAAGAGCGGTCTGCATCGAGTTGGAAGGATACTCTCTTGGCGGGTGGTCCGGGGGGACCCGTTGGAAATGAAGAGAGTATCCCTCTCTTACGATGGTAAGGACCCAAAGGTCCGAGGTGATCGACTCCCATTGATGATAAAAATGGTGGAGTCGACCCCCGATGGGAAAAACAAGGGAAGACAGAACGTCGGTTATGCTCCCTGGAAGAGAGTCAAAAGGGCTGAGTGGCCTTGGGTGCAGCCGGCATCTGAGGCTTCTGCTGAGACTTCTGTGGAGGCTGCCTCTTCGCAGGCTGTCTCGCTAGGGGAGCCTGTCTTGGTTGATAACGCCTCTGGTAGATTTGAGGCGGTCTAGATGGACGAGACTGTTGAGGCTTAGGCTTAGGACGCAGAATGGATTGAAAAGACTTCTCGTGGTCCGAAAGCTTTTTAGTGACAGTCTCGATAGACTCATCGAATAGATCCGCTCCCGCACAAGGCACATTAGCCAATCTGTCTTGGAGGTTCGGATCCATATCAATAGTGCGAAGCCAGGCCAGGCGACGCATGGCGACTGAGCAGGCCGCAGCACGTGCCGAGAGCTCGAAGGCATCGTAGGAGGATTGCATCAGCTGCAGCCGCAACTGGGACAGGGTTGCCACCACCTCCTCAAACTGGAAACGAGCTTCAGCATCGATGAAAGGGACGAACTTGCGGAGGACCGGCAAGAAGAAATCCAAATAGGAAGAGAAGAAAAAATTGTAATTGAGCACTCGAGTCGCCATCATCGAATTTTGGTAAACTCGTCTACCAAACTTGTCCATCGTTCTCCCCTCCCTGCCCGGAGGCACAGAAGCGTAGACCTGGGAAGGGTGAGAACGCTTGAGAGAAGACTCGACCAGCAGAGACTGATGAGAAAGTTGAGCTCCCTCAAACCCCTTGTGGTGAACGATGCGGTATCGAGCATCCAGCTTACTGGGAACCGCAGGGATAGAATACGGTGTCTCAAAACAGCGCATGAAAGTCTGGTCCAGCAATTTATGCAAAGGAAGCCGAAGAGTCTCCGCCGGAGGGTGAGGCAAATGCATCGTATCCAAATACTCTTTAGAATATTTAGATCCAGTATCCAAAGTCACATCTAAGTCATCCGCCATCTGTCGGAGAAAAGATGAGAAAGACAATTGGTCCGCCAAGGCCGGCCGCCGAGACGGACTAGACGAAGTGGAAGCCTCCGGGTCTAGGGAGAGCTGAGACCGGCATGGAGAATAAGAGGTAGATGGTTCCTCATACTCTGGTCCCTCCGGTTGGGAAACATCGGACGATGAGTATCCCAAACGTTGCATCTTTTTCTGTGGGGACACTTCCGAATGACGTGAGGAGTGTCGAGATGAATGACGAGAACGATGCCCCTCCCGGTGCCGGGATGGGGAGCGAGAACTTCTGTGCATCGCACGATCCCCCGAAGCCTCTAAGGAATGGATGGGGCTCGAAGCGGTGGATCGCAGAGGTGGCAAGGACGCGGACTCACGCAGCGCCACCCAAGTCTGGTATGGAGTGCGGAAGAACTCTTCCTGCGATGCAGTATGCCCAGGACTCCGAATATCAGGGACCGTCCCAGCGCCCTGTTGCCTTGGAGGAGTAATGGGCTCTAAAGGTGGCATATCAGGAAGGGAAGCCCTCCTGGAGGCATCCGCCGCCCTCCGCCGATCCCCCTCGTCGAGCAGCGAGATCGAACGGCGAGGGGGAGAGGGCGGACCGCCCTCAGGGACCGGTGCTCGGACTTCACCCTGAATGTTGGCGATAAGCCGGGGTCCCATAGTTTGCATAAGCTCGACAAACTGAGCTTCCAGCAGGGATCGAAGCGAAGCCGATATGGAGGGATCCGCACCGAAAGGGGGTCCTCCTGCACGGTCTTCGCGCTCCTTCGCGGCCAAGTGCTTCTGCTTAGTAGCTTTGGGCACCTTGATGACCACGGGAGGGACAGTGGAAGGCGGTACCTGAACCGAAGAGACAGAGGCAGGCGCCGCAGCGGAACTGGAAGCCGCAGCCGGTGTAAACGATGCTGGCTTCACGATGCTGGATGCGGAAGTCGTCGATGCAGGTTTCGAGCGGACCGGCGAAACCTCAGCAGATGTAGAAGCAGACAGATCCTTGGCAGTCTCCATCTTGAACATCGACTCCCAAAGTAAGCAACGCCGCTTGAACGAGCGCGCAGTGAGCGTGGAACAAGGCCTGCACGATTTCGGAACGTGGTCCGGACCAAGACACTGAAGGCAGCGTCGATGCGGGTCCGTCAACGAAATCGCACGCTGGCACTTGCTGCACTTTTTAAAACCGGTGATTGGCCGTGACATAGGCCGGAAAATCGACGCTGCAATGTCGAAAGAGGTAGGCCGCAGCCACGAGGCCGGGCCGGCCGAACCGCCGGAAGAAATAATTTTGAACTTTTTTTTTTTTAAATAAAGTAAAGTAAAGTGAATTCAAAGAAATAAACCAAAACGCGGGTAAAGAAGGCAAAGAAAAACTGAAATTCAGTCAGCGCAGATTGAAGATAACTTCTCAGCTCCGCGGAAAGAAAAGAACTGAGGAGACACGCCCGGTACATCGGGCGGGAAGGCACTGGCGCATGCGCGGTGCGGGCATCTCGAAACTTCTAAGTTTCTTCAAGCAAGACATGCTTTCAAGATGTCCGTATCGGGGCTCTGTCGGATGACATCACCCACTAGTGAGAATACCTGCCTGCTTGTCCTGGGATAATGTTGGGTTCAGAAGGAACAGATTATGATGCACACTGATATTTATTGATTGATTGTCATTATATGATATATGAACACTGAATGGAAACACTACAGTTCTGTGGAGTTTTTTTTAAAGACCCATGAAGCTTTAACTTTAATTTTAGCACCAAAAATGACCTGTGGAAGCTAAGCTGGGGTCCAAAACCAGCAATTTTAGGATTTTAGAGGTGGGGGACCCTGGCTCAAAGCCCAGAACCCTCAAAAATCCACTTTTAAAGACCAAACAATCCCAATTCTGTATTAAAGGCTGTTTTCTCAGTGTGCCGTGCTGTGTCCTGGGAGCTGCTTGTAGTGAAGCTTTAGACAGATTACAGGGAGAATCTCTACCTCTAACAAGCCTGGAACCGGACTACTCGTCTCTTCAGACTGCCTCTCATGTCTAACGACCGGCCAGAGACCAACCCCCACCAGAACCTCTCATGTGGGAAAGGAAAGCAGTCAGTCTCGATTCTGGATAAACCACCACAGAGCCACTCACCTTGCACTCAAGTCCACTGCAGACTGAACCCGGGGCGAACCTTGCTCCCAAGGAACTGGTTCCCGAGCTCCCAGATTGTTAGTGCAGGCTGTTCGAGTGAGTGCACTACAAAGCAATCTACTCCTTGGATGCAGACCTGACCTGAGAGTGCGATCTCCCGCAGCCAGAGATATCCCATGACAGTGATCCTCTGCAGCACCGAAAAGCCTCACAAATGGTATGTAAAACCAAATTTAAAAGAAAAATAAACACAAGCAGAAGAGACAAGCTCCTATCATCTCATTTGTAGAGAGACAACTAAGGAATTGGAGGACAGCCCACAGGGATGGAAGGTGGAGCAAAAGAATGCTAATGAGGCTCTCTACAAGAATTCTTGCAAGAAGGGTTCAGGAATAAAGTGTCTGTTGCACTTTCCACCTGCTGGTGGATGGTCATAACTCATCTCTGGATTCATCTCCTCTCTGGATTCATCTCCTGCTGATGACAAGGAACTATACGTTTGCCAATGATATTTTAAATAAAGTCACACCAGTGAACTGGCAGAAGTCACTTATTAAGCACTTGGATTTAGAGAAATTAAAATAATGATTTCATTTAACAGCAGTAGCTTCTTCTGCTAGTATAGAAATAATATTCTCTTCCTTTGGTCTCATTCATTGCAAATTGAGAAATCATTTGGGACATGATAAAGCAGAAAAGCTTGGCTTTCTTCTCCAGATTATGAGCAAACAAGAATATGAAGACAGTATTTTGTTTAACCATATCAATTAACATGGATATTTAAGCAAATACAAGAATACATATGCTATGTTATTGCTTTGGTTAAATAAAACTATTTAAATTGTTACTAAAGTAATGATTACTTTTCTCCTTTCAATAAAGTACAGCAGAAAAGTTGTCCAAATATGAATGATTAACCTATTAAACTGGAGATGGTTCCTCTCACAATAATTTCATAATTATTTATCTACTGTATTTATTTCTAACAGTATAACCAAATCAGTAACTTTTTGATATAACTGTAAACTAATCTGAAAAGTTATTTTTCAAAAACTGAAACCTTTATCTGGTTGTAAATTTTAAGATAATACCAGAGAGAATGAATGAGTCTTTCTGAAGAGCTGTTTTAGCTCTGGGTTTTAAATCTACCTGTCCTAGTTTAATTGGGACTTTTAGTTCTTTTTTTTTTTTTTTTATTCTTTATTCATTTTCACTTCAATTAACAAGTATACAATATGATATCTTATAATATACAAAATCACTTGTACATTCTTAACCATAAATCTTAAATACTTTAAATTACCCCCCCCATCCCATCATCCCAGCCTTCCCTATATCAATTTCAAACATTTAAAGGTGTCTAATCATTTGACTATTCAATCAATGGCCCCCATATCTTTTTAAACCTATCATAATTCCCATTCTGTAAAGCAAGAACTCTTTCCATTTTATATGTATAACATACTGAATTCCACCAAAAGGTATAGTTAAGTCTTGTATAGTCTTTCCAATTTTTAGTGATGTGTTGAATGGCAACTCCTGTCAATATTAATAATAATTTATTGTTAGATATTGAAATTTGACTTTTAAACCTCATTGAAGTACCAAATAAAATTGTGTCATATGACAAGGCAACAAAATTTTCTAATAGCAAATTAATTTGGGGCCAATGGGATTTTTAGTTCTGATTTTAGATGACTAGACTTTGTATGGGGAAATAACAAACAGATATGGACTCCCGATAAAGGCAAGAAAGCTTGTTTTGAGTCCTATATATGAATTACATTAATAAAGAGCTTTGAAAGAATTGATCACTTCATCACTCTTCATTGTGCCTATTGTTTTGACTCCCACTTGTTTGGATACCTTGTTGGCGCTTTCTGAAGGAAACCATGATTTAAATCAAGTCTTTCTGATTAGTAATATAAATCGATTTAAATCAAATTCACCTCGCTCCTCCTACACAGTACCTGGAGCATCTCTGACCACTTTTCTTCGATGATGATGGATATTTCATAATCCAAAAGCTACAGGGCCAGTTATTTGGATCTGAAACAGAAAATGTTATTAGACATGAGATTTCAAAGAATTAAGGAGCATTTCCTTGATCTGTTCAGGTTATCTACATAAGGTACAATTTCTTCTTGAAAATTATAGAGCTAGTCACAGGTTCAAGAAGCTTTCCAGTTTTTTGTATTGCTTCAAGTTGCATGTATTCAATTTTTTTAAGAGACATTTTCAGTGTTGTTAAAACAGAAATTGCTGACATTTGTTTCTAATGTATGATGAAAAGCCACAATTTCAGATTGAAGCAGTACCCTCTCATCTGCAGCTCCTCAGAAACTGGATTTAGCAGATTATCAAACCTACTTCTCCTAGCATTTCTCTGCAGTACCACATTAACAAATAAAAGCTTAAACATACCTTTTAGATATTTTTAGGAGTATCCAAAGTAGAACAAAACAACTTCTACTTTGTGAGATGGCTTTTAATAAAGATAAAAATTACAAAGGTGTTACCCAAAAGTACAAGCTGATAAAAATGTGATCTGAATATGTGGGTTTATAGCTTATTCTTTTTATTCCATATTATTTCTATTCTACTTTTAGGTGACGGGACTAAATCGCGCGAGACAACAGCGCGCCGACAACTGAGCGCAAAGTTGACGGCGCGCCGAAGAAAAGCACTATTTTAAAGGGTTCCGACGGGGGGTGTTGGTGGGGAATCCCCCTATTTTACTTAACAGACATTGCGCTGGCGTTGTAGGGGGTTTGGGGGGTTGTAACCCCCCACATTATACTTAAAACTGAACTTTTTCCCTAAAAAACAGGCAAAAAGTTTGGTTTCAAGTATAATGAGTGGAGTTACAACCCCCAAACCCCCCCACAACGCCAGCACGATGTCTGTTAAGTAAAATAGGGGGGTTCCCCACCAACACCTCCCGTCGGAACCCTTTAAAATAGTGCTTTTCTTCGGCACATCGTCAACCTTGCGCTCAGTTGTCTAGCGCGATTTTGTCTTTGAACCCTACTTTTATCCAAAGCAGATTACATACATTACAAAACATTTAACAAAATCCCCTCCTACCAGCAGATGGGAGGTAGAAAAAAAAAGAACTGGTCTTTTTCAGTGAATTCATGGGTATAATCTATTGATGCACCTGGAAAGTTCCAGTATGCAACTACCAAAGCAGCAGAACACCCCCCTGCATCTGAGTTCACAACACCACAGAGAGGCACTTGCACTACAGCGTCACACAAGCCTGGCACCTCAGTGGCTTTTATGATCCTGTATTTCCAAGGAACACCTGATTTCTCACATTAAAGTGTCATTTCCTTCAGGACTTTTTTTGTTTAACTGAAAAAGGAAAAAGCAGAGCACCCTGAGATCTCCAGGCTTTAATCTTAGTGGACTTCAGAATGGTGCAGCCAACTAAAGGAAAGGAAATTATCAGTTAGACATAATTTCACCTTCTTTGTTGTTAGACTGCACTGTTCTGGGGATATACCCAAGCACAGCTCTGCAATTTTCTGAGCAATCTCTGGCAAGCACATCCAATCTGTAATGCTTTACAAAAGAATGCAGTAACAGCCACGTCACTGCCCTACAGAACTCCCCTAGAGTGACATTTCAGGCTTCTGCCCAAAAGTCGAATAAGCTTCGGACCTGGAGGTATTGGCTGGTTCCCACAAATACAGGCAGCCTCCTGGTCACCTTGATCCATCATACGATTGTGGCTTTAAAGGCCGCTGGGCCCTTACAAGGACCACACAAGATAACAAAGAGATGATCAGACATATAAGTCATTGGCTTCTTCTAAGTAATGAAGCAATGTTATTTGGACATCCCAACTTTAGGAAGGGTGGCACACAGCAGGCTGGCTCCACAGATCCACAAGAGTTTGTTTCAATGTGAAATTGCAGTTCAGCACTGCAGGACTGCGTCCTTTCCTCCATCAGGGGACCACCGGAAAGGGGTCTCAAAGCACTGAAGTCACCGAGAATAGCGAACTTTAAGCGAAAAAAACCCCAAGAAAAAGCAGCAGAGCAACTGCAAAAGACTTCTGCATGGATTGCTTGCAGAAATTGTAACTGGATATATTTTCTAGCTCAGAAAAGTGTTGGATTTCTACAACTCCCAGATTACGGGTTGAGACCGAACACCTAGCATATGGATTCCAGAAGGGACATAACAGAATACACGTTGTGTGAAGAAATATTTTCTCCAGTTTGTTTTAGATCTACTTAGTAGCTTCATCGCATGTCCCCTAGTCCTAGTATTTTTGGATAAGAGTAAACAAGCAATTCACATCTACCCTTTCCATTCTACTCAGTATTTTATAGACCTCTATCATATCACCCCTGAGATATCATATCATCTCTTCTCCAAACTGAAGAGCACTAGCCGCTTTAGCCTTTCTTCATAGGGAAGTCATCCCATTCCTTTTATCATTTTCATCACCCTTCTCTGTACCTTTTCTAATTCCACTATATCTTTTTTGAGATACAGCAACTAGAATTGCACACAGTATTCGAGATGCAGCCATATCATAGAGCTTCCCATCCTATATATGACAGAGCTCAGTTTGATGTTCTCTATCTCCACCTGCTAGTGGATGGCGATAACCCACTCGTCTTGGATTCATTTGCTGTTGCTGACATAGAAATTGGTTTTTTCCAGTGAATGCACAAGAATAACCTATGGTGCTCAAGGAAATCTCCAGTATGCATCTGCCAAAGCAGCAGAAGATTCCTTTGTAATGCAAACCTATGCCCCATCAACTACTGCAGATGCAATGATAACAAAGTGAGGATAGTACCAGAATGGCATTCAGTATTCTACATTTCTGAGGACTTCCTTATTGTTTCTTCTCATTATTGTTTCTCTGGTTTTTTTATTTTTTATTTTTTTTAACCGAAGAGAGCAGAACACCCTGAAAGTCTTGGTGTTTCGTCTTCTGAGGGCGAGTCTCATTACAGTTTAGCCAACTAAAGGAAAGGAACATTATCTGGTAAGACATAAATTTCATTTTACCCTGTCTGCACCGTTCTCAACTAGTGGGATATACCTAAACAAAACTACTGGGCAGGGGAAGGCAAAGCTCCCCCGAGCACAACTTTGCCAAAGTCTGAGTAAGCCCTGACAAGTACAGACTGACTTTGGTTTTGGTATAGAAACTGATCGGAAATCCAGATTCAGGTTTTGGTCGGATATGCTCATGTGTGTTCAGTAGAAACTGAAACTCTCCACCCCCACCCTATCACTCTTTGCCACCCCCGCCCAGGAAAAGGGCTGGTCCTCCCAGACTAGCTGAGCATCTAACCTCAATGCTTTTATTCTCTTACTACCCAAAGTTCCTTCCCGGGCCTACCTTCAAAAGGCCCAGTGGTTCTGGGCAAAAGTGATCCCAAGTAACACTTGCCCCCTTAGCCAAACTATCTGCTGGGATTTTCTGTGTCCGCCTAGAGACTGCTATTCGAGGTCCTAGCAGCCATATTGGGATTTGAAGCAGAATTTGCAGAAGAAGTCTCCAGTCACTCCTGCTTATGCTGCTGCCAATCCTACAATGGCCGCTTGTACCTTACATGGTTGGCTGGAATCAGCAGTAAAGATTTGCACTGCTTTTACAAGTTCCGTTGCATAAATTCCCTGATGCAGCGGAGTGGAGATGGCCCCGTGAAACGCTGGAAGCATTGGATTAGAATAAAGCAAAGCATACAAGCTTATGTAGCAAACAACAGCTCCAGTCTCAAAAGCTTAACGATAAGGAAAGCCAGACTACACAGTGCTTCTCAAGCTAAGTACAGTTTAACAAAACAAAAGTAATTTAAATGAAACAAAGCAAATGATAGAACAGTTAGCACAAATATTTAAATTAAGCTTTGCATCATTCTGCTGATTCCTTTTTGAAACAGTTTGTGTGGTTTAACAAGAGAGAAAAATAATAATCAAGATAGACAAAAAATAGACTGCCGTTTTAGAAAAAAAAGTATAGAAACATTTATTAAATAAAGAATAAGAAGAAATTAGGTTCTTGCCTGCTGATTTTCTCTCTTTTAAACCTTCCAGACCAGTACAGCTTCAGCTTGCCAATGGATATATCTCATCATGACCAGCAGGTGGAGACAGACAAAACTTTGGAATAGTACATAATAGCTTACTCCCCCTAATTACCTCAGTCTGCTGAATAGCCAAGCAGAACTAAGAACCAAAACAAAACTATAAACAAGAACAAGACTCCGAACAGGGGTACCAACTAATATATATGAATGCTGTTGGAAAATGCAAAGGAGAGGCCCCCTGCAGCAAATGTCCCCACCAAGTCGCCAGCCGAGCCACAGCCGCTGTTCTTTGATCTCCATAGCCCTAGAAAAATATTAGAACCCGTAGAAAACCTATATCTTCATGCACAACACCTGCAAGAACAACACAACTATAGACAGGGTGGGGTGCTGTACCGGTCTAGAAGGTTTAAAAGAAAGAAAATTAGCAGGTAAGAACCTAATTTCTCCTTCTTTATCAACCTTGACAGACCAGTACAGCTTCAGCTTACTGATGGGATGTACCAAAGCAGTACCCATCATGGGTGGGACTCCCGAACGGCCGACACCAGAACATGCTCTCTGAATACTGCGTCCCGACGCGCCTAAACGTCCACACAGTAGTGTCTGACAAAGGAATGCAGAGAAGACCAAACTGCAGCCTTACAAATATCCACTGGAGGCACATGAGAAGACTCAGCCCAAGAAGCCGCCTGACCCCGAATGGAATGAGCCTTGAGAAAGTCCGGAACAGGCTTTTTCTGAAGAAGGTAAGTGGAAGCAATAGTCTTCTTGATCCAGCGTGCAATGGTAGCCCTTGGAAGCGCCATCCCCCTGATGAGGACCCACTAGAACAGTGGTCTCAAACTTGCGGCCCGCCAGATACTATTTTGAGGCCCTCAGTGTGTTTTTCATAATCACAAAAGTAAAATAAAACAGTTTCTTGATCATATGTCTCTTTAGCTATACATTATATTATTATTAAGACTTAGCCAAAAGGAAAGATTTATAAACTATAAAGAGTTTTACCTCATGCAAAGTTGTCATTTCTGTAATAAGACATTAACTATTTTTTCTGCGGCCCTCCAAGTACCAACAAATCCAAAATGTGGCCCTGCAAAGGTTTGAGTTTGAGACCACTGCACTAGAAGGGTCAAGAGATGATCTGATTTCCTGATCTCCTGGGTCCTCTGCACATAAGAGCGAAGGACCTGACAGACATCCAACTTGTGCAACTTTTTCTGCTCAGAAGATCCCTCCCGACTTCCCAATACCGGGAGGACCACTGATTGACATGAAAAGGAAAAACTACCTTTGACAGAAAAGAAGGAACAGGCCGCAACACAACCCACTCCATAGAAAACTCCAAGAACGGAGACCTGCAAGAGAAAGCCTACAGCTCAGAAACACGTCTAGCAGATGTAATTGCTACCAAAAAGACCACTTTAAGAGTAAAGTCCTTCAATGTGCAAGCCCCCAAAGGCTCAAAGGGTGGGCACACCAGCACAGACAAGATCAGATTAAGATCCCAAGATGGAATAGATGGTCTAACGGGAGGCCTGAGCAACTTGGCCCTGCAAGAAGTGAACAGCATCAGGAATGGAAGTCAGGCACTGACCTCGTAACAACCCACGAAATGCTGAGAAGGCCGCAAGCTGAACCTGGAGAGAAGACCAAACCAGGCCCCTGCTCAGGCCATCCTGCAAGAACTCTAAGATGTGAGGCAGAGAAACGTGAAAGGAGACCACTCCACGCGCAGCACACTACTCCTCAAAGATACACCAAACCTGCACATAAGCCTGAGAAGTGGAAAGTCTCCGGGACCCCAACAGGGTAAAGCTGACTTTATGTGACTACCCCTTCTTACCTAAGCGCTCCCTTTCAAGAGTCAAGCCATAAGACAAAAGGGACCCGGATCAAACATTGGAATGGGACCCTAAATCAAAAGGTCAGGTGAGAGCAGCAGAGGATCCACCACTAAATACCACACCAGGTCTGCTTACCACGTACATCTGGGCCAATCCGGGGCCACCAATCACAAGGCCCGGATGTTGAACAATGCAGAGAACTCTGTCCACTAATGGCCACGGAGGGAACACATACAACAGACCCTCCATTGGCCATGATTGGACCAGAGCATCCAGACCCTCGGCCTGACTGTGTCTGCGATGACTGAAGAAGCAGGGTGTTTTGGTGTTGACACTTGTAGCCATCAGGTCCATGAGGGGCTGACCCCCAAGCTTGCAATATCAACAGAAAAGCTACATGACTTAGGCACCACTCTCCAGGATCTAGCACGTGACGACTAGAAAGTTCGCCTGAACATTCTTCACTCCTGCCATGTGGAAAGCCAAGAAGTCCAGAAGATGAGACTCTGCCCAGACCATGAGCAGAGCCACCTCTTGTGTCACTAGAGTGCTCTTGGTGCCCCCCTGACAATTTGCATAGGCCACCACTGTGGCATTGTCTGAAAGGACCCTGACTGACTTGCCCATCAAGAAGGATCGGAAGTAGAGAGTTGCGCGGGGACAGAAATCCCACCCATCCCCGCCAAAGTCCCACCCGTCCCCGTGAGGAATCCAACCCGTCCCCACCCGTCCCCGCGAGGAATCTCCCCGTCCCCACCAACTACAGAAATAGTTATTTCATTTAATTATGCTACTGAATTAAAGGCTCTGGTAGAAACCCATTTACAAATAAGCAAAAAGACTTTATTAATTTGGAAATATTAATTGGGAAGAATACATACTTTGTAAACGGGTTTCTACCAGAGCCTCTAATGTTTATAAATTTTTATCAACACAACTAATATACTACTTTATCCTGAAGCAAAAAAAAAAATAATAATAATTTTTTTCCTACCTTTATTGCCTGGTTTCTGCTTTCCTCATGTTCTCATTCAATTCCTTCCATCCACTGTCTCTCTTCTCTCTGTGTCTTCCATTTGCTCTGTTACTGTGCCTCTCCCTTTCTCCCCCCTTCCAAATTGATCCGGCGCCCATCTTCTTCCCTCCGCTCCCCCTATAGTCTGGCATCTCTGTCTTCTTCCCTGCCAGCGTCTTCTCCCCACTCTCTCTTCCCCATTTCCTTTCAGCGTCCTTCTCCCCCTGTCTTCCCCATTCCCCCCCCCCGTCTTTCTCCACCCCTTTGTCTTCCCCAGTGCTTTCAGCTCCTTCTCCCTCCTCAGTTTTACCTTAAGCGCCTTTTCCTCTCCACTCCACCTTTCCTCCCTGCCCCTTACCTTTGTGGCGCTTACCCGCCCGACTGACAACAGAACAGATCCGGTCCAACAAACCTCCCTGCTTTGTAGCCGCGAATCTAAATTACCTTCTTACAGCAGCTGGAGTATTGAAGCTGCTGTAAGAAAGTAATTTAGATTTGCAACTACAGCGCAGGGAGGTTTGACGGACCGGGCCTATTGTCGGTCGGTCGGGAGATCTGGCTGGCTGTGCTGCACCCGCCCCGGGACCGCCCCCCGCCTTGTACCAATGCCTTTTCCCTGCCTGCCCAGCCGCAGCATACGAACAGAAGTCTTCACGATGTCAGTGCTGACGTCGGAGGGAGGGAGGGCTTTGCTTAAGCCCTCCCTCCAACGTCAGCGCTGACATCAGGAAGACTTCCGTTCGGCTGTGTGTGGCAGGGCTGAGGGCAGGTAGGGAGACGAGCCTCGCGGCTGAATACATCCAGCCCCGCAGGAACCCCGCGACCCTAGGGGGTGTCCCCACAGAATCCCCGTGACCCAAAGGGGGCGTCCCCACGGGATCCCTGTGACCCGAAGGGGGAACCCGTGGGATTCCCGTCGTCCCCGTTCAGCTCTCTAATCGGAAGGCCAACAGTGCCAGATGGATGACTCTGTTCTCCAGAACACTGATCGACCAGGAAGCCTCCTGTGTGGATCAGGTGCCCTGAGCTGAGTGACCTAGACACTGAGCTCCCCAACTGAGGAAACTGGCATGTGTGAGAAGCACCGTCCACTGTAGCTGATCCAGACTTGCCCCTTGAAGTATATGGGAGGTCTGAAGCCACCAACGAAGACTGCAGTGAGCCATGCCCCTCAAAGGAACAGGATGATCCAGACTGTGCCTCTGGGGCGACCACCTCCGAAGAAGAGCACACTGAAAAGGATGCATATGGGCACAAGCCCACCTCACTATGTCTAAGGAAGCCGCCAATGACCCCAAGACATGGAGGAAATCCTGCACCCGAGGACCCCGGGATGCCAAAAGAAAGGCGAATCTGTGACTGCAACTTGCTCACCCAGGCCTCTGGGAGGAAGACCTTCCCTAAGGAGGTGTCGAACAGAACCTCAAGGTACTCCAGGCACTGAGATGGGTCCAACTGATTCTTTGAAAGGTTGACAACCCAGCCCAGCGACTGCAGGAACTCCACCACCTGAACAGTGACCTGAGTGCTCTCCTGGAATGTACTAGAATGCCCTCTTTGCGCAAAGCTGCTGCGACCACCCTAACCTTGGTGAACATCCGCGGAGCCGTGGCCAGACCAAAAGAAAGTGCACAGAACTGATAGTGCTGACCCAAGATCGCAACGCGAAGGAAGCGCTGATGGGAGGCTCGGATTGGAACATGCAAGTAGGCCTCCATCAGATCGAGAGAGGTCAGAAACTCCCCCAGCTGAACCGCCAGAATCACAGACCACAGTGTCTCCATGCGAACAGACGGAACTTTGAGAGCCCTGTAGACCCCTTTCAAATTTAAGATAGGCCGATAGGTTCCCTCTTTCTTGGGCACTACAAAATAAAATCGAGTACCTGCCGGTGCAACACTCCTGAGGGGGCACTGGAACTACTGCTTTAAGATCTAACAATCTTTGAAGGGTCTGGTGAAAAGCTTGTTTCTTCCACACTGCCTGACAAGGAAAAGCTAGAAAATGATCTGGCAGAGAGTGGGCAAACTCTAGCAAATAACCATCCTGAATCACCTCCAAGACCCACTGATCAGATGTGATCTCTGCCTACTTTGGAGAAAACTCACGCAGCCGGGCACCTACCAGAATGAGAGGGGGCACCAGCAAAGGGAATCCCAGCCCCCCCAACGGACCCCAAGAAAGGACTGCATGCACTGATAGAAACGACCCCAGGAAAAATCAGAAGTCAGGAAGGGAGCAGCCCCACACCCAGGGCATTATCTGTGGAACTCCCGCAGGTGACCCTGAGCAGTGCCAGCCCTAACAGCTGGGCGGGCACGGTCTTCAGGTCTTTAGAGTCCGTCAGAGTCTGAACCAACTTATCCCAATCTTCCCCAAACAAAAAGGGCCCCGAAAGAGAAATTTAGTAAGTTTAGTCTTAGGCACTGTATCCGCTGAACAAGCACGAAGTCACAAGGTACAACGCGTGGCCACCCCAAAAGCCATTGACCAGGTGGACGTCCACACCAGGTCATACAGTGCGTCCGAGAGGAAAGAGGCTGCCATCTCAATCTTTGCGTCCTTTTGATCCACCAAGGACTAGTCATCAAACTCACGATCCAGGACATACTCAGCCCACCGAAACACAGCCCGAGCCAAGAGCTCCCCACAAATAGCCGCCTGGACACCCAAGGCAGAGACAACAAAATTCTGCTTAAGAATGGTCTCCAACTTACATTCTTCAGTCCCGCAAGGCAGAACCGCCTTCTAAGGGCATTGTATGCTACTTGCAATAGCTGATACCACCGCGTCCACAACTGACAACTTCAAGGTAGCCCTATCCCCCTCCGGGATGGGATACAGATTAGCCATAGTGTGCGCAAACCGAAATAGTGCCTCTGGCGTATTCCACTACACCAGGACAATATCCTGATGCATAGGAAAAGAGCAGGAAGCAGAGGAGATCCCTTTAAGCAGAGGGTCTCAGGTGGCGTCTCCTCAAAGCGCAACAGAGGAGACCTGTTGAATCGGATCAGGGAGCATGTCCCTCTGAAAAAGGCACAGCACAGATGCCTCCTCACCAGTAGATGGAAAAGCTGAGGCTCCGGTACCAGCAGCCATCCCCTCGAGAGGGTCCTGGAGGTCTCCCCAAGGGTCCTGGTCATCAATTAGGTTAACACACTCATCAGACCACAGGTCTTCGTCCCATGCCACCCAGGGGCGCTTGGACAAGGGAGGAGGAGGAAGGGTCGCTAAAGGAGTACAGGGGGGGCAAAGCCACAGGGGGTACAGAGGGAACCCCCCAAGACCCCCGGGACCACTGCAAAACCCCCAGCCACCTGAAAATAAGCCTTGCAAAAAGCAAAAAATAAATCTGGGAGAAAAAACCCCTGGCGGCCCCATGGGACTCCCTGTCACCGCAAGGGACCCAGCTGAAACATGCCCCTGTTTTTCCAATACAAGGGGAAGGTCACCCGAGGCTTGAAACAAGATGGAGGGGTTTCTTGTCAAAAATGGTGAAGATTCTGCTAAAAATAACCCCTCCGTGGCCTGTAACACTTAGGAAGCCAGAACTGTCACAGCTGCTAAAGCAGGCAAGCCGGCAACAACTGTGAGAGAATCCCTAGCCGCTTCAGCGGTAAGGGAATCCTTTTTAACCTTACTGTCAGCAGCTGAGGAAATCCCTCCATGGGTGGCAGGGGAAGCCCGAGCTTTCCCTCTGTCAGCTGCTGACTCGAGAGGCACTTGCGGCAGGAAGCCCTAGCTCCCGGCACCCACTGTCGACAAGGCTCCTAGAACATAAGAATTGCCGCTGC
Organism: Geotrypetes seraphini; assembly: GCF_902459505.1. NCBI lineage: Eukaryota > Metazoa > Chordata > Amphibia > Gymnophiona > Dermophiidae > Geotrypetes > Geotrypetes seraphini. The sequence continues at coordinate 153,512,714 of NC_047088.1, read as the reverse complement.
TAGGTCAGATCAGTGATCCATCGTGCCCAGCAGTCCGCTCACGCGGCAGCCCCTAGGTCAAAGACCAGCACTCCAACCAAGACCAGTCCTACCTGCTTACGTTCCGGTTCAGCAGAAATTTGTTCAACTTTGTCTTGAATCCCTGGAGAGTGTTCTCCCCTATAACAGACTCCGGAAGAGCGTTCCAGTTCTCTACCACTCTCTGGGTGAAGAAGAACTTCCTTACGTTTGTATGAAATCTATCCCCTTTTAACTTTAGAGAATGCCCTCTCGTTCTCCCTCCCTCCCCTGTCTTTATCTACTAAGTCTATTCCCTTCAGTATCTTGAATGTTTCGATCATGTCCCCTCTCAGTCTCCTCTTTTAAAGGGAGAAGGGGCCCAGTTTCTCTAATCTCTTGCTGTACGGCAACTCCTCCACTGCTCCGGCCTGCACAGAGCTTGCACAGACCGACCCTCGCGTATGGAGCGAAATGAGCACTTTTTTCCTTCTAAAGTGCTCATTGCTCCATACACGACCTAACTAAAGAAAAAGTGCCAGGTAGTTGAAACATGCAGTAATTTACATTAAATTTAAAGGGAAAGCAGCCCTTCAGACTGGCACTGCCTCAGGATTTATTTTTTTTTACAGAACAGACTCCACTGGCTCTCAAAGCAGTATGCCTTACCTGAATTGGGGGCAAGACTTACTGCTGAGACACCTCTAAAAAAAAAAAAAAATTGGGGGAGAGGTGGAGGAAAGGGGGGAGGGACCCAGCATGAGACCCACCAGGTTTGACACCCCGAAGTTGGATGGACCCCAAAACAGGGCCCACCCAAGCTCAGTCCGGCACAAAAACAGGGAATAGGAGCCCTAAACAAATTCCAACAGCCCTAACCAAGGGAGATGGGTACAACTCACTCACACCTGCTGGAGACAGAGAAGACTGAGGTAATTAGGGGGAGTAAGCTATTATGTACTATTCCAAAATTTTGTCTCAGTCTCAACCTGCTGGTCATGATGAGATTTAACCCATCAGTAAGCTGAAACTGTTCCGGTCTGGCAAGATTGATAAAAAATTATAATTTTATAAGTATAGAGAGGGGGGAAATGGAAGCCCATGACGTAAACCAGTGTCGCAAACTTTCTGGCCGGTGGCATGCTAAACACAGTACCCCAGCCAGAAGGCACCCAGAAGGGCGCCATCATCAACTTGCTGATGTCACGCACATGCACGACATCAGCACGTCAATGTCCGTGCATGCGTGATGTCAGCACATCAACGTCCGCGCATGCGCGGAGGCCCATCTGGCCCCTTCGGTGGAGGGATTCGGGAGGAGGGGAGGTACGGTGAGAAAAGGAAAGACACCGACAAGGAGGAAAGTCATCCGCACCAGCTGACTGCCTACAGGACGTGCCTTTCACTGCGAGAGGCACGTCCTGAAGACAGCCAGCACAGATGACTCTCCTCCTCGCCAATGTTGAGGCACACAGTTTATGATACACTGACGTAAACAAGTGAAACAAGGAGCAAGTGAAAGTCTTTCACAAGATGACCCAAATTGGGTATAAGGCTCCACATTCTGAGGCTTACCATCCTTGTTAAATAAACTTTACCTATACCTTTAGAAGATAAGCCACTCAAATTATTTTTCCATACTAATGGTTTTGGGATATTTAGTTTATAACTGTTGAGCCATATGGATTTTTTCTATTGAAGTCTCATGAGACTGCCCTGTGAGATCCCAGCAATCATTTTGGCTGAGGAATCTGCAGGGGCAAGAGCAACTGGGGATTGCTCTTGCCCAGAAGAAACCACCAGTCTGTTTAAAGCGAAGTTGGCTTACGGAGGACCCTTTGGGTGGTGGGACAGTGGAGGGGTTGGAGTTGGGTGGATGGCCAGCAGGTCAGTCCGGAAGGACCTGTCCTCTTCTGAGAAGATGGCAGTTTCCATGGCCCCTACCATCTAGGGCTATTTCCAAATTGAAAATGGCCCATTACAGGGTGGGCAGAGTCAGAAGCTGTGCTAAGCTGCCTGCTCTTGCAGCGTTCACAGCATCTGCTGGTAGCATGTCTAGCCATGTAACAAGACACATGCAGACCTGCTTTTCCAGTCAGTTTGATTTTGCTCTCCTTCGGTAAGCTCAGTGGAGAATTAGAATAACAAAACCCAAAACCCCTCAAATAACTTTATTCTCATAGCAAGAGGAATACAGCTAAGCCAGGCAGCCAAATTGTTTTGCCTAGGGAAAATATCTCAACAGGGTATACAATCTATAATGGGCAAAGGGACAGGGCCCCGCAGGATCGAGCCACATGCCTTGTCCTGTGAACACTAAAAAGTGCTACTAAGGGCAGGGGAGCACTGCTCTGCACTCAACTAGGTCCGGACAGGGGGCCAAGTAACCTGGGACAAGCTGTTAGGCTCAACCATGCTGTATGCCCTCAGCCAGCAGAGCACGCAGACAGGCCAGGATCAAGAGCATCAGCCTGAACAACCTACCATCTGCTAGAGGTAGAGAAATATACTGGAAATTTTCTTGAGCACCAGCATGTTACACCAGTGAGTGGAAGAGACCAATTTTTTTTCTACTTCCATCTGATAGGAAAAGATAACACCCACTTGTTCAGAATGGTAGCGCCAGACAAGGAACCAACGTTTTCCACAAAGCACCAGCTCTTGCACAAAAAGTTGTTTTCTGAATTTCCATCTGCTGGTAGGAAGGGGACCCAATTCAATTGTCTGGATAGTGCAGCAGGATTCTAAGGAATAGTACTATCAAGCCATACTGAGAGGGGTTTTGCATCTTTATCCATATTCATCTCCAGGGCAGCTGACAAAATTAAACACAGTTTTAAAAATGTTTCATCCTCAGATATCTAAAAATTTGTCAACTAAATTAATCCAGCGTTATAATCAAAAGTCCAGCTTACCTATAACATTTTGAATTGTAGATGATTTCACATCTGCCATTTTGTTGTAGAGTTTATGACATGCTTTACAGAATTCTTTCCTTTCAAGGGTCTCTCCAGATGACACCAACACATATTCCTCACTATCATCAGAAGAAATAAGATCTATCACTGGTATGGATGAATTCTTATTTACAAGATTCGAGAGAGTACATTGTGCATTTGCCACTAATTGTTCACTTTTAATGGTGTTGGATCCTGACAGTAATGCATTTTGAATCTGCGTGTTTGTTTCTTTAAAAACAGCTTCAATGTTTATCTTGTTAATCTGTCGGCTAGTATAGACTCTGCAGCCTGGAAACATGGCATTTCTTACTTGGGATGCTCCAAACATGGTTCTATGAGAACCATTAATTTCTTCACACGATGTATTTTCCAAGTTGAACATCTGCTTTTGTTTGGTGGCCTCTCTGGTTACTATAGTTCTTCTATGAATGGTTAAAGAGCTCTTGATTTCCTCATTAGCACACAGCTGTTGTTCTCTTGCTTGTGTTTCACTTTCAAACAGATCCTTCTTTTTTTGTACTAAAGACATGTACCTAAATAATAAAAGGATTACATTTAAACAAATACTTAATTTGTCTGAAAATATAAACACTACCATTCAAAACAGATTGAAAGATTAGGGGTTAGATTCACTAAGCCCACCGATCAAGTCCCGACCACTTGGAAACCCCGACTCGATTCACTAACCTTCCTCGCGATCAGATTCTGATCCGCACATGCAAATGTAGGACGGCAGCAATTCACTAAACATCTTCAGGCACACCAACTGGGCTGGCCAATCCAAAAACAAGCGACTGCTGAGGACCAATCACTTGTGCAAAATCCCTACTCTGCTGACTCTCCTGCTCTTGCCGTCCTGCTCTCTGCCCCGACTCTCCTGTTGTTGCCCTGCTCTCTGGCCCAGCTCTCCTGCTAGCCGCCCCGCTGAAAAAAGCCTCTTAAAAATGCTGTCATTTGTGCTTATGCTGATTTTCTCAAGTGATTTTGCTAACTGATTTTTTTGCCAGCCCCGACTCTCCTACTCTGCTGCCCTTCCCTGCAGCGCGAGCCCTTGGTTTTAACCTGCTTTAAACCCATGGTTTAAAACCACAGACTGACGAGAAAAAAAGTAAAAAATAAAAATATCCCTCAGAAGAGCTTTATCTTCCAGCACAAAGTCTACCAAAGTTTTAAAGAGCCATTTGAAAGTCCCATTGCCAGCAAAAATTAAAAAAAAGCAAACACTGACAGCAAACAAATGCGCAGACCATCTACAGGCAAAGAAGATGGTCTGCGCATGCGACAGGATCACTCTTAAGCGATCCGTGTGATTGGTAAGGGGCGTTCCTCTGATTGCCCCATTTGAATACAGACCCGTTGTGAATCAGTCAGCCTGCCCGGATCGGAGTGATCGGGAAGGTTAGTGAATCTAGCCTTTAGTAATTACCTTGCTAATCTTCTTTCGGTTAGAAGACAGGATTCTGTACAGTGGGTCGGCAACAATTGGTTGGAAGATCCTACCAACTGTTGTACCCAATTGTCCTATCCTGTCAGAAATATCAAAATTAGAGGGGAGGGGTGGAGTTTCCTTGTGTTAGTTTTGTATATTATCAGCAGATTTTTTTGGTTCATGGCTTGGTGGTTGTTATTGTATCTGTTTGACTGGACAATCTGTTTTATAGCTGTGTTTTTGGTTTTATATTTTCTGTAAAATGCTATAAATAAATGTTTAACAAAAAAAAAAAAAAAGAAATGTCAAAATTAAATCTAAATAGCCCACAGCTTGCCATCAGTTGATCGTGGCAGGGGAATCCCCAATTTGCTGATCTGGCAGGACTCCCTGAAACAGGGACTTCAGGGAGTCCTGCCTGCTCAGCTGATCGGAGATTCCCCTGCCCTGCTCAGCTGAACCAGCAGGGAGATCTGCAATTCCTCTCTCCCTCCACCAATCCCCACCAGCAAGAGCCCCCTTCTGCCGAGCTCAATGCCCCCTCAACATCCTTCTAACATCTCCTGACACCCCTCTCCCCCCCAACATCCCCACATACTTGGCAGAGATCCCAGATTCCTCTCTCCTTCCCACAGATCCCCCGGCCTGTCTCAAAAGAGAGCCAGCTTCCACATCCTGACACCTCCCTCCCCTCAACATTCCCACATACTCCTGACATCCCCCCCCCCACACATCCCTTTATCTTGGGATGAAAAATCAGCAGAAGGAATGCCCATTCCATCCTGCTGATAGGGCTGTCTCTTCAAAATGGTGGCCCTTCCCCCTTCCAGTGCATCCCAAGATGTAATGGGAGAGGAAAGGTCCACCATTTTGAGCCAATCAGGACCTTAGGCCTCTCCCATTGGGTGGGAAGGAGGGAGAAAGGAATTGGGCTTGGCAGGGGGGGCTATCTATTAAAGGGGATGGGGGAATCAGTGGGTAGGAGGAATCATGGCTTAGTGGGAGGGGGGATGGAAGGGAGAGAGGAATCATGGCTCAGGCTCATCGGGAGGGGGAATGGGAGGAAGAGGGGAATTGGGGATCTCCCTGCTGGCTCAGTTGATCAGGGATTCCCCTGCCACAATCAGCTGATGGCAAGCCATGGTTGACATTTCTGACAGGATAATAAATTGGTAGGGTGGCAATTGGCAGGAAGATCCTTCCAATTCTCAGGATCCCCTGTACAGTAGATGTTGCTTCCCATTAGTTGCGAATCTGCAGAAGGGTATCACTCCAAAACTCTGAAGTCCTCCTCTTTTGCAGTGGAGAACAGCTCCCTTTTCAGTACCAAAGCAATCGAACTCCACTGAAACAGAAGAAAAGAGAAGGAGAGATACGGGAAACTTCCCCGGTGACAAAACCATATTCTGTTCTGCTCTGTAACTTATGATAAACAACAACGATTAATAACAATTAACAATTTAACCCTGAACAACAAAGTACGCAAATGAGTAGCTACCGTATTTCCCTGAAAATAAGATACTGTTTTATATCAATTTTGGGCCCAAAAATGCACTGTCTTATTTTCGGGGTAGGTCTTCTTTTTTTCATGTACAATTATCATCTCTCCCTTACTCTCCTCCACCCCAATTCTTCCTCTTTCCTTTCTCCCCACTCCCCTCCATGTGCAGCATCTTTCCTCACCTCTCACTCATCCCCTTGTGCCTTCCATCCCTCGTGCAGCAGAAACCTTACATAGCTTCAATCCCTCCCTTCCTCCCCCCCATGCAGCATCTTTCTATCCCCCCTTGTGCAGCCAAACCCCCACTGACACTTCCATCTCTCCCTCCCATTAGAACACTGCCGACTGCGAGACCAATATACTTTGCAAACGGCAGCATCAGCAAAAATCTAATCAGGTAGCTTTGCGGCCTTCTCTTCTCTCTCCTGGGCGTCCCGTGTGCCGTGTTGCTGATGACATCAGTGATGCGGCATAGGAATGCCTGGGAGGGAGAAGAGAAGGCCGTAAAGCAGCCTTATTAGATTTTTGCTGATGCTGCCATTTGCAAGGTATAATGGACTGGTGGTTGGCGGCGTTCTAATGGGTGGGAGAGATGGAAGTGTCAGCGGGGGTTCGTTTGCGCAGCGGGAAGCACTGCTGCCGGCGACTAGGGCTTATTTTTGGGGTAGGACTTATATTAAGACCTACCCCGAAAATCTTACTAGGGCTTATTTTTGGGGTAGGTCTTATTTTCGGGGAAACACGGTAGGAACCAACCTACTAAGTGCAACTAGCAGGAGCCATAAAATCCCCCCAAAGGAGAAAGGGAATATGAACTCACGTGTTCCAGTATTATTTCTGCTAAATCTTAGCTACAGGAGAAGAGGTCCCAAGATGGACACTGGCAACGTCTGAAACAGGAAATCAAGTGAATCAAAAGTCTAGACAGGGTGGGGCGTACAGAATCCTATGTCTTCTATCTGAAAGAAGATTATCAAGGTAAGAACCTAATCTTTCATTCAGGAGCTAAGACATAGAATTCTGTACAGTAGCTGATATACCAAAGCAGTGCCAAACATCTAAGGAGGGACAGAGAGCCTGCAAAACCGAGGACCCAAAAGTGGCCTCTTCCTGAGCTGCAACATCCACTCTGTAGAACCTCAAAAATGTGTGGAGTGTAGACCAAGTGGCTGCCCTATAATTTCATCAAACGAAAACAGCCAGGGACTCCGCCAAGGAAACAGCCACACTTCTAGTCAAATGTACTGCAATTGAATAGGGGGCTGTTTTCTGCAGGCAATATAAGAAGAGTGCCATGTGAATCCATCTGGCAATTGAAGCCTTGGAAGCTGGCTTGCTCATCTTGAGGGGTTGGTCAGCACAAAAAGATAGTCGGAGAGCCTGGAATCATTAGTTCTCTCCAGACAGAGAAGTATGCCTCTATGCACATCCAGCTTCTGCAAAACTCTGTCCTGGTTTGCCAAAGCCGTAGGATGAAAGGTGGGTAAATGAATCTCTTCATTGATATGGAAGGCAAACCACCTTTGGAAGAAAGGAAGGAACCATCCACAGAGAAACACCAGACTCCATAAACTGGAGGAAAGGTTCTCTACCTCTGAGAGCCACCTTGCCAAGATAACAGCAACCAAAAACACGGTCTTAACCATAAGATCCAATAGTGATGCGTCCAGCAGGGGCTCATACGGAGCCCAAGATAGGCCCTTCATAATCACATTGAGGTCCCAACAGAACAGCCTATGTAGCAGGGGTTGCAATCTGAGTGCCCCCCTCAAAAAATGAGTGATGTCTGGATGAGACACCAATGACTGCATGCCTCTCCGTGCTCTAAAAGACAGCTATCTGAACCTTGAGAGACAAAACCGCTAGGCCCTTTTCAGGATATGCTTGAAGGAATGCTAGAATCACCAGGATAGGAGCCTTCTCAGGCTTCACCTGCTCCTTGGTGCACCATAATTGGAAAACCTTCCAAGTCCTTGTATAAGCCGCAAAGGTCACAGGCTTCTTTACTCTAAGGAGAGTCATTAAAGCACAGTTATCCAGGGACAGCAAGCCAGATGTGGACAGCTTCTCAAGCAGACTTGCTTGAAGAACTTTTAGAAAGTTTGCGATTTCCGCACCGCACATGCGTGAGTGCCTTCCCACCTGACACAGGGTGTGCGTCTCCTCAGTTCAGATAGCTAGCAGAGAAGCCAACCAGGGGAGGTGGGTGGGTTGCGAAAATAGCTGCCTGCTGTCCCTGGATAACACCTGTTATGGTAAGAAACTGTGCTTTATCCCAGGACAAGCAGGCAACCTATTCTCAACATATGGGTGACCTCCAAGCTAGTAAGGGCCACACAAAGTTAAGTCAAAATGGAGATTAAGTCAATTAAATGAAGGAAAAGAATCTCAGAGATATAAGGAATTGTGGCGTGGGTGTCTTTCATAGATTAAAAAAAACCTTCATATATTAAAAAAGACTTAATTCGTCAAATTTTTATTATATTTTAATTATTACTCAAAACTTTGTTAATTTTTATTTTTCTCAAACTTTTATCATAAATACCAATATAATTTAGTTAAATAGAGAATTGTATATTTGTATCATACTTTCTATTTTGCTCAGCAACTGATTTGTATTTATTACTTTACTTAGCAGCTCAGGAGATTACAACCAGCATTAGTAGTTGTTAAGCTAATTTGTATTTTTTCTGCTTTCCTTAGCAGCTCAAAAGATTACAACCAGCATTAATAGTTGTTAGACAGAAAAAAGCACTTATCTTTTGGCTTTAATGTGATGTATAGCATGCCATATCTGCCGCTTTATCCCCTCTCGATGGGAACCCGTTTCGCCGCTACAATGCGGCTTCTTCAGGTTTTTCAAATCGGGCTATAATTTAAACCACACCATGGTGTGTTGCTATTTAAATTATAGCCCGATTTGAAATACAAAAGAGAAAAAGTACAAATTAGCTTAACAACTACTAATGCTGGTTGTAATCTCCTGAGCTGTTAAGTAAAGTAATAAATACAAATCAGTTGCTGAGCAAAATAGAAAGTATGATACAAATGAACAATTCTCTATTTAACTAAATTATATTGGTATTTATGATAAAGGTTTGAGAAAAATAAAAATTAACAAAAAGTTTTGAGTAATAATTAAAATATAATAAAAATTTGACGAATTAAGTCTTTTTTTTTCCCCATGAAATTTTATTGAAAATTTTACAAAATACAAAGGGAATAATAAGTCATAACAATATCAAGTATCATATGCAGGATACAAGGAAAAACAGAGAAGGGTAAAAGATTCATTATAATAGGATAAGATCAAGTATTACATTTCAGACTGGTATAGTAGGTATCCAAGTTACTATGAACAATATATAAGAGGGGGGGAGGGAAAGAGAAAAAGCAAAGAATAAGAAGATTATGAAAAGAAAAGAGGAAGGGAGAGAATGAGAAAAAGAGACAGTACCCCTAGAGATCAAAGAGAGGAAAAGAGAAGAAGAAGAAACACTATATAGAAGAGAAAAAGTAGGTAGGAGATGTCTAGAATACTAGTAATAAGGCTTTAAAGAGAGTCTAGGCAGTCAGTAAAATTGGACCATTTAGAATGTACTTTTGTTGTTAGTGGCACAGTTGCAGAAATCAACATCGCTCGTTTGTGTTGTAATAAGACAGATTTATACCAAAAATGGACATTCAGGGAGTCAAATGATTTCCAATTAGATAAAACAAGCCGTAAGGCAACTATAAGAAGTGTGTTGAATAAAGCGTATTGAGATGCCGATAAGTTAAGTGAAGGTGTCTCTGATTTAAGGACAATTATTGTAGGGGAGAGATGCAGACATGGACATTCAAAAATCATATGCAATAAGGTGCCTGGAAGTGATTTACAGTTCCAACAAGTGTTGGAGAGTAGAAGGCCTGAAACATGTAATTTTTGGGGCGTCCAATTGGCTTTGTGGTGGAGGAAGAACATAGATTGCATTGAATTGGCTGAGAGGTCCTGACATTGCTAAAATAACAGAAGGATGTCAGTGAAGACAAGTTCCACAACAAAACAACCGCGTGGAGGAAAATTGGGCAGGAAAAACCAGCCCGGGACAAGAGCCATGCAGAGGGGAGAAAACAAAATGGCAATCCATAAGGCCCCACTAGGCCAAACCGACAACGGTAAAGAAAAAAATAAAGTATAATTGTTTTTTGATTATTTTTGTTGTTTTCTTTTAGTATGAACCTATCAATGAATGAAAAGAAGAAACTGACAAAAAGTCAGTAAACCGCGAGAGCGGGAAGGCAGCGAAATGAAAAATTTTCAACAGCCATTGAAACATGACTTCTTAGCTCCGCGGAAACTAAGAAACTGAGGGACCGTGCGCCTACGTCGGGCAGGAAGGCACTCGCTTAGCACATGAAAGGAACTAGCTCTTGAGAAACACTCACCGAGCCCAACTGCCACGTCATTGCCAAATTAGCCTCTGAGAAAATGGCTATCTTCTTATATTAGTTTACCGGGATCAAATCTCTAAATGTACTATAATCATATAAAGAAACCGGTATGGAGTATTTTCAAATCGTTTCAATGAATTATGAGAATGCCTCAGCCCCACCACTCCACCGCTGTGCTAGCTCTTAACTGCGGCGAGATTTATGTGGCACTTCATCATTGGCCGCTCATAGTCATTTTAAATCTGCTAGTCTTGTTTTTTAATTCTTTTTTTGTATCTTTTTTATGTGTACCTATAAAACCATCTTAGCTGTAAGAATAGCACAGTTACTTACCGTAACAGGTGTTATCCAGGGATAGCAGGCAGATATTCTTAACGTATGGGTGATGTCACCGACGGAGCCCCGGTACGGACCTTTTTAACTAGAAAGTTCTAGTTGGCCGCACCGCGCATGTGTGAGTGCCTTCCCGCCCGACGGAGGAGTGCGTGGTCCCCAGTTAAGATAAGCCAGCTAAGAAGCCAACCCGAGGAGGAGGGTGGGACGTAAGAATATCTGCCTGCTGTCCCTGGATAACACCTGTTACAGTAAGTAACTGTGCTTTATCCCAGGACAAGTAGGCAGCATATTCTTAACGTATGGGTGACCTCCAAGCTAACAGAGAGGGAGGAGGGATGGTTGGCCATTAGGAAAATAAATTTTGTAACACAGATTGGCCGAAGAGTCCATCCCGTCTGGAGAAGGCATCCAGACAGTAGTGAGTAGTGAACGTGTGAACTGAGAACCAAGTGGCAGCCTTACAGATTTCCTCGATAGGTGTGGAGCGGAGGAAAGCCACAGAAGCAGCCATAGCTCTGACCCTGTGGGCCGTGATAGCACCTTCCAGTGAGAGACCGGCCCGAGCATAACAGAACGCAATGCAGGCAGCAAGCCAGTTGGAAAGCGTCCGTTTAGAGACAGGACGACCTAGACGGTTAGGATCGAAGGTCAGAAAGAGCTGAGGAGACGAGCCCTGGTACGATCAAGGTAGTATGCAAGGGCACGCTTACAATCCAGCGAGTGTAACGCCTGTTCCCCAGGATGGGAATGGGGCTTAGGGAAGAAAACAGGCAATACAATGGACTGGTTGAGGTGGAAGTCCGAGACCACCTTAGGCAGAAATTTAGGATGGGTAAGCAGAACCACCTTGTCATGGTGAAAAACAGTGAAAGGTGGGTCGGCAACCAGTGCATGCAGCTCACTAACCCTCCTGGCAGAGGTGATGGCAATGAGGAAAAGCACCTTCCACGTAAGAAATTTGAGTGAAGTTGTGGCAAGAGGCTCAAATGGAGGTTTCATGAGGGCTGATAGAACCACATTCAGGTCCCAGACGACTGGAGGAGGCTTCAGAGGTGGTTTGACATTGAAGAGGCCTCTCATGAACCGGGAAACCAGGGGATGAGCCGTAAGAGGTTTTCCGAGGATAGGCTCATGAAATGCAGTGATGGCACTGAGGTGGACTCTGATTGAGGTCGACTTGAGGCCAGCGTCGGAGAGAGAGAGCAAATATTCCAGTACAGTTTCCACCGCCAGTGAGGTGGGATTGTGATGATGAAGGAGACACCAAGAGGAGAACCGGGTCCACTTCTGATGGTAACATTGGAGGGTGGCCGGTTTCCTGGAAGCATCCAAAATACGACGGACAGGCTGAGACAGATTCTCTGGAGAGGTCAGCCCGAGAGAAGCCAAGCTGTCAGGTGGAGCGAGGACAGATTGGGATGTAGTAGAGACTGATGCTGCTGTGTAAGTAGAGTAGGAAACACAGGAAGAGGAATGGGCTCCCTGGAGTTGAGCTGAAGCAGGAGGGAGAACCAGTGTTGGCGAGGCCACCGAGGGGCGATGAGGATCATGGTGGCTCTGTCCCTGCGGAGTTTGAAAAGCGTCCGCAACATCAGAGGTAGGGGAGGAAAGGCATAGAGGAACCGATCCGTCCAGTCGAGCAGGAATGCATCCGGGGCCAAACGATGAGGAGAGAAGAGTCTGGAACAGAACTGGGGCAGCTGATGGTTGTGAGGAGCTGCAAAGAGGTCCACCTGAGGAGTGCCCCAGAGAGCAAAGATGGAGTGGAGTGTGGGAGGATCCAGCGTCCACTCGTGAGGTTGAAGGATGCGGCTGAGATTGTCGGTCAGGGAGTTCTGTTCGCCCTGGATATAGACAGCCTTGAGGAAGAGACTGTGGGCCGTGGCCCCAGGTCCAGATGCGGATGGCCTCCTGATAGAGATGGGGAGATCCGGTGCCGCCTTGCTTGTTTATGTAGTACATGGCGACATGGTTGTCTGTGCACAGGAGAAGAACCTGAGGGTAGAGAAGGTGCTGGAAGGCCTTGAGAGCATAGAACATGGCCCTGAGTTCGAGGAAGTTGATGTGATGTTGACGCTCCTGAGGGGTCCAGAATCCCTGGGTGCGAAGATCTCCCAGGTGAGCGCCCCATGCATAGGGGGAGGCATCTGTGGTTATGATCATGGAGTGAGGGGGTAGATGAAAGAGTAGACCCCTGGAAAGATTGGAGGAGTTCAACCACCATTGAAGAGATTGCCGAAGAGACGATTCACAGAGATGGGATGAGAAAGAGGATCGGTGGTCTGTGACCATTGGTTGGCTAGAGTCCACTGAGGTGTCCTGAGGTGGAGTCGCGCCAGAGGAAGTACATGGACCGTCGAGGCCATGTGGCCCAGGAGGATCATCATCTGCCGAGCTGGAATGGAGTGATGAAGGAGCACCTGACGACAGAGGTGGAGCAGAGTTCGATGGCGGTCGGAGGGGAGAAATGCCCTCATTAGAGTGGTGTCGAGAACTGCTCCAATGAACTGAAGTAGCTGTGTGGGAAGCAGATGCGACTTGGGGTAGTTGATCTCGAAACCCAAGAGATGGAGGAACGAGATGGTGTGATGAGTGGCTTGAAGTACAAGCGGAGACGTAGGTGCTTTCACCAGCCAATCGTCCAAGTAGGGGAACACCTGAAGGTCGTGAGACCTGAGGAAGGCCGCCACCACAATAAGGCACTTGGTGAACACTCTGGGCGATGATGCGAGGCCAAAGGGTAGCACTTTGTACTGATAGTGATGGTGCTGTATCTGGAACCGTTGGTAGCGACGTGAAGTCGGATGGATTGGAATGTGAGTGTAGGCCTCCTTGAGGTCTAGGGAGCATAGCCAGTCGTGGTGGGAGAGAAGAGGGTAAAGCGTGGCTAGGGAGAGCATTCTGAACTTCTCTTTGACTAGACACTTGTTGAGGTCCCTGAGATCGAGGATGGGACGAAGGTCTCCTGTTTTTTTGGGGACCAGGAAGTAGCAGGAGTAGAATCCCTGACCCCTTTGGTCCGGAGGTACCTCTTCGATGGCATTGAGGAGAAGGAGGGATTGGACCTCCCTCAGGAGGAGGGGGGTTTGGGAGGAGTGAGAAGCAGACTCTACGGGAGGATGGTCTGGTGGAAGAGTTTGGAAGTTGAGAGAGTAGCCGTGGCGAATGATGTTGAGGACCCACTGGTCCGAAGTGATGACCTCCCAACGGCTGAGGAAAAGCTGAAGACGTCCTCCGATAGGTTGAGGGAGAGGCAGCGATGGTGGGAGAATGGCTATGCTCTGGAGAAAAGAGTCAAAAGGGTTGAGACGGCTTAGATGAAGGAGGAGGTTTGGCAGGTTGAGTCTGTGGGCGAGCCTGATTCTGATGTTGGTGGCGAGGACGGCGAGACTGTTGTTGAGGCGGATTGAGAGGTCTGGCCGAGAACCTACGCTGGTAAGAAGACTGTTGTCTGTAGGGACGAGCAGGTGGAGTCTTCTTTTTAGGTTTGATCAGAGTGTCCCACCTGGTCTCATGTGCTGAGAGTTTCTGGGTTGTTGAGTCCAGGGACTCTCCGAAGAGTTCATCGCCCAGACAAGGTGCGTTAGCCAGGCGGTCCTGGTGGTTAATGTCTAGGTCAGAGACTCTCAGCCATGCCAAACAGCGCATGGCCATCGCCATGGCAGAGGCGCGAGAGGTCAGCTCAAATGAGTCGTAGATGGAGCGAACCATAAATTTCCTGAGTTGGAGGAGGCTGGAAATTTGTTGCTGGAACAGAGGGACCTTACGTTCAGGAAGATATTTCTGTAAGGAGGAGAGCTGTTGCACCAGATGCTTCATGTAGAAGGAGAAGTGGAAGGTGTAGTTGTTGGCTCTATTGGCTAGCATGGAATTTTGGAAAAGGCGCTTACCAAATTTATCCATGGTTTTTCCCTCTCTGCCAGGAGGGGTGGAGGCATATACACTGGAACCCTGAGATTTTTTCAAAGTAGATTCCACCAGGAGGGACTCGTGGGGCAATTGAGGTTTGTCAAACCCTGGGATTGGGATAATCCGGTACAAGCTATCCAATTTACGAGGGGCTCCGGGAACAGTGAGGGGAGTCTCCCAGTTCTTATAGAAAGTTTCCCGTAAGATGTCGTGGACGGGCAACTTTAGAAATTCCTTGGGAGGTTGCTCAAAGTCTAGGGCATCGAGGAAAGCCTGAGACTTCTTAGAGTCGGACTCTAAGGGGATGGAAAGAGCTGCTGGCATTTCCCTAAGGAATTTAGAGAAAGAGGATTGCTCTGGTTTGGAGGCGGTGTCGGTCATGGAGGGTTCTTCGTCGGTTGACGAAGCGTCCTCTTTGGTACCGTGAAGGGAGTCTTCCCACAAGTCTGGGTCCCTAACGTCGGGGTGCGTACGTTTGGACATCGGCGTGGAGGGCTTGGCATGGCGGGTCTTTGAGAGAGATTTGCCTGAGCGCACCGAGGCGGTACCGGGTGAGGAAGACCGATGTCGTTCCTGGGACCGGACAGGGTCGGCAGTAGCATGGGTATGCACCGTAGGTGTTTCGGCCAAGAGCACCGGCATGGAAGTATTAGTCGGTACCAAGGGGGTCGACATAGATGGGACAGTGCGAGGCTCAGACCGGTCCTGTACCGGAAGGTGCGGTGCCAGCAACGCCGGCAACAGTTGTTGGAGTTGTTGTTGCAGCTGCTCCTGTAACTGTGTTTGGAGTATGGCTGCGATGTGGTCATCCAGGGGAGGCACCGGTACCGCTTTTTTCTTCTTCGGTACCATAGGTGCTGCTTTACGCTCCGGCGATGAGGAGGCCGATGATGAGGCACTCACCGAGATCGGAGCGGAGCGTTTGCGGGGCCGGTGCGGCGCCGGAATGGCCGGTGTCGCAACCGTGGCAGGAGGGCGCTCGAGGGAAGTGGAAGGCTTCTTAGCCGGCTTACCTGGGCCCAACGACCCCGAGGAAGGGTCCGGTGGTGTCGACGTCGTCGGTGCCGACTTTTGGGGTGCCGTCGACGTCGTGGCAGGTTCCATGGCAGATCCGGTACCAAACAAAATATTTTGCTGGATCTGCCTATTTTTCAAAGTGCGCTTTTTAAGCGTAGCACAGCGGGTGCAGGTGTCAGCCCGATGCTCTGGACCCAGGCACTGGAGGCACCAATTGTGCGGGTCTGTGAGAGAGATTGGGCGTGCACACCGCTGGCACTTCTTAAAACCCGGTTGAGGGGGCATGAAGGGAAACACGGCCTCCGCAAAATCAAAGCCGGAGGCCTGTATGGTGACAACAGGCCCCGCCAGGGCCCGCTCGAAAAAATAAAGAAAACTCAACGAGTTTTTGTTTTTTTTTTTAAGGAAAAATAAAGAAGAAATTCGGAAAAAATACGCGAGCGGGAAGGCAAACTAATGATTTCAACGGCCGTTGAAAAACATGCGACTTCTTCACTCTGCGGAAACAAAGAAACTGGGGACCACGCACTCCTCCGTCGGGCGGGAAGGCACTCGCGCATGCGCGGTGCGGCCAACTAGAACTTTCTAGTTAAAAAGGTCCGTACCGGGGCTCCGTCGGTGACGTCATCCATACGTTAAGAATATGCTGCCTGCTTGTCCTGGGATAACAAATGTACTTAATTGTACTTAGCTTTAAGTAGCATAGCTAAATCCAGCCAACGCCGGGGAGTTTAACCCAACATGTTTTGCACCATACAGGCGCTGTGTCAAGGGTCTCCCGAGGTGCAGCGTGTCATCCGACTCATTCAGATTCTACTCTAGACACTGAATGAGTCGGATGACACGCTGCACCTCGGGAGACCCTTGACACAGCGCCTGTATGGTGCGAAACATGTTGGGTTAAACTCCCCGGCGTTGGCTGGATTTAGCTATGCTACTTAAAGCTAAGTACAATTAAGTACATTTGATTCTTACAGCTAAGATGGTTTTATAGGTACACATAAAAAAGATACAAAAAAAGAATTAAAAAACAAGACTAGCAGATTTAAAATGACTATGAGCGGCCAATGATGAAGTGCCACATAAATCTCGCCGCAGTTAAGAGCTAGCACAGCGGTGGAGTGGTGGGGCTGAGGCATACTCATAATTCATTGAAACGATTTGAAAATACTCCATACCGGTTTCTTTATATGATTATAGTACGTCATTGCCAAAGGCAGCTATACTACCGCTGATGCATCTGTCTCCGACAACACAGAGCCAGCAGCACACGCTGACCAAAGTCAGCCTCGGGAAGGAACACTATGAATGCTGTGGCACTGCTGACAGCACATAACAAACGCAGGAAAATACGAGCTCCTCAACAATCTGCAAATTACATACTCAGAGCCCTTCAAAAATGTATTACCACATGTTCTGAAAGTTGTTTGCCGCGAACTTCATTTCTACCATTAGTACTGCCCAACAAAGTCTAGCATGTTACACAAATTTTCTATCGTTGCACTCACGTGACACCAAACCCGCAGTCCAAACACTCATACAATAGATACTCACAGCATCTTTGTTAGGGCCAGTAGAAGCCGGATACTCAGCACATCCTTCCCTTCAGAGTTTCATGTCTCTTAGCATTTTATATATTTAACTAGTCTTATAGCCCGTTACATTAACGGGTGCTAGAATATGTGTGTGTGTCTGTCTTTATTTCTTTCTCTCTCTCTCCTTAGCCGCTTTCTTTCTTTCTGTCTTTCTTTTTCCTTGGCTGTCCATCACCACCCCTTGCCTGCTCCCCCTGTCCATTCTCCCTTCCTTTTACCTCCACTGTGTCCACTACCACTCCTTCACTGCTCTCCTTATGCAGCAGCAGCCCTTCTCCCTTTGCTTTACCTCGCCCTTGTCCAGCAGCACCTCTTTCCTTCTCCCCCTGTCCAACATTAAGCCTCCGTTCCTTTTTCTTCACCCCCCCTGTCCATCAGCACCTCTTTCCTTCTCCCCCTGTCCAGCAGTAGGCATCCCTTCCTTTTTCTCCCCCCCTCCTTCTTATTCCTATGATACACTTACCTTGCTCTGCCCCTGATCAGAGGTTCCCGACAGCCGCCCAGTTGCACCCATTGGAAAAGTTCCCTCTGCCGCATCCCGCACCCCTCCTGATGCGACTCTCACTGTCTTTCTTTCTGTCTGTCTGTCTCTGTCCCCCTTTGTCTTTCTGTGTATCTCCCTGCCCCTGTGTCTTTCTTCTTTTCTTTCTGTCTCCCTTCCTCCCTCTGTCTGTCAGTCCAAAGCAACATTCCCTCCCCCTCCATTTCCCTTCCCCCACACCAGTTCCCTGCAGCAGCATTAGCGTTTCCTCTACCCCCCTTTCCGCGGTACAGACTACGAACCTGGCGATTCCAGCGTGTGCAGCAGTCTTCACATGCTGCTTCGGATCCTTCTACTGGCTTGATTTACTCTGGCACGTCCCTGATGACATCATCGGAGACGCAGCAGAGCAAATCAGGGCAGTAGAAGGGCCCGAAGCAGCGTGTGAAGACTGCTGCACACGCTGCTTGAATCGCCAAGGTAGTCGGATCTGCGGGAAAGGAAGGGGGGACGGCAAAGGACTCGGGTCCCGATCCGGTGCGGAAAGTTGCTGGGCTCCTCGGTGGGGGCGCTGAGCGCTGCGATCCCTCTCCTCCGAGACACCCCCCGCCCGGCCGCTCGCCCGCTGGAGGAACGGAGATCGGCGGCTGGCTGCGGTCCTGGCTTGTGGAGGCATCGGCGGCTGGTGACGTAAGTGCGCATGCGCACTCCTACCTAAGGTGCCCTACATCTTACGGAAAACGGACGCACGCAGATGGGAGTGCGCATGCGCGGCCTAGCATTTTATTATATTAGATTGATCACTCTCTATAGACAGTTTCTTCTATTGAAGTTGTATTTAAATTCCTTTTCGACTTCCTTTTTTTGACAATTGATATCCCTGATCTTTCTATAAGGTTACTCAGCACTGGCAGGGCAGAAACCCCGACAGCAAATTTGGTCTTGCTCTGTTTATTTTTTACAAATATGGGAAAGAAGAAAAAAGTAGAGACCAAGGGCTAGATTCACTAAAGCCCCCTTACCTGTCCGATTCTGTTCTGATCTGTGGCCGAGTCTTGCTGGGCGTTCGATCCACTAAAAAAGGCTTCCCATGCAAATTACCTAAATTGGACACACGTCCACATGCGATCCCATGGATCACTGAAGACCGATCACGACGCATGCGCAGACCATTATTGTTGGCTGTACAAGGGATCCGAGCATGCACCACTCTCCTGCACAAGCGAGGTCAAAACAAAGGGGGAGGGTGGAAAAGTAATCCAGGCAGACATGATCGAGGGCTGAGCTGGGCCCAATCTCGTCTCCCCTTCTTCACCGGGACTTGCTACAGCCTATGTTAAAAAGCCAGTTCATGCGCATCAGGAGGGGAGAGGGGGAACTGTCCAGCTTACCTGTGAGAGAAGGGCAGTTACGGAACAGAACATAAAATCCTCCCAGACTCTCCTGTTCTTTGCTCCCCTCCCTGCAGTGCGAGCTCATGGTTTTAACCTGCGGGTTAAAGCGGGGCTGTACTGCGGCGTGTTCTGGAACAGAATAGAACACACCGTAGTGCAGCCTGCTTTAAACCTGCGGGTAAAAACCATGGGCTTGCACTGCAGGGAATGGCATCAGAGCAGGAGAGTAAGGACAGCAGGACAGTCGCGGCAGCAAGAGTTACATCAGTGGCATCTGCATACTACTTCTGAGGGGCAGGAGAGTCGGCAGGGACGTGAGCGACTGGTCCCCAGCAGTTGCTGTTCCTCATTTTTTTTTTGTGAATCGCTGTCTGCCTACATTTGCATGCGGTTCCCCCTCATTTGCATGCATGGATCGGATCGGGCGCAGATTGGATCAGGAGTAAGGTTAGTGAATCGGGTCAGGATCGCAAACTGGTCAGGACACAATCGGTGTTCTTAGTAAATCTAACCCAGGGGTGGGCAACGAGGGCCGCAATCCAGTCGGGATTTTAGGATTTCCCTAATGAATATGCATGAGATCTATTTGCATACAACGGAGGCAGTGCATGCAAATAGATCTCATGGATATTCATTGTAGAAATCTTAAAAACCCGACTGGATTGCGGCCCTCGTTGCCCACCCCTGATCTAGCCCATGTCAGCCCTGAATCACCGGAGGGAGGGTGGGGGAGGGACCTGGGGGAGCCCAGGTGTAACCCCTAAAGTCTGCACTGCTCAGCCAGACAGCCCTGTCTCACTGAAGAGAATCCTCAACAGGAGAAAAAATGACCATACATAGCCAGAAGCCAGGAGCTAGTTGAATAGCGACTATCCGCCTGCTGGAGATAAAGCATACTGAAGGTGCAGGAGGCCTGCCATCCAATAGGACCACCTGTAGTTTCTCTATTTCCACCTGCTGGTACATGTGTGCTATCCCACTAGTCTCTGGATTCATTTGCTGCTGTTGCTAAGCAATGGTCATACCTCTGTTTGGGGGGGAGGAGAATTCCCAGAATAGAACTGATATGTTTTCTCAGAGGAAAAAAATCCTACAACAGAACCCAAACAGGACAGAGAAAAATAGAAATCAGAGCACATTAACCAGGTAGGAAAAGAGAAAATAAGCAGGACCAGATTAATGAATAGGCCCAAAAGGCATGTGCCTAGGGCCCGAAGCTGTCAGGGGAGCCCGCTGAAGAAACAAATGGGACTTCGATTTTTTATTTGTTTGTTTTTTTTTCTTTCGGCAATGCGCCCCTCCCCCTCTCCCCGGAAAGATTGGCAGTGCCAGTCCCCCTCAGAAAGATTAGCAGCACCGCCCCCCCCTGGAAAGATCAGCAGCGTGGGTCGCTCTCCCCGCCTCCCCCGGGCAGCAGTGGCAACCAACAACTATTCTGTTGCAAGCGATGCTCAGCCAAAAGCTTCCCCTCCTACACAGCTTCCTGTTTCCGCCTGGGCGTTTCGAAGAGGGAAGCTCTGACTGAGCAGCAGCAGCACCATTTGCAACAGAAGGGTTACTGCTGCATTGTCAATCTTATGCCGAGCCCCATCTTCATTTGCAAAAAAAAAAAAAAAAAAATCATAAAGACGACGATAAGTGGCGATTCATCTGCCACGCAGGTGAGGAGAAGGGTGAGTGACTCGCCACGTGAAGATGAGGGGAAGAGAGGGAGATGGGACGGGGCCCTGCGGTAGAGCCGGGATGGGAGAGTTGTTTGGCCCTTGGTCTGGCACACTGGCAAAACCAAGTAAGTGGGGTATTTCAGCAGTCAATGCAGTCCTGTAAGCTGTAAAGGCATTGATGGAAAAGGTAGGAGTAGGAAGGGATCAAAAGGAGGTAGGGATATGGGGTCTATACTGTGTTGACCTAAGGTAGTTGTGAAGGGGGATTATTTGGGAGCACACTGCAGAAATAGTTATCAAAAACATATCTAGAAAGTGGTCTGTCCATAAGAGGGGCATGGCAGAAAGGGATATTAAACAAAGAGGTCAACGTTTCTGGAGGCGTATCATCTCCTATATGTCAGGGTTGCTTGGTAGAGCTTTGCGCTGTACCCTGGCCCACTTTGTATTGGATTTGCCTGAGGCTTATGGCCATTTGTATAGGGGGGAACAGGGCTCTCTGTATTAAGATGAGCTTGCTGGCCCGGAAATGTATTCTACAATACTGGACGGTCCAGGACACTTCGGTGTTTTGGCACTGGAGGAGCCAGTTGCATCAGTTGGCTACCTGGGAGGCGAGGGATGCGGGAGGGTCTAGGAAGTGGAAGACGGTGTTCTTGAATGTATGGGAGCCATATCTGCAATCGTCACATCCAAAGGGAAGCAGTGAGATTTTACGATGGGTGTCCTGAATTGGGCGCTCAGCTTGTTGGGATGAGAGAGCAATAGTGAGTAATGGTGGGGTGGGGCGAAGAGTACCAATGGGGGGGGGAGTTTGGGAAGGGGGGATTCCTATGATTCATGCCCTTGTCACAGGTTTCTGTATTGGGGATCAGTGGGAGGAGGGAGGTGGAGTGGCAACTTAGGGGCTCATAAGAGTCCAGGGTCCCGGAGGGCCTTTCTGCCGACTCTGGACTCGATGGCCATGAGTCGATTAGAGGGGGGGGGGTTTGTTCCTGTACCCATCTCCAATATTTCCTTGAATTGTGTTGGATATGATGCATCACTGTTTGTATTCTGAACTTTTTGTGTTCCGTTGTTCTGTTTGCACTCTTGCTTGCATCAATAAAAATTGTTTGAACCTAAACAAAGAGGTGAGGATTTAGGTGTCAAAACTAGGCAGGGCCCGAAGGAAATATACACTAGAAATTTACTAAAGATCTAGCAGATCCAGAAGCAAAATATGTTCATATAGCAAAGACAACTCCCTGGCCTGGTAAAATTAAAACCAACCAACCAACCAAAGGCTTTTAGGTAAAATCTTAGTTTTAACATATCTGTCAGTTGAAGTGACTGAACAGAGAAGGTGTTTATTAATGAGTGAAAGTTATACCTTATTTTTATTTTTAAGCATAGCAGAATCAATGCCCAAGGGGATGTTTACTATCAATTCCTAGCTAGGTAGTGCCATCCTTCAGTCATTTCCTTCTGCAAACATTTTCTATCAATATGCAATCTGACCTACTTTTGGTCCCTCCATTAGTCTTCAACAGTACCCTAATCACCAGATTCAGCACATCAAGCCAGTAGTTCACTGATTCTGCTTTCCTCTCATCCCACCTATGGATGACCCATAGTAAGTGTAAAGGCATATTGCATTTTTTATTTTTTTTTTAGAGATTAGAGACCCTTACCGAAAATGCAATGGTTGGAGCACATAATACCCAAGCTATGAAGTTTCTTCAACCAGTTTTAGTAGCCTTCCTCTGGACCGACTCCATCCTTTCTATTAGAAAATGACACGGGGAGCGATCCCCGCAGCGAACCGCTGCGTGGCTGCGGTTTGGCTGCGGGTTATGGTGACCTCATTAGCAAATCGCCGCAGACGCGGGGACAAATCCTTTCACCGACCGCAAAAACGGTGAATAGATTTGTCCCCACAGGCCAATGTCCCCCCCTCTAGGAACCGCAATTTACCTGTGTTTTCACCGTGCTCCTCATTTGTCAGATCAACCCTTCCTGCCAATAGAACCCGCCCCCCCCCCCCCCGACGATCGCCCTCACTGGTAGGAGGGTGCCCAACCCATCCTGCCGGCACCCCCAACGGCCCCCTATATCGCCAATAGGAGGGTGCCCAACCCCTCCTGCCGGTCCCTCCCCCAACAAACCCCGCCATCCCGAAACACCACCCTTAGTCTTACTTTCCAAGTTGGACCGGACAGCTCCTCGCTCGTCTGGCCAGCAGGCCTGCCTCCGTCCAAATGAGGCGGGCCCGCCCCTCCCCTCCCCTGCCTAACCCACAGGATCCTAGGGCCTGATTGGCCCAAGCACCTAAGGCCCCTCCTATAGCGGGAGTGGCTTTAGGTGCCTAGACCAATCAGGCCCTAGGATCCTGTGGGTTGGGCAGGGTAGGGGCGGGCCCGCCTCATTTGGACGGAGGCAAGCCTGCTGGCCATACGTGTGAGGAGCCGTCCGGTCCAACTTGGAAAGTAAGACTAAGGGGGTTCCGGGGTGGGAGGGTTCGTTGGGGGGGGGGGGTCCAGCAGGAGGGGTTGGGTACCCTCCTGCCGGCGATCTTAGGGGAGGCCATTGGGAGGACCGGCAGGAGGGGTTGGGTACCCTTCTGCTGCGATTGTCGGGAGGGCCGTTGGGGGGGTCTACAGGAGGGGTTGGGTGCCCTCCTGCCGTGATCGCTGGGGGGAGGGGAGACTTGCAGCCGTAGCCGCGGTCACTATGCTAATCACGGCAGGGAGATCTTTGCCGCGATTAGGTACAGCGGCCGCATCTACTTACCATATAGGCTAACATTGTAAGCATTTAAAGTACATGTCGTGTTTGTTTTTGCATTGCTAGCCCCAGGGGTGGTGGAAGATTAGTGATTGAAAAACTGTATGAAAAATAACTATTTTAAATTTAGTGATCAAAATGTGTCAGTTTTGAGAATTTATATTAATTAATTTTTTCTCTGCGTGTTTTGTTTTTGTATAGTTATTAACTAATATTTAACTAAGTTTTAAAGTTTTAAAGAATGTTTCCTTTATACGTAAATAAAGAAAAGTGAATGGGATTGCAGTGGCGGTGACGGGGCGGTGAATGGGGTGGCAGTGGCGGTGACGGGGCGGTGAAGAGGATGGTGAGAAGGGGATGGGGCGGTGACGGGGATGGTGAGACGGGGACGGGGCGGTGACGGGGATGGTGAGACGGGGACGGGGCGGTGACGGGGACCAATTTTTTCACTGTGTCATTCTCTACTTTCTATATCTTTTTGAAGATACGGTCTCCAGAATTGCTCACAATATTCTAAATGAGGTCCCACCAGAGTCTTATACAGGGGCATCAATACTTCTTTTTCCTACTGGCCATACCGCTTCCTATGCACCGCAGCATCCTAGCTTTTGCTGTCACCTTTACAACCTGTTTGGCCACCTTAAGATCATCACATACAATCACACCCAAGTCCTGCTCTTCTGTGGTGCACATAAGTTCTTCACCCCCTAAACTGTACTGTTCCTTCAGTTTGTAGCACCGTCCAGCATGCTGAATGTTCTGTGGTGCTGTGTCGCTCACTGGAACTATTTTGTACTTTTGTAAAAAGGGGGAAACGTTAGTTTGTGATTACTTATTCCATACTGGGTACAGGTGATTCTGTGTGTATGAAAGACATGATTTTCTGTTAGCATTGGCCAACCTTATTTGGCAAAATGCTTCAGGTATGGTTCTTGGAAGCACCTTGAATAAACCCAATTTGAATCTCCTTGTCGGCTGATCTTCTTTTGTTTCACGTTGGATTCTTTGGTGGACCGCTTGCCTTGTTGTATAGAAAGGGTTCAGAGTTAAAGTTAAAAGGAAGAAAGGGGGATTTGTTCAGAGATTTGGTGGCCTTGCATAGAATTAAAACTGTATACTGGCATTGGTATGGTAATCTTTGTTGTTTGTTTTGAATTATACAATAAAAGAAAAAAGAAATACAAGTGGAAATAAAGAAGTAAATAAATGGGGGCGGGGCAGGGCTAGGGGGCCCAGTGTACTTGTGTACCTAGGGGCCCGCGAAGAATTAATCCTGCCCTGAAAATAAGCAAAGTTTTTTAACTTTATCTTAAAAAAGAGGTCAGAGCATCCACAACGAGTTACAGGAAGGAACAGTCAATTGGGAAGTTTTGCTGAAATGGGGTCCCTATCGGAGACAAGCTTGGAAAGCACTGGCCTAGCCACTAAGCTAATCCGTTTCACGACAATTACATATGAACTCTCAGATCTTCAGTAAGCCTTCATTTTTAAGGATGGTTTTCTTTGTATCACCATTTATAATCTCCCGTAAATAGGAAAGTGGTGAATCCTACCATATAAAGCACGTTTTTATTTTTAAAAGGCGTTTGGGGATTATGACTCTCCCTGTGCAAAATAAAACGCATTTACTCACATGTCTTGAAAAGTCCGGTCATTGCTACCTCTATATTCCCTCAGCCAGAGCGACTTCCCGCGCTCCATACTTAAAGGAAACTGAAGGGCCAAAAACTACATCACAGCGCCAGCCCGCGCAAATCCCAACATTCTCGCGATCCTCACGAAAGCTCGCATTTGTTCCTAGCTCCAACCACCTATTGGCTAACATCTCTAACATAGACACCTATTGGTTACAACATAGAAACATGTAGCCAGTATTCATCAAAGAATGCGAGAATGCATTGCGCATGTGCACAAAAATTAGCTCTTCATATTACAACTGCTATTGCAGCTAGCACTGCTGCGACGCCGTTGCTAGGCTACCTGTTCCCTTTTCTCTTAGTTTTTCAGCTGTTCTAAGTGTCTAGGAGCCTCGCCTCGTTTTCCCGCAGGTAATGGGACCCTCCGGCTTAGTTAGTCATACTGTAATCTAAATATGTCTGTAATAGAGAGAAAATGGTCAACAGGAGGACAAACACTTTTCATCGGAAAGAGATTTTTTACTTGATCCTGTGTTAGTTTCACTTGGAGCCTAGTACTGTACTGTTGTCTTGCCTTGGTCTGATCATAAAACTGACTTCATTTACGATTATGATTAAGATTTCTCATCAAATTACTTCACAAGAGAACTATAATCCTGCATTATATCATTATAAACAGTCAATTTTAAAAGCAAGTAAGTTTTATATGACAAAAGGATTGATAAGGCTCCTAAGAGAAAGAGATAATGGGAAGACTAGATGGGCCATTTGGCCTTTATCTGCCGTCATGTTTCTGGTTCAAATAATTTTCTATAGCTGAGTCACTGGTTTCTTCAAGTGTCTGATTTAGATTGAATCAGTAATTGCACTTAGGGGTCCTTTTATCAAGCTGTGGTAGGGGTTTAACACGTGTATTACCGCGCGTTAAACCGCCTGCTGCGCTAGCCACTAACGCCTACATTGAGCAGGCGTTAGTTTTTTAGCTGGCCACGGGGTTTAGTGCGTGATGAAATGTCCAACGCGCTAATCCTGCTAGCGTGGCTTGATAAAAGGACCCCTTAATCTTTATAAGCATTCATGCAATAAAGATATCAAAAAAGTCAGATTCGTGTCAGAACCAGGTCACCAAAGTGCTTAATTGATCCTCAGATGCACCACTCCACATTCAAACTTTTTCATCAGGTTAAGCTTGATGTGCAGAATTTTCCCTGGGTCAGCTTGGTTTATAATTAATTTAAATTATTTGTTTTAAATATTGTTTTTGTAAACTACATATAACTTAATTATTCTACTTTTTATAAAGTTTTAAGAAGTATTTAATTAAAAAAAACTTAGCTTTGATTTTGTGGTCATTATAGGGACTTCTTGTGCCAACATGTTTCGCGATAAAATGCTTTTTCAAGGCTGGGTCCCTAATCATAAAACGCCATCAATCTTGACCACTAACTTTTTACAAGTAAAGATTTAGATTATGTATCATGTGATAAATTTGCCTGCTGCTTTCATTCAAAATGGAAGGAAATAACAGTGATATATACTTAATGTGACCATTTATGTTTTTCATCAAAACGGGGCATCTATTAATTGTCAGTCCCACCCCCCAATCCCGCCTTAGCCCCACCCCCAATCCCGCCCCAAATTTCTTCCGTTCATTTTTTCATGTACACATAATATCTTATTAATTCATAATGGTAACCATAAAATAAAAAAACACAAAGCACGCTATACGTAGAGAAAATGTTAATTATCATTTATATTTGGGGGTTTTCAAAGATGTCAAGGCAGATGACTTTAAAATATGCAATGTCACCTCAGTAACTATAGAAAAATAGACAAATATAGTGCAAAATATAGACAGCAGATATAAATTCTCAAAACTGACACATTTTGATCACTAAATTGAAAATAAAATCATTTTTCCTACCTTTTGCTGTCTGGTGATTTCATGAGTCTCTGGTTGTGTTTCCTTCTGACTGTGCATCCTTTCTTTCTGCACTGAGGCCCAACAATTGTCCCTTTCTATTTCCTCCCTCCTTCCTTTCTATGTCCTTAGTGCCCCCAGTGCCTCCTTCCCATGTCCTTAGTGCCCCCAGTGCTTCCTTCCTATGTCCTTAGTGCCCCTTTCTATATCCTTAGTGCCCTCAGTGCATCCTTCCTATGTCCTTAGTGCCTCCTTCCTATGTCCTTAGTGCCCCTTCCTATGTCCTTAGTGCCACTGCCCATGTCCTTATTGCCCCGAGTGCCTTTTTTCTATGTCCTTAGTGTCCCTTGCTATATCCTTAGTGCCCTCAGTGCCTCCTTCCTATACCATTAGTGCCCCTACCCATGTCCTTAGTTTCCCAGTGCCTCCTTCCTATGTCCTTAGTGCCCTTTCCCATATCCTTAGTGCCCCCAGATCCAGTGTCAGTTCTCCTTTGTACCTTTGTTCTAGGTCTCCCTCTCTCTCCCTCCTCTGTTATGATCTTGCCTCTCTCTGCTCTTCCTCAGGGTCTCTCCCCCTCTGTCTGCACCTGCCATAGTCCTGCATCTGCCTCCTGTCATTCCCCTTTGGTCCAGACTTTTCTCTCTAGTCTTTCTTCTGCTTACAACCCCCCCTTTCTCTGCCTCTTTTTCTCCTTCTTTCCTCCCTATGTCCCCTTCACTGCCTTCAAGCCTTTGTCTTAGCCCCTCCCCCGAAGCCAGCCAGCCTACGTCCCTCCCTCCCTGCCGCGCTAAAGCCAGCCTGCCTATCTGCCTCCCTCCCTCCAGCACCGAAGCCTGCCCCCCCAAGTCCGCTGCCGCCCGCCACAACTAAAGAAAAGTAAGGTCCAGGCGCCAGCCCACAAACCTTCTTCTCGACATCAAAGAGGAAGTTCTTGGCCAGCCAGGCAGCGATTGGCTGGCCCAGAACTTCCTCTGCGACGTCAGAATTGGGGTTGGCAGGTCAGGACTGCTGCCACTGTGCTGAGACGCTTCCCTGCGCGGCGGTTCCTCCATGCTTGGCAGTTCCACTGCGCTTAAGATGCTTCCTTGCTCAACAGTTCCTACTGCCACTGCACTGAGACGCTTCCCTTCTCAACAGTTCCTCCCTGCTCGGTGGTTCTATTCTACTGCGCATGCAGAGGCACGGAGAAACGGGGGTTCTAGGTAAAGTGTTATCCTGGTTTAGATCATTATTGAGTGACTGTTATTATTTTTCAAGTTGTTACATGGAATACTAGTTCTGAATGGTTGGAATTGGATTCAGGAGTTCTGCAAGGGTCTTCTATTTCTGCTTTATTATTGAACATGTTCATGTTGTCAGTATGTGCATTGTTGTCTGATTTAGACATTACGAGGGACCACTGAAAAGATCTCAACCCAACCAAAAAGAGAATGACGTGGAGCCATGACACTTACAAGTTATTCCACATTTTTCTTGACATTTTTC
Organism: Geotrypetes seraphini; assembly: GCF_902459505.1. NCBI lineage: Eukaryota > Metazoa > Chordata > Amphibia > Gymnophiona > Dermophiidae > Geotrypetes > Geotrypetes seraphini. The sequence goes on along the minus strand of NC_047088.1, from coordinate 153,484,185 downwards.
ATGTCATTTCATTTCATTTCCCTTAGTTTTTCAGCTGTTCTAAGTGTCCAGGAACCTCACTATGTTGACCCACAGGTAGTGGGACTCTCTGGTTTAGTTAATTACGGTAATTTAATTTAATTGAAATGAAAAGTGTCAAGAAAAGTGTGGAATAAGTTGTAAGTTTCATGGCTTCACATCATTCTCTTCTTGGTTGGGCTAAGAACTTTTCAGCGGCTCCTTGTAGTTATCGATTTTATGCTGATGATTTGCAAAAATTTTTCCTGCTCACTAATATAAAAGAAGGGCTGAAGCTGATGGAATCTTATACTGTATTAAATATATTTCTTCTTGGATGAATGCCGATTTTTTTGTCAAAGAATTCAGACTCTTTTGTCTGGATATGTTGATGTTCCTCCATTTTTTTTTTAGTTTTGATACTTTCAAGATTCTCATTCTGAGTAGAGTAAAAAGTCTAAGGGTAATTCTAAACTCTTCTTTATCCTTAAGGTAACAAGTAGTTGATGTTTTAAGATTGTCTTCTTCAAAATCAGATTGGTATTGAGATTTAGAGATATTTTATCTCATAATTTTCATGAGGTTATACAGTGTTACGTGCTGCTGCATTTGGAATATTGCAACACATTGCTTTGGTCTTCCTCAGAGCTCTTTGAGAGCACTGCAGATAGCTCAGAATTTAGCAGCATGAGTGATGGAAAATATTTTACCATAGCTTGTTGAACTACATTTGCTTCCAATTTGTTGGAGGATTAAATTCAAGATACTTTTTTTGTTGGTTTTTAAGGCACTGAAAAATTATGCTCCTGTGATTTCAAAATCTGTGAAACTTTACAGTCTGTTAAAAAATTAAGATATCATGGTAAATATTTTCTGGATATTCTGACACTCCAGCAGATTCATCTAAGGAAGTTGCACTCTAGGATCTTTTTTTTTTGTAGGTCCAAAGTTGTGGAATGATCTTCCACTGTGAGGCAAATGCCATCTCTTCAGTTTAGGAAACAGTTTGAAACATACTTGAGAAGCCATTTTGTTGATTTTTATAGCAAAAAGTCAGGGTGGTTATTTGTATTAACTGTTGCTGGCTTTTACAAAGCTGCGGTAGAGGTTTCTACTGTGGACCAGCAAGGTAAACGCTATAACGTTCATAGAATTCCTATGAACATTGGAGCACTTATCTAGCCGAACTGCGGTAGAAACCTCTACTATGTTTTTTTTTAAAGAGCCTTATGCTTTTATTGCTCATTTTATTTGTGGGTATTACATTGTAACCTGCTTAGATTTATTTTTTTCTTTGGATAATGCAGGGCAGAAGTTTGATAATAAATAAATAAATTTAAAATAGAAACCAAGACTGAAAATGGGAGATCCTAATAGTTTTGCCTAGGGAAAGGCCCTGAGTGTCCTGGTTTTCTGCCCATTGGGAGGCCGATGTAGTGAAGTGCTAATGACTTAGTTTAGTGTTTTGAGTTTGTTCTTTGCATACATTTCTGTACTATTATGAGGGCCCTATGCACAAAGGAGTTTGAACACAAAATTGTGGAAAGGATTACATAGACATCAGTGAAGGATTACTTAGACATCAATAAAGGCATTATTTATTAAACCTGTTTACAAAGAAGTGCACAAGGCAAGGGTTGGCCTTGCTACTAAGCAGCCAGGTATCCACCTAGAGTGGTAGCATTTATTATTTATTCAAAACTTATATACCGCTACTAATGACTAAAAATAGTAAAATCTGAGTAGTTTACATGATCTTATTACATTGGTGAAAGTGCAAGGAGATACTATAAATGAACAAAGTGAGACTATTAAAAAGCATGAAGAACAGCTCTCTCAAATAAAATATTTGGAGTCAGAAAAGATTAAAGAAAGATCTTTAATTCAAACTAAATTAGAATTTTTGGAGAATAAACAAGAAATAATTTGAAGTTATTAAATTTTCCAAAATCTCCAATAATTTTTCCTTTGGAAATGGTGCGTAAATATTTAAAAGAGATATTGTTAATACCTGTGGAAAATTTATCACCTATAACTAGAGTCTATAGTATTTCAGTGGGTTTGAAGAAATCATCTGCCTCTACCCCAAAAGGAGAAAAGGAAGAACAAGGGAATAAATTAGACCTGACACATTTTTTGGAGAGTTCTCTAGAAGTAATCACTGAAAGATCTACCCTAATTGTATCATTTGCTTTGGAGTTTGATAGAGATTTAATCTTCTGTACTTATTTTCCACGTATGAACGAATCTTTCCTGAGTTCAACAGTGATAATCTTTCTAAAGAGACACAAAAAAAGAGAGGCTTTTCTCTGTTATACAACAAGGACATTAGCTCTTGATGCATCTTTTTTTTGTTGAAATTTCCTGCTAAATGTTATGTTTCTATTGATGGAAAGAATTTTATATTTTGTGAACCAAAGCAATTATCTGGATTTATAATCGCTAGAGAAGGGGGAGGGGTGGTTATAGGTGTAACATCTCCTTCCGTAGTTTAAATGAACCAGCTGTCTGGGTGGTAGACTTGAGTACTCTACTCCGCTTAATTTTTTAAATTCTTGTATCATTGTCTTAAGTTTTTTACTTGCCATATGTTTCGCTCCATAAGACCCACTTTTCCCCCCAAAAAAGTAGGTGGAAATAAGGGTGCATCTTATGGAGCGAATGCCACACCCCACCTGTTTTAATCGCGGCACTTCCTTCGTTAGATGGCTGCAGCAGTGAGCTGCCCTCCCCGTGCTTGTTTTTAATGTCGGCACTTCTCTCACTGGATGGCTGTGGCAGTGAGCCCCCCCCCCCCCGGTAGTGAGCTTCCCCCTCCTCCTCGGCAATGATTTTCCCCCTGTACCTGTTTTTAATCCCGGCGTTTCCTTCGCCGGATAGCTGCGGCAGGGAGAGGCAGAGTGGCGAACAAGGCAGGCGCGCCTGCGTGGTCCTGTGAGCCTGCCTGAATGGCTGCAGGAAGTTCTCATGAGTCGCAAGAGCTGACTGCAGCCATTCAGGCAGGCGCGCAAGACCAGGCATGCGCACCTACCTTGTTCGCTGCTCTGCCTCTCCCTGGTGCAGCTGTCCGGCAAAGGAAGCACCGGGATTAAAAACAGGTACAAGAGGGGGAAGCTCACTGCCAGTGTGTGTGGGGGGCTCACTGCCACAGCATCCAGTGAGGGAAGTGCCAGGATTAAAAGCGGGGGCGGGGGGCGGAAGAGGACAGGCTGGAAGGCAGTGAGGGGAACATAGGAGGGAGGAAGGGACAATTGTTGGACCTGAGGTGGGGGGGGAGGAAGATGACAAAGGCAGTAAGGGGAACATAGGAGGGAGGGAAGAAGGAAGGAAAGAAAGAAAAAATAAATCACCAGACAACAAAGGTAGGAAAAATGATTTTATTTGCAATTTAGTAATCAAAATGTGTCAGTTTGGAGAATTTATATCTGCTGTCTATATTTTGCCCTATATTTGTCTATTTTTCTATAGTTGTTACTGAGGTGACATTGCATATTTTAAAAAGTCATCTGCCTTGACATCTGTGTCCTTTCCCTGCCTGCCCTGTGCCCTGTCCCAGCCTACCACTAGACTACCATAGGGGGGACAGGGTGCAGAGCCTAGCAGGGAGGGGGGACAGGGTGCAGAGCCTGGCAATGAGTGTTGGGTTGGGTCAGAGCCTGGCAGGGAGAATTTGGTTCAGAATGTTTTTTTCCTTGTTTTCCTCCTCTAAATTTAGGGTGCATCTTATGGTCAGGTATGTCTTATGGAGCGAAAAATATAGTAATTTTCCTTGTTCTTGGATCAAATTGTGGACTAAATAATGTTGTGGGTTTTTTTCCTTTTCTTTTACTGTAGTTAATCATTGTGATTAAGATTTTAATTTGCAATCCTTATTCAAGTTGATATTTGTTTGTGATTCTAAAAACTTGAATAAAGAAATATCTGAAATAATAAAACGCCAGCCGCGCATGCGCATTCAACTGCGTGATTCCGTTTTCCCTGATCCGACATGTAGGTCCATGGCCTTGCAGGAGTGCGCATGCGCGACTCCCCAGTCTTACTTGGCCAGCAAGAGTGCGGATGCGGCGGCAACACAAAACGGAAGATGCTGGACAGACAACCCCTGCCCTCTCCAAGCCGGGACCGCAGCCAGCCAATGATCACCTCCACAGCCCGACGACTCCCCCCTCCCGCACCAACCGCTGCCGCTCCTGTTTGAAGCGGCCTGATGAGATTCGTGGCCGGCTGTATTGAACCTCGCAGGCCGCTCTCCACATGAAGCACCTTCCCTCTGACGTGATCGCGTCAGAAGGAACATGCAACCATATGGAGAGCGGCCTGCGAGGTTCAATACAGCCGGCCGCGAACCTCATCAGGCCGCTTTGAACAGGAGCGCCAGCGGCGGCAGGAACCATGGATGGATGGACGGAGGTAAGAACGGGAGGGGAAGCCAAAAAAGGGCTATGGAGCAGGCAGAAAAGGGAGCTATTTTGGTGGGAGGGTTGTGCTGAGTGCACGAAGCAGGCAGGCAGGCATTGCACAACAGGGGGAGAGGCAAAGGGGGCTGATTTGGGGGGATGGTTGTGCTGGGAGCCGACAACAATCATGGGGGGAACAGAAAAGGGCCACGGATCAGGCAGGCATGCCACAACAGGGGGCCAGAGGGAGAGCGAAAGGGGGCTGCTTTGGGGGGAGGGGTGTGCTGGGGCAGACAGCCATCAGGGAGGGGGGAGGAACAGAAGGGGGGCCACGAAGCAGGCAGCCATTGCACAACAGGGGGAGAGGCAAAGGGGGCTGCTTTGGGGGGATGGTTGGTGCTTGGGGCCAACAGCAATCATGGGGGAACAGAAAAGAGCCACGGAGCAGGCAGGCATGGCATGACAGGGGGCCAGAGGGAGAGCGAAAGGGGGCTGCTTTGGGGGAGGGGTGTGCTGGGGCAGACAGCAATCAGGGAGGGGGGAAGAACAGAAGGGGGGCCACAAAGCAGGCAGGCATTGCACAACAGGGGGAGAGGCAAAGGGGGCTGATTTGGGGGGATGGTTGTGCTGGGGGCAGAAAACAATCATGGGGGTGAGGAATAGAAGGGGGCCATGGAGCAAACAGGCATTGCACAACAAGGGGATAGGGGGCTGCTTTGGGAGGAGAGTTGTGCTGTGGGCAGACAGCAATTATGGGGGAGAACAGAAGGGGGCCACGGAGCAGGCAGACATTGCACAACAGGGGGAGAGGGAAAGGGGGCTGCTTTGGGGGGATGGTTGTTCTGGGGGCAGAAAGCAATCATGGGGGGGGATATAAGGGGGCCACAGAGCAGGCAGGCATGGCACAACTGGGGGCCAGGGGGGGAGGGAAAGGGGGCTGCTTTGGGGGGATGGTTGTTCTGGGGGCAGAGAGCAATCATGGGGGGAACAGAAGGGGGCCAAGAAGCAGGCAGGCATTGCACAACAGGGGGAGAGGGAAAGGAGGCTGCTTTGGCAAGCAGGGGGGCCAGGGAGACAGACAGAAAGAAAGACGCACAGACAGGGGACCAGGGAGAGACAGAGACACAAAGAATGACAGACAGACAGCGTCCAGGGAGAGAGAGAGAGACAAATAAAAAACAAAAAAAGACATACAGACATCTACTCTAGCACCCGTTATTGTAACGGGCTTAAACACTAGTATATATATAAAAAAGGAATTGTCTGGATGGAAACATCTGGAAGGAGTGGAAATGCAGTAGGCAAAACTGAAAGATTTAATTGTAAGAGCGACAAACCTTTTTGTGAGGCAAGTAAGTAAAAGTAAGGGGAAAAGAAGGACACTTCTCAAAAGTAGTAGCTGAGAAGGTAAGGAATAAGAAGGTTAGCTTTCATAAACTACACAAGATCACAGAAAAAGGAAGACAGGCAAAAATATCTGGAAAAGTTAAGAGAAGCTGGTCGTGTAGTCAGGAAAGGAAAGATGCAAATGGAAAAAAAAAATAGTTGACACGGTAAAACGGAGAGATAAGACATTTTTAGATATATTAGTGATAGGAAGAAGTGCAAAAGTGGCATTGTGAGACTCAAAGGTGAAGGGGAGAAATATGTAGAAGCTGATGAAGAAAAAGCTGAATTGCCTAACAAATATTTTTGTTCTGTGTTCACGGCTGAAACGCCGAGATCAGGACCACAGAAGACAAACGTGAATAGGGATGGAGGACTAATAGACTCTGATCAATTTTCAGAGGGTTGTGTTCATTAGGAGCTAGCTAAAATAAAGGTAGACAATGTGATGAGGCCGGATGGTGTACATCTGAGGGTGCTGAAGGAACTTAGGGAAGTTCTGGTGGTTCCGCTGACTGACCTTTTCAATGAGTCTCTAGAGTCAGGGCTGGTACCGGAGGACTGGAGAAGGGCAGATGTGGTCTCTCTCCACAAAAGTGGAATTATCCCAGGACAAGCAGGCATGATATTCTCACATGTGGGTGACGTCATCTACGGAGCCCCAATGCGGAAGCATTTTCAAGCAAACTTGATTGAAGATTTAAGTTTGCTCTGCTGCTCCACGCATGCGTGCCTTCCTGCTCCAGTAGGGGGCGCATCCCCTCGTGGTCTCCAGTTCAAAATTTTCCGCTGAGCATAGAAGTCGTGTTTTTTTAGGCTCTGCCCCAACTGCCTTCTAGCACCGCGATTTTCTTATTTTTTTCTCGATTAAGTCGCTGTGCACGAATTTTTTCTTGTTCAACTTGTTCCTGCTTCGTTTTGAACCGACCCGGAGGCTTCCGGGTCCCCGTGGCCCCGTAGCTACTCGAGCCGCGGCCACTTTCGATTCTATGTCCCGGCCTTTGACCGGCTTTAAAAAGTGCACCCGGTGCGAGCGGCTTCTTTCCATCACAGACCCGCATCGCCGGTGCATCCTCTGCCTGGGGGCCGCTCATCCAACCGACTCCTGCCCCCAGTGTGCTACTTTCCAGAACCGGGCCCTCCGCCAAAGAAAAGCCCGCATGGCGGATCTCTTCACCGCCGACCAACCCTCTACCTCGGCCTCGAGGTCGGCCTCGGCCCCGGCCTTGACCTCGGCCCCGAATACCTCGGCATCGCCTCGAGACTCGAATCCGAAATCCTCGGGACAACAGAAAGCCTCGGCTCCAGGTAAGTCCCCTTTTCAGGTTCCACAACAACGAAGAAGCCAGCCTTGGGGACACCGGCGACGCATGGCGGAAGTCCCATGCTCACAGCCCCGGCGAAGCCCTCCAAGCCTTCGGGCCGTGCCTCCACCACACGGGAATACTCTGATACGAGGTCGCCCCCGGTGGAGCGCACCGAGGCAGTGGACATGCCCTCGATGCTGTCCGTGCCCGTTTTCCAGGACCTACTCTGAGCGATGATTTCATCGGAGCTGTCCGCTGCAATGGCCCATCTACAACCGGCCTCGACCTCGACCCCGCATGTGCCAGACCAGCCTGAGCCTCGCGTCGAGCCACCTCGAGGAAAAGCGTGCAAGCTTCGCCGCATCCCATCCTCCTCGGACTCCTCGCCGAGACACCCGAGGCGCTCTCCCTCAACAGACCGCCGCGGGGCAAAACGTTGTGCTAAAACAACAGAAACCTCGAACCGCCGTACCTCCAAGAAGGCCCGAGGTTCCCCAACTCTACGAGGCCGTTCACCTACACCTCGTACGGGACCGCTGAGGGTGACGGAGCTATCACTCTCCAACCCACGCATCCTCCGAACTCCCCCTCGGACCGGGGCTCCGATCCGAGGTTTCAGACTTTCACCGAGGGAGTCCGGGTCGAGGTCACCGATTCGTCATCGATCGGTACCCCGAACCCCGGCATCGTGTCCGAGGGGCTCCTCGAGACGGCGGAGATCCATGACCCCGGAACACTTTCACAGTGTTTCCCCAGTCTCGGAGCGTGGATCGGAGCAGGAACCTCGATACTCGAGGGTAGCCTCCCCATCCTTCTCCACCCGACGGAGATCTCGTTCACCGACCCCGCAAGGGGCCTCGGGAACATCCCGCCTATCTTTCTCTCGCTTTGTCCAGGACATGGGCCACGCTTTGGACTTAGACCTCCAGTCCGACTCCAGATACTCTAAAGAGTACATGGCGGAGCTGGATATGCCATCACTGCCCAGAGAGTCCCTTCGCTTACCGCCTAACTCGGTACTCCAACAAGCTTTCTTCAGGAACCTGGAGACCCCCTATATGGTCACAGCAGTACCCTCCAAAATGGAGGCTAAGTACCGTACAGTACCCTTCCCGGGATTCGAACAACCGCAGCTCTCCCACCAGTCGCTGTTAGTAGAATCCTCCTTGAAAAAGGCTCACCCCTCCAGGGTCTCAGCGGCGGTACCCCCAGGCCGAGAAGGCTGAACCCTAGACAGTTTCGGCAGGAGACTATACCAAAATGCAATGACGGCCTCTAGGGTGCAAAGCTACACTTTCACCTTCACATCTTACCTCAAACACCTCATTGGACTACTGAGAGCCTTTGCGACTGACTTACCGGCCTCCCGCCAAGGAGCGTTTAGCCTGCTTTCAGAGTCCCTATCCAACCTATGCCTCCATCTATTCCACGCGGCCTACGATGGCTTTGAACTGTCCTCCAGAGAGGCAGCCTTTGCTATCGCCATGCGCCGACTAGCTTGGCTGCGCCTGATCGACATGGACCCCAACTTACAGGACCGGTTGGCTAACCTCCCCTGCGTGGGTAAAGAACTGTTCGATGACACTATCGAGGCGGCTACAAAACGTCTCTCCGAACACGAACGCTCGTTTGCCTCCCTCGTGCGGCAAAAGCCTAAACTGCCCGCGTCCAGGCCGTTCAGGGCCCCTCCGCGCCGCTACCCACAAAAATCCACTCCTGCCTTCTCGCGGTCTCCGCCCAGGCGTCCGCAAGCCCACCATCGGGCTCTGCTCAAGTCCCAACCGCCTGCGACTACCAAACCGTCCCCGTCCTTTTGACGGGATACGCGGAAGGGGGCGGGCCCCCTCCGCCATAGTCCCAGGCCTCCTTCCCATCGGGGGTCGCCTCAAAGTCTTTTACCCTCGCTGGGAACAAGTCACGTCGGACGCATGGGTCCTTGACGTGATCTCATCAGGATACTCTCTCAACTTTCGAGCCATTCCTCCAGACAACCCCCCAAGGAATTGCCCTCCCAACCGGACGCAGCTACCCCTACTCCTCTCCGAAGCTCAAGATCTGCGTCACCTGAGAGCAGTGGAGGAGGTTCCCCCCGGCCAACGGGAGAAGGGCTTCTACTCCCGTTACTTCCTGGTACCGAAAAAAACAGGAGACCTTCGCCCAATACTAGACTTGAGATGCCTCAACAAATTTCTGGTACGGGAAAAATTTTGGATGCTTTCCCTACCGACCCTCTACCCCCTGATCGACGAGGGCGACTGGCTCTGTTCCCTCGATCTGAAGGAGGCGTACACACATGTTCCAGTGCACCCCGCTCACCGCAAGTTCTTGCGTTTTCAGGTGGGAGACCTGCACCTGCAATACCGAGTCCTCCCCTTCGGCCTAGCATCGTCACCTCGGGTCTTCACCAAGTGCCTCGTGGTGGTCGCAGCTACCTTACGCTCCCAAGGTCTTCAGGTATTCCCCTACCTGGACGACTGGCTGATCAAAGCCCCATCCAGGGAAGGGGTTATCTCAGCGACCCAACAGACTATTATCTGCCTAAAGAGTCTGGGGTTCGAGATAAACTTCCCAAAATCCCAACTACGCCCCTCGCAGTCCCTACAATTCATCGGGGCCACGCTGGACACGGTTCGCCTCCGTTCCTTCCTCCCCCCTCCGCGTCTAGAGGCGTTAGTAAGTCTGAGCCGAAGGATCTCACTGCTGACCTCGGTATCAGCTCGACAGATGATGAATCTCCTGGGCCACATGGCCTCCACCATCCATGTCACACCCTTTGCCCGTCTCCATCTGAGAATCCCTCAATGGACCCTGGCCTCTCAATGGCGTCAAGACCGGGACCCGATCGATCGTCCCGTGACAGTGACTCCTTCCTTGCAACGATCGCTCCGCTGGTGGGCCGACTCTTCAAATCTTTCCAAAGGTTTGCTCTTCCTCGCCCCTCCTCACAGCAAGGTACTCACCACGGACTCGTCGGAGTACGCTTGGGGAGCCCACCTGGACGGCCTCCGCACTCAGGGGATGTGGTCAGCAGAAGACCGCCGCTGTCACATCAACGTGCTAGAGCTCCGGGCCATCTATCTCACAGCTGTAGCTTTTCAACATCTGCTTCACGACCGGGTGGTCCTCATCCGAACCGACAACCAGATAGCAATGTACTACGTAAACAAACAAGGGGGGACAGGATCTTGGTCCCTCTGTCGGGAAGCCATGCGCCTCTGGAAATGGGCAATCTCCAACAACACCTTCCTTCGAGCGGTGTACATACAAGGAGAACAAAACTGTCTGGCGGACAGACTCAGCCGCCTCCTCCAGCCACACGAGTGGTCACTGCACTCTCAGACCCTACGACAGGTGTTCGAAAAGTGGGGGACGCCTCAAATAGATCTGTTCGCATCCCCCCACAATCACAAACTGCCCCTCTTCTGCTCCCGGATACACTCCCCGGACCGACTCGAGGCCGACGCCTTCCTCCTCGACTGGGAGGGAAGGTTTTTGTACGCGTTTCCGCTGTTTCCTCTGATCCTGCGGACGCTGGTCCACCTGAAAACGGTGAAAGCCACCCTGATCCTGATTGCTCCTCGCTGGCCACGCCAGCCTTGGTTTTCCCTTCTACTTCAACTCAGTGTCAGAGATCCACTGCCTCTGCCTCGGTTTCCCTCTCTACTATCACAGAGTCAGGGTTCGCTGTTAAATCCCAATCTTCAATCTCTTCATGCTTGGTTTCTTTCCCCCTGACTTCTCTCCCCGTGTCTCAATCAGTCAAGGAGATATTGGAGGCCTCTAGAAAGACCTCGACTAGAACCTGCTATTCTCAAAAGTGGACCAGATTCTCAGCCTGGTGCTCCTCTCATAGCCAGGACCCGGTGTCGGTCCCCGTCCCTCTGGTCCTTGACTATTTACTTCAATTATCTCACTCCAGCCTAAAGACCAACTCCATTCGAGTACATCTCAGTGCGATTGCGGCCTTTCATCAGCCCCTGGAAGGAAAAGCCCTCTCGCTCCACCCCTTAGTCTCTCGCTTCATGAAGGGTCTTCTGAATGTCCACCCTCCTCTCAAACCCCCTCCGGTGGTTTGGGACCTTAACGTGGTTCTGGCTCAACTAATGAAACCTCCATTTGAGCCCCTAGACAAATGCCATCCTAAATTCCTCACATGGAAGATGATTTTCCTGCTTGCACTCACTTCCGCCCGGCGAGTTAGTGAGCTACAGGCTCTGGTAGCGGACCCACCCTTCACTGTTTTCCACCATGACAAGATGGTACTCCGCACACATCCAAAGTTCTTGCCTAAAGTAGTGTCTGATTTTCACCTCAATCAGTCCATCGTCTTGCCCGTGTTTTTTCCCAAGCCCCACTCTCACCCCGGAGAGGTGGCGCTTCACACT